>NC_139247.1:45298607-45753788 GCF_977018435.1 Lepisma saccharinum | reverse complement strand
TTATGAAGTATTGTTTAGGCTGATATTTCATCACAGAATTTGCCGGAAAGTGCGGGAACTCGCAGAATTGCCCGAGGCCCCACTCCAGATAAAATGATTCTTTGTTTGCGGTTTATTTCGAGTTTATAGGACACTGTAGCTTCCAATTAAGCAATTAATCTGATTTCCATCACTTCATTGTTTGTCCACAAGTACTAAAATCATATTATAAAAAAGAATTACATAAAATTTTGTTCAAGTACTCTTATTAATAATAGTTCCTGTGCACTGTGCGCTTAATTATAAGCCCACCTGCGTGGCGGAGTGGTTAGCACTGCGCGCAACGACGCCAGGGTCCCCAGGTTTGAATCATAGTTTAGGGATAGGTGTTCCTTGTGATTGTCCCTTCATCAATTTCATCATATCATCACCTATACTCATCGTCGAGATTAGACAAAGTGGCAGAGACACTAATTAACAAAAGATAAGTTAATTATAGAAGAAACTCATGTAGTGAAACTATTATTGTATCTTAAAAAATGTAAATGCACTACAACGTCAAGCTTCAATGAAAAGTAAACAAAATATTTTTTATACAGAATGTTATTGGATACTATTAGAAATTGCCACTTAGATAAGTAAAATAATAGCTTGACACTGAACGCATCCAGTTTGTAATTAAATATGGTGAGCGTCGCACCAGTGCTGCATCGGAATTGAAGAGAAAGTATAATTTTGAAACTTTATTGCTTTTAATCTTTAACTTGCGTGTGTGTGTGTGTGTGTGTGTGTGTGTATATATATATATATATATATATATATATATATATATATATATATATATATATATATGTATGTATATGTATGTATGCATGTATGTAAAGTACCTGTTTACTAATTGAAATAATGTTTACGTTCTGATTAGGACAACTGTACTTCAGACCAAGGGACCGAAATAAATCTCCGATTTTTTTCAGACATCTTAAAAACTTTGGTTATAAGCCCCGCGTATATTGGATGCCCGAGGCCTCCACCCACCTGCTGACAATGCAAGTGTACTGCTAGTCGTGTGCCAACACAAGTACTGCTGCTTAGGTCAATGTTGCTCAACCGCCGGTCCGAGGCCCGGTACCGGGTTCTGGCATCAATATCGTGTTGCGAAAGGTTCTCCTGAAATTTGCGACTTGCAGTCCGAGCTAACAGGGAATGCTTTTGTAACAATGGCGGTGATGGATCCAACGCGGTTCGCGTAGCTTACCACCTCCAAATTTTAGAGTTTGATGGACGGTTAATTTAGTTTGCACAGCATTGTTCATTAACAAACATATTAAAGTGGAAATATTTGAATTAATTGGAATTTTCCGGTGTCCGAAATGAACACATCTAAAAAAATCAACACTTGCCAAATTTATTGAATGATATTGGATCCGATCGTTGTCAACTAATTTTAACGATATTTTACATTTGTCAGCAAGCCTAGACATAATGGAAATAATGCTATCTATGGTTATGCCATAATTTATATATTAATATTAAATTTCAAAAGTACTTATTAATTATTAAAAAATTAGAAAGCTACGTGCGAGTAAAATTATTGGGATCGGGGCATTGACTTTTAGAAAACGAAATTACCGGGCCGCGAAGATTGTGAACCGCTGGCTTAGGTCAAATAACTTGTGATAAGTTGATTCGGAAGTAAGTATAGCGATTCGCAATTGCAACAAACATTTCTACCTAGACTTCAGCCATCCGCACATGATTAAATAGTCATTGAAACCGAGCATTCAAGACTCAACAACATCGACAATTGAAATCCGTTGAACAATGTTTGTATTGAAAATACTGAAAGTTCTGGAATTGTACCGGTACACAACCAAAAAAGTTGACAACAGTTTCATATTTTACCAAAAGGTGGCAGTATGTACGGCAAGAAAAAGAAGTTCCCTGTTTCTTTGATTTTGAGACACCATCAAATGTAAAGCTCAACCGAAATAATGCTTCTGCTTTGAGAAAAAAGATACTTCAAATTTAAGCCGCACAGATGTTCATATCGTTACCTTATTATAATAACACCTTGTATTATTACATTTACATTGTTATTAAGTTTGCTGTTAACAGTACTACCATAAGACAATTTCGTTGATTGTGATTCTTTAGAATAAAGTGTTATACCTTAAAAGTCAGTATGGAAGTAAATGGAGTACTTCCCTCTCTCTAATACTTGTACATGAGTTTTGCCAATAGCCCTGTCCTTCTCTATCACCGATCCGTTGCGAGATGTTACAAAATTTACAAAATGTAAAAGTCAAAAAATTCAAACAGTGAAATCATTATCCTGTTGAGTTTTTTATGCTCTATATACTGACGGCATTATATATATAACCTGTCATAAATTCATGTGATCTGAATTTTTCATAAGTATGCAATTTCGCAAAACGCTTAATTTTTTCTAGTAAATACTTCAAAAGCCATAAATATCAAACCACTTGAACAACTTCGCCACTTTTTTTTCTACGCGATGTATGATGTTTGTAGAGTGAATTAATTTGCTTACGAGGAGAGTTATACATATATACATTGGATATTTTGTATAAATCATCAGACCGTAACAAGAAAAAGTTGGTTAGCGAGAAACTTTTCGGTTTGTCGCGATACACATGCAGACCAAGCGAGAAGGGTGTTGACCATTGTTTGAAGTTATTTTTAGAATGCATTGTTACTCCACAGCACCGTTATTTATTCCGCAATCGTAGTTTGTTTATGCGGGCTGTCTCGCGTATCAAATTCATTGCGCGCCACCAAGGTTACAATTCAGTTGCAGGCAGGTGCCCCGGTTCGTAGGAAGTGCAGTGTGCTTTATTTTCCGTAAAATATGTATCTTTATGTTTGTTTTGCATTTATTTAATTCTGTTTATGTAAAGGGTACAACATTCAACGAAAAAAGTAACAATAGTTGCGTGTATTACACATATACTGCAAATGTAAAATGATAAATAGTTACGTCGAAATATAAACATTTACATGCAAATCTTGAGTGACTATCGTTTTTTTTTTCAAAATACATCAAATACATAGATTTTGATGATTTCCTATACGATATTAAGGAAGTAAATTTGTCGCAATCATTAGCGATTAACAGCGACTCCATGCGACTCCGTTTGTTGATCTGGCAACACCGCGCTCCATTTAACCCATACTGACTTTTAAGGTTGAGACGCTCTATAGCGCTTCGCGATTTATGTAAAACATCCAGGTACAAATTTCATCATTGAAATTGGAAAATATTATATTCCATGGTACACTAATGCCTTGGTATATTTATGCATATAATTAAAACCAAGATGCTATCGAATCCAAGCCACATCAACATCCAAAACCGTAAAATAGTTTCGCTTTACATTAGGAGAAATACGGTATTACATTAGCTGCAACAAAGGTAATAAAATCCGCAGGAAGTCGTATACCCGAAACGTGAAAGAAGTGTGATGTTCGATTTGGACAATATAAATATAATCTAATACGTAGTGGCGGCGATTAGAGGGGGCGAGGGGGCAACTGACCCCCCCCCCACACACACACACTTTACGCTATATTTGCTAAAACCTATATACAAAGGCAAGTAAGCTGTTTTGGAAACTTGTCCTCCCTGCTTTCGGTACCAAATCGCCGCTATTGCACGCCAAAGAAATTGTGTGATCAAAAAGACATAAAATAATTTGACAAAATTCCATTTCGACAAATGTATAGGTGGTTGCTTTTCATTTTGTTTAGTAAACAACATTTAAGAAAACAAAAAAAAAATTCTTTTACGATTGGTTATCGCATATAAATTATTATGACCACTAAAGTTAGTAGAAATATACATAATTCTTTGTTGTACAATTGCGATTAAGTTAATACAGGTAACCACCGCTTCTCCTCTCCTTTCTCTCGAGTCACAACCAGGGTTGTTAAAGGTCTAGGAATTTGAAATAAATTCAATTCCGGTCCAGGAGAGAAAATCAGCAAGCGTAAATGGGTTCTGGACCGTAAAGAACCTTTTTATCTGTAAAGTAGCATATTTCAATTCGGCCCAGGAACCTTTTTTAGACTGAATTTAAATTCGGTCCAGGAACCTTTTTTCAATTAAACAATATGTAACTTGGACCGAATTTACATTGTGCGAGAAAAACGGTTCCGGTCCTGCAACCCCTCGGTATCTTGCACAAACTTGGTTCTGCTGATTATGCTACGAGTTCGTACGTACATGTGAGAAAGTAGTGCTATTTCCAGATGGTACAATATTGTCTTCGATTGTACTCGATGTTCCCAACATTCCCTACTATGCAATTATTACACCTCTGCAAATGTAATGCAAGCGTCCTTATTTTTCTACTCGTTGCTTTCAAGTCGGTTCATGAGCATGGCGGCGACTTGTGCTGACGTCACCTGAAACCCGCCTATGAAGAAACTTATTGCTAGGAAAACAATTCTGTCTGTTGTTTTCATTTCGCACAATGTGCATGGATGGGATATGGAAATTTGATGTTTATTCCACGGCCATCATTTTGATATACATTGCATGATCATTGGGCTGACCATTACTGAGATTGAAGCATTGTAATTACGCATTAATTGTGGCTGTTCTATAGATGATAGCAATATTGTATATGGCTGAGATATTTCCACACCAACAAGCTTCAATCACCAAAAAAATAATATTTTTACAACAGGTTTACAAGAAGCTACACACAATTGAATTCGACTTGTGCAAAAACATAAGAAAAACACTGCACTTCCACGAACATTTTTGACAGAATAGAGAACAGACAGAGTTAAAATCACTTTGTCTCGATTTTGTCCAAAACAGATATATCTTCTTTCCAATGAGGTAGGTATAATTGACTTTTTTCTCTCCCATGGAGTACAATTTTACAAGCACGTAAACGTAGGGCTCAGTATTGTTGATGCGAAATGTGGCTTATTTGCACATGTTGCTATTATACCATACTGTGTTGGGTGTACAACTTAAAGGAAAGCTTGTAGCATGTTCCAAGGAAATGTGTCAAATGAATGTACTTTCAGGCAGGTAACATGTACTGAAGTTTCTTTTTCTTCTTCCCGAATATCAAAAAGTTTTGACTGCAAAAAGGTACAAAGTTTTTTGTAATTATCTTAATGAAAAATCTTTTGTAATACTCCAATTAATACCACGTCAACGCTGTCGGACTCTATTATCAAAAATAACAAATTGTTGCATTAAGTAGCAAAAGATAGTAAGTGCAATGTGAGACACAGCTTAATACAATGACACACAAGCTGTCGCATTAGTACAACCTACAGTAAAGTTTTGTCAACATGGATGTTTGCTAAAATATATTATCTTAACAGATCGCTGTATGATGCACAAGCTTCGTTCTTATTGATCCGATAGTTAACGCTTCACTAAAAGTTTAGCAGCCTGTTAAGCTATTCTTGTTTGCTCAAGCGTTTTTATAGGCTCGTTAACTAATGACGTTAGATTCGTTGTGCTTTTTTTACTTATTATTCTCAAAATTTATATACATTGTTTGTTTGAATTGTTAAGTCAGTGTCGGCAATTAGGGGGCAGTTGCCCACTCACTTTTTGTCACTTTTGCCCCTGCATTATGCTAAATCTTATCTAAGAATGGAAGGTAAAGTGTCCTTGCCTCCCCCCCCCCCCCAGTTTTGGTACCTTGCCCCCCGTAGTTTTGGAAACAAATCGCCGCCACTGAGTCCACTTTATTAACAGATAGACTAATCCGGACTTGACCTACAGTTTAAATTAGAATTCGAACCAATGTGCAATGTGCATCGAACCTGAGACCCCTTGATTACAAGGCGACGATGTTGTCATTACATCACGAGCGTGTTCAGCTATTCCTAAATACAAAGAAATAATTGAGAATTTCAGAACAAGCTGATCCACTGGGGTCAGGGACTCTTCTTGGTTGTAAGAATCCCTTTAGTTTCAATGGAATTATTACAACCCAGATATGCCCGTGGCTGTACAAACAGGCTAATCGGCTAAAATTAAGGTACTGGTACATTACATATTGCGAAAGCATGCATTATTGGCATAACACTTAAAATTAATAACATTTGAATAATATATAGTGCATTATTGAAAAAATTGAAAAGTACATAGCTACATCAGAGATTTCATCGTTGGTAGGTTTTCTTTTTGTATGATACAATTTCGGGTTAGTATGAATTATATGAAATACGAAACAGGAAATCATATTGTTACTCCAGAAATAAATCTACTATATTTCAATTTTCACCACTGTGTTTCGCAAGTGAATACCACACAATAGTACTGGTACTACTTTACAATAGGGGTGACACCTATAAATATTCATTTCGCACTTTTTTACATTGTTAACGTACTATTCTGGAATGCGAAACATTTCTTTAGGGGAAATAATGAATTTCTAACGAAAATAATGTCTATTTCTTACAATTACGAGTACTTACTGTTACTCGTTATTTCGATTCTGTAACACACATTATGGCAATAGCGTACTGGTTCATCGCGCGTTGTGAGAGTGTGTTGTCGATTTATGCAGTGTTGCAACCTTGTTCACCCTAAATACTTACTTTCGTGCCCGGATTTGAAATTATGCTAATACCTCGCAAACCATTGACGTTAGCATCACAAACCATTGACGTTAGCCCCACAAACCATTCACGTTAGCCCCACAAAAAAATTTCCGTATGGTTAGGTTAGGTTAGGTTACATAAGCATAGTTAAAAAAAATAGTTAAAAAAAAATAAAAACCTTAAAAATACTCGACACGTCATGTTATAGTGAAAACACGGCGAGTTTGAAACACTGACTACTGGGTTTATGTCATCTAACACACGGAACATTGTGCTCTCGTGCAGAAAGCAAATGGCGGCAGCAGAAACAGCGTGTCGGGCAGAGATTTTCGCAGAAAAGAAAATGCATTCCCATTAAAATGGATGAAAACCACAATCACGAACTTCCACAACTCTACAGAAAATGATTTGCGTAAGTATTTTCTCATGTAAAAAGTAAGAAATCCGTCACTCCTATATGAAAGTGTTACCATAGTACTACCATGTACTGCGATATGCAACTATTCAAATCGGTTTTGGATAAAGTTTGAACACACACGCAATTCCACCATGTTATTTCAAGCAGAGGATGATGTTGATCATTCTAATGAAGCCAATAAGTGCTTTAAGATTTAACAACGGCATTAAATATATATTAGCCTTAACGAAGGCTAATTTAGCGTTAATCTGATTAAACGTTTCTTAAAAATGTGAACAAGCTTTGGCAAACGGGTCATACAAATGTCTACATAGTTGTGCAAACACTCACCTTGCAGCTAAGCTAAGCTTCGAGAACAACAAGGTCGAATTCGCTGTTAAAGCAACGATTTCATGCAAATTTCCGTGTTTCATCTAAAAAGGGTAACGGTTCCGATTGTTTTATGATTTCTCCTAGCACAAAGACTAATTATCGTAGAATTTTGGAAATCATTGTCACACCAAATTTGAACCTTCCTTAAAGTAATGAGCGCTGTTTGGACTCGAAAAAAATTATTTATGTTGAAAAAAAAACTTGAAAATTACCTTACGCACTTCTCATGGACAAGATATTCTCCGTCGACAAGCAACAGTAAATATCGTAGAAGCATGGGAATGAATGTAGAAGTAAATCGGAACCAAAATAGAATGCATTTAGGGACTTTATTTTAATGCTAAGGGAACCAAACCTAACCTAACCAAGAAAGCATATATTGAACAAAACCTTAAGTAATCGCTAAAACTCCGCAGTATGTGTTAACAGCCATAAATCGAAATCGATCCATGTAAAAATTGCATTTGTAGCATGATGAAATCGCAATAAAACAAAAGGAACGTGGGCCCTAAAAAGTAATACACTATTGTCATTTCCGAACTGCACTACTAACACTAAAGGTGTTGATATAATGCACTATAACAAGTAAACAATAGAAATATCACAATAACAAACGATTACATTTATTCACGTCCCGGACGAAGGAAACCGCTAGAACAACCCGCAGGGGGCACTGCAATCATTAACAGGTAAAAACCGGTTTCGATAGAGTACAGCATTTCGAAGAACATGCAGCTTAGCACTACTTCTTCCGTACCAATGATTACGTCGTACTGGAAGTTATTTTTATCTGATAACTACAAATACAGATTTAGACAAGAATAAGAATGAAATGTTTGCCATAGTAGATTCCTCGTCTTTATGTAAAAGAAGATGCAATATTAAAACATGGTAACCTCAAGTATTCGCCTTTTTCGATAGGATGTATGTTATTATTCTTGCATGTATCAAAGTTGGCTGGCTGTAACGTCAGTGATTCCAACATAGCTGATGGAGAAAGAAAATTGGTAGCATCGGTGTTGTACTTTAGGGGTATTATGAAGAAAACATTATGGGTTGCTTTTACAACGTTGAAAAGAATGCAGACAGCGAAAACTACGAGAGAAACTAAATTTTCAGTAGTTTTATTGTATCATTTGTACTAGAATAAAGCTTCTAAAAATACCGGGTGTTCCGTTCAAATCTCCCTAATTTCAATTAATCGTAGAAAAGAAAGTATGAATGATAGAGCAATAAAAATTTCAGAGAATTGAAGAAGAACTCAAAAATTTTATTTTCCACACACTAATACACCTCCACACGTGGCCCATTGGTAGCACCACGAGCGTATATTCTAGGCTATCTGCGAAGCCCGAAGTCTAGAGAATAAAATACAAGAGAAAAATCGATCAGAAATTATAAATAGAATTATTCATATCAGTGAGATGATGATGGCGATTCTGCAGTTGGCAACCTGATTTATTGTGAGTTGGTAACCTGATTTCCTATGAGTTGGTAACCCGATTTCCTATCAGTTGGCAACCTGATTTCTTATGAGTTGGCAACCTGATTTCTTATGAGTTGGCAACCTGATATCCTATGAGTTGGCAACCTGATATCCTATGAGTTGGAAACCTGATATCCTATGAGTTGGCAACGTGATTTCTCATGAGTTGGCAACCTGATTTCTTAGGAGTTGGCAACTTGAATTCTTAGGTGTTGGTAAACTTATTTCTATTCATAGCCTAGGACCTTGTGACATAGTGAGATAGCCCACACCTTTGATTCAGTATACACCACTGGGTAGCACGAACAATATCCAGTCAGTATTCAACTTCTTGCCATGTTCTCTCCAACATGTCCCCTGTTACTATTGCAATCGTATTACGCATCGGGGTTCGTAACTCTGGGATGTTATTCACTGGAATCGCAAACACACGAATTGCCTAGATGCCTGGCGGATGGATTTACTCGGGCTTCTCTGAAACCCCGCTCGAATTTCTTCCACCTTTTTCTCCGACACACGACGCCGAGCTCCACCAGATTGTTTTAGCACACTGCCGGTTGTTAGAAACTTACTAAACCGCAGCCTAATTGATTTAGAATCAGGTGCGACTCCTCCTTATACTCGTATGAAATTTCGTTGCGTTGCAATCACAGATTTTGTCTCTGCATACCACACTACTGCCTGCGCGCCTTGGTGAACAGTCACCATTTTTATTTATGCGACCGTGGCGCTGCGTAGTGAGCAAACGGACAACTTCAAGCCATGAAAACAAGACTTGAAGGTCTGGCCTTTCATTTGGTGTTACAGTTATTTCAAAATTCATCGTACTTCGTTCACAGTAATTAATTGAAATTAGGGAGATTTGAACGGAACACTCTGTATATCGCGGAAGTTGATGGGTCTGTCTAGAGGCATATCCAGCTCCTAACAGTCACGAAAATTGATTGCTAAGAGGTGCATGCCTGGTCATCTTAACCTAACTGCGTATCAGGGTGAGAAATCCTGGGGGCACAGGGGGATTTCCCCCCACCAACAAGATTGGCCTCAAAAATCCCTCCCACGAAATTTATTGGGGGGGAGAGTTTTGTTATAACATCGAAAGACGAGCCAATAAATTTGACATCAAATATTCTTTACTAAGATTTGATTTGATTTGATTTAGTTTATTTGTGCCTCTTGGCTAATTTGCGAAGATGGGGATGAGTGATGAAATGATGAAATTGATGAATGGACATTCACAAACAACCAAGCCCGACCGGGATTCGAACCCGGGACCCTTGGCGTCGCAGCGCGATGTGCTAACCACTCGGCCACAGGGTCGGACTCTTTACTAAGAATAATATCGAAATCACACACAATGTAGTGTGGCTGAGTGTGTTGAATGTGATCTCTCTCTCTTTCCATCAAAAGATCATTTACAGATCTACAAGAATAACAATATAAGCGCAATAAAATGAAATCTAGATCATTTTTATTAATTAAACAATAACTAATACACAATAAAACTATTTCAACTATTTTGTAATTTATTTACATCTTTAACCAGTTGGTAAAGAAATAAGCTTGCTTTACATACTATATCTGATACAAATAAAAGTAACAAATTAATTCCCTTGTATGAATTTAATGATAATTTATTTTTCACTATTTACTAATTTACTTTCATATGTAATAACATTATACGTATTTATATCATATATACACGTACGTGTGTGTGTGTGTGTGTGTGTGTGTGTAGATTAAGGTATCCCCCACAAGTATTCAATGATTTCGCATCCAGCGTATGCAATCTTTGCAATTACAATTACAATAGGATACCTGTCCTGCCACACATGGGGTGCACACCAAATGCATTTAAGGTCCGTGTGAAATGGCAAGTATTCATTTTTCAAATGGTTATAGTATCATGTATTTCTATTCACTATTGGTGAAAATATGGCCTTACAAAATCGACCAGTAATTTCTGATCACCCTGTATATTATTGATAACTCAAACAGATCATCCACGAGTATTAATTCACCCTAGAAACCAAACTGGATTTCCCTCGTGTCAGTGAGACATGATAGCGACTGTACTACTTAAAAACTAATGTTTAAAAAGACGAAATTGAATCCAGTACTAAGATTGAAACCTAGTCTTGATTGGTGCGTATACTACTAAGGGGGACTTTACAATAATAGCAAGGCTGAGCCCATGTCGATGTATCGGTATCGGAAAGTATAGGTTGTAATTTATTTACCGATACCAGCCGATCAGTGGCGTATTCTGAGTCCAATATCTGGACTATCTCACTGTGTCACGCGGTCCTGGGCTATGAATAGAAATAACTTTACTAACTCCTAAGGAATCAGGTTGCCAACTCATAAGAAATCAGGTTGCCAACCCATAATAAATCAGGTTGCCAACTCATAAGAAATCAGGTTGCCAACTCATAGGAAATCAGGTTGCCAACTCATACGAAATCAGGTTGCCAACTCCACAATCAGCATCATCTCCTCACTGATATGAATAATAATATTTACAATTTCTGATTGATTTTTCTCCTCAATTTTATTCTCTAGACTTCAGGCTTCGCAGATACGCTCCTGCAGCCAATACGTTCCTGGCATTTTGGTCATTTACGGGCTCCGTAAAAATTCCGGGCGACACATTCGCGGATTTTAATTATCCTGGAAATTATGCAAAAGCAGAAGTTTTTTTTTTTAATTTGCCTAATTTTTGTGTTAGAAAACGGAATTTTGTTCTAACATAACACGTTATTTAATATTCTGATGGAATTCTTTAATAGTTCCGCACCGTGGCCGTCTAAGGCGTCATCTTTGGGCTCCGGCTACGAGACGCGCTTTGCTTCAAGTCTTCTGGGGGAAGCGTAACAACATTTCTTCTGAGATATCGGCCTTTGTATGGGACCGGTGGCCACACACCATCGAGAGGAAATTGGGGTGGCACGAATGAGTAGCGCAATCGGGTCAGGGAAACCGACAACAACGACTGGAGGTTCGTCGTGCTGACCACACGTCAATCTCTCACCCAAGCAGGTGGGAGTGAGGCTGGCAGTCGGTAAATAGGCTATGGCGCTTACGGCCTGTTGCGCCTCTTGTTGTTATTATTATGAGGGAACCGATTTATATGTAGTAGAAATGTGCTAAATATATAAATACATATTTGGTTATTTTCACCATCATATGAAGTTAAATATGGGCTTAAAGTTGTAAAAATTCACCTTGCTAATACTATAAGCCACTACACGAGCTGCAGTAAATGCAGGCAGCTTACATTGACTAAAACAACACAAAATCTGTTTGCATTTTCTGTTTCCAAAACAATGATTATCAAAATTTGTTCCAAGTGTTCGTATATAATTGAGGACTAAAAGTGGTAAACATTGTAAGTGCCAAAAACAAAAGAGTTGGGAAATCGCATCGTTCAGCACATCAGCCGGTAAGAACGTGCACACTAGTGACCTCTTTACACGCCCTTTGAACTACTTAGAGGGCCACCAGCCACTTTTCACGTTTAGCACATTATAAAGCATGGCACATTTCACAGTTTAACGTGGAAAACGGTGTTTGAATTATTGTGGCACTTACAGCGTTTACCAATTTTAGTCTTCAATTTCCTTCTGATATCTCTTAAAACAGATTTATATTGACTAAAACTGCGTTCAATATCGCAAGAAGTAATGGGAGTGTAGCTAATTCAAATTTTTCAGTTATTCGCAAGAAATTCATCCAACTCTTTCGGTCACACGGGGACATGTAGTTATTGCGCGAATATACGTGTTGAGAAATGTTCTGAAATATGGAAATAATATGTTAAAAAAATAAAATATGTAAAATATGAGCCAAAACCTGTAAAAATATGGAAAATGAAAACTACATTTTTCGAGTCTACATGCCATGATGTACAAAGATCATACGAAATATAGTAACTGCATTTTGAAACAAAAATCTTGGTAAATTGATTCATGTAATCAATATTAGTAGTATAAAAGTATATACTACCAGGACCACTTACAAGTGTAGAAAGTATGAACCCCCCTCAAGCAGATTTGGCTATACTTAAAACAAGCTCAACATGCCTACATGAGCTTTTTGCTCTAGTGTGGAATCTTGTCTAATCCAAGATTTTTGTAAAAATGCCCTCGGGAATTTCTCAGAAAGTATGAACCCCCTCAGATTGATTTGTCTATACTTACAAAAGGCACTTCTGTGAGATTGTTGTCCATAATCCTGTCAAAAATATGCCCCTCTTGATATTTTTTTTGGCCACACCTAAAACTACGCCAAACGTATTAACACCCACCCACACCCACCCACACCCACCCACATACACCCACACCCACCCACACCCACCCACACCCACCCACACCCACCCACACCCACCCACACCCACCCACACCCACCCACATACACCCACACCCACCCACACACACCCACACCCACCCACACCCACCCACACCCACCCACACCCACCCACATACACCCACACCCACCCACACCCACCCACATACACCCACACCCACCCACACCCACCCACACCCACCCACACCCACCCACATACACCCACACCCACCCACACACACCCACACCCACCCACACCCACCCACATACACCCACCCACACCCACCCACATACACCCACACCCACCCACATACACCCACACCCACCCACATACACCCACACCCACCCACATACACCCACACCCACCCACACCCACCCACACCCACCCACATCCACCCACACACACCCACACCCACCCACATACACCCACACCCACCCACATCCACCCACACACACCCACACCCACCCACACCCACCCACATACACCCACACCCACCCACACCCACCCACACACACCCACACCCACCCACACCCACCCACACCCACCCACATACACCCACACCCACCCACACACACCCACACCCACCCACACCCACCCACATACACCCACACCCACCCACACCCACCCACACCCACCCACATACACCCACACCCACCCACACCCACCCACACCCACCCACATACACCCACACCCACCCACACACACCCACACCCACCCACACCCACCCACATACACCCACCCACACCCACCCACATACACCCACACCCACCCACATACACCCACACCCACCCACATACACCCACACCCACCCACATACACCCACACCCACCCACACCCACCCACATACACCCACACCCACCCACATACACCCACACCCACCCACATACACCCACACCCACCCACACCCACCCACACACACCCACACCCACCCACACCCACCCACACCCACCCACATACACCCACATACACCCACACCCACCCACACCCACACACATACACACGTACACACACATACACAGTACAGTGTTGAACCCAACTGCTATTTTTATCCAGCATAGAATTTTGAATTGAATCCCAAGAAATTGTATATAAATACCAAAGCCAAAAATATTAAGTGTACACACACATACACACGTACACACACATACACAGTACAGTGTTGAACCCAACTGCTATTTTTATCCAGCATAGAATTTTGAATTGAATCCCAAGAAATTGTATATAAATACCAAAGCCAAAAATATTAAGTGTACACACACATACACACGTACACACACATACACAGTACAGTGTTGAACCCAACTGCTATTTTTATCCAGCATAGAATTTTGAATTGAATCCCAAGAAATTGTATATAAATACCAAAGCCAAAAATATTAAGTGTACACACACATACACACGTACACACACATACACAGGACAGTGTTGAACCCAACTGCTATTTTTATCCAGCATAGAATTTTGAATTGAATCCCAAGAAATTGTATATAATAAACAACAACAAAAATGCCAAGTCAAAAATATTGTAATCAATGCAATAAGAATATATCCAGCCCCAATTGGGCCAAGCACCAAAAGATTTGTAACCCGGACAAATACAGAACTCCCACAAAAATTTGCCCCAAATGCAATAGAAAATACAGCATGCAATACTTCATATATATACATAAAGATACTTGCTCTGCACAGTCAGCAACATTGCCCTCACAACCATCTACATCTGCTCTGAAAAGAAAGCACGAAGCACCTCTTAATACCAGAGCAGCAAAGCAGCCACGCCATGCACCCATCCATAGCAGTTTTAATGCCCAACTTAGGGATTACCTGTTTGTATCAGAGCCAAGATGTGACATTAAGAATTTTTTGAACAGTATAAATTCTGATCTGCAGGCAATTCTTAATGCACAAAATGGATCTTATAAACTGTCCCTTAAATTGTTTGCACAATATAAGAAACCAAATGGCACAAAATTTACACAGCCCCACATAACAGAAACTGTACCGGTATATTCAAACGCAAATTCGGACACAATAATAAGCAGCTTGATAAATCAATTGAATATTAAACACTCTGAATTTGCAGCAAAAGAGTCAGGATGGAGCCTATGCGGTTCATCACACAAATTATATGTTAATATTTCTGAATTCAGCCCATTACAAGGTTCTACATATCTGCCATTACCTGCTAATATTAAAAACAAACAAGCCGTGGTTAATATAAAAAATACCGACCAGAAATGCTTTTTGTGGTGTATTTTAGCTGCTTTGTATCCAGTTTCAAGGCATCCTGAGAGAATAAATTATTACAAACAACACGAGCACGATTTTGACGATGCAATGGAGGGTTTGGAATATCCAATGTCTATTCAGAATATTGATAAATTTGAAAAAAGGGCCAAGCATATCAATGGCAAGCAATTATCTATTAATGTATTTACTTGTTCCACTGGCAATTGCTTGATAGATCCTCTCAGAATCAGTACACTTGATGATGAATCTGCAATTCCGATTGATCTGCTCTTAATTGAAAAAGATGGCACATATCATTACACTCTGATACACAGTCTTGAAGCTTTAGTGAGAACACAACTAGACAAAACTCATAGAATATTCAAGTTGTGCAGAAGATGTTTGACTGTATTTGATGGTAAAAAAATAATAAATGGGATTAGTGAAGTGAATGCAGAAATTGCCAAAAACAAGTTAATTGAGCATCTAAAATACTGTGGGAACCATAAACCTGTTCATATGGTGATGCCCAATCCAAGTGAAAAAGCAGAATTCAAAAAGTATGAAGCCTTGTTGGAACACCCAGCATATATTGTCTGTGATTTCGAATCGAACCTCAAACCTCTTGCATTCTGCAATCCAGATCCTGATGAATCTTCAATTACACCATACCAGCTACATAAACCTTCCAGTTTTTGTTATATAGTTATACGGGATGGTGTTGTTATTAAAGAATATTCATACAAGGGACCAAATGCCATCAAAGAATTTGCACATAGAATGGAAAATGAGTGTCGTGACATAGCATCTAACATCTTATTAATATCAAAGCCTATGTTGCCTTTAACAGAGGAACAGATTGAAGATTTCAACAATGCAGAAAAATGCCCGGTATGTGATTCTGAATTTTCAGATACAAATATCAAGGTACGTCACCATTCTCATACAGATGGTCGATATAAACAGGCCCTGTGTAATAGCTGTAATATTAAGATCAAGAGACCAAGATTTGTCCCCATATTTTGCCATGGAGCATCCAATTATGATTTCCATCATCTGATCAGGTACGAGGGGTTTGACAAGCAGAATTTAAACATTTTAGCTGAAAATGATGAAAAATATATATCTATTAGCAAGATAATTAAAGTTGATGGTGTTCCTATTCACATAAGATTTCTTGATTCTTACAGATTTTTATCTGCTAGCCTAGATACACTGGCCACTCTATTATCTGATGATCAATTCAAAATCACACGTGCATTGTTTCCAAATCAGGACCTGAAATTAATTAGGCGGAAGGATGTATATCCATATGACTATGTTACAGATTTTTCTAAATTTGATGAGTGTTCCCTGCCACCACAAGAAGAGTTTTACAGCAGAATCAGAGGATCTGGAATCACTGATGAAGATTATCACCATGCCCAGTTGATGTGGAACAATTTAAATTGCCAGACATTTGGTGATTATCACATGGCATATTTAAAACTTGATGTCACCCTCTTAGCTGATATATTGCAAGCATTCAGAAAATCTTCCATGCAAAATTATGGACTGGACCCAGTGTATTTTTTCAGTGCCCCAGGCCTAGCATGGGCCGCAACGTTTTTGAACACCAAAATGCAATTGGATCTGATCCACGATCAAGATATGTATCAGTTTATGGAGAAATGTATAAGAGGAGGGATGGTGCAATGTTCCCAGAGATATGCCAGAGCAAATAACAAGCATATGCCTGATTATGATGCAACACGGCCATCAAATTATATACTTTATGTGGATGCAAACAACCTCTATGGTCACGCCATGATGGATAAACTGCCATATGCAGAGCTTGAATAGGTTGAAAATTTCAAGATTGAAGATCTTCAGGACTTTGATGACAGTGAATATGGCCTCTTCTTAGAGCTTCTTGATCTGACAATTCCAGATCATTTGCACAATAAATTTTCTGATCTGCCCCCAATTCCCGAGGTTCAGTGTTCACCTGGTTCTAAACAGAAGAAGCTCATGATGACTCTGGAGCCGAAACAGGGATATGTCATATATTACAAAAACCTCCAGTTCCTGATGAAGCATGGTGTTCAAGTAACCAAAGTTGGAAAAGTTTTGAGGTTCAGGCACTCAGAATGGTTGAAACCTTATATTGATACAAACACAGAGCTTCGAACATCTGCAAAGAGCCAATTTGATAAGAGCTTGTTTAAATTGATGGTGAATTCAGTGTATGGCAAAACAATTGAAAATGTCAGGAAACATACCGATGTTAAAATAATTACTGACCCCAGCCGGAGCAAAAAATTGGTTGCAAAGCCCAACTTCAATTACAGAAGAATTTATGATGAGCACATGGCACTTTTCAACATGATGAAAACAAAGATCAAATTTGATAAACCTATTTATGTAGGGGCTGTGATATTGGAATTGTCCAAATTACATATGTTAATATTATATTATGATGTGCTGAAACCTTTTTATGGTGATCGTGTAAAATTATTGTACATGGACACGGATAGTTTTATTCTTGAAATTCAAACAGAAGATGTTTATCAAGATATGTCACAGCCTGAATTGTTTCAATACTTTGATACCAGTGAACATACAAGAATTCAACCCCACAACAAAAAGGTGCCTGGCAAGTTAAAAGATGAGACACTTGGTGATGTTATTGTGGAATTTGCTGGGTTAAGTGCCAAGATGTACAGTTTTGAAACATGTAGTGGTGCTGTTGCCAAAAAGGCCAAGGGTATTGGCAGAGTTACTGTTGAAAAAGATCTCCAATTTGAAGATTATAAAAATTGCATCAAATCACAGAGTTCAATGAGAACATCAGAAAATAGAATTCAGAGTGAGAATCACTTGCTGACTAGCAATATTGTAAGAAAAGTGACCCTGGACCCACATGATGACAAGAGATGCATTTTATCATGTAACATACATACTTTACCTTGGGGGCATTGTGATTTGAAAAATGGCAAACAATGCCCAATTACAGAGCATGATTTGAAATAAATAAACATGCCTATGAACTTATTTGGGTTCAAAAAACAGGCTATTATGGACCTGCCCACACCACAAGCCTCTCCTGATTTACAATCTGTAATGTCTAAACTGAGTGGCTTGTTAATTATTCATCTGAACAGCATACTTACAGATAATGATGAAGAAACAGGCAAAATATTGTACATATTTAACAATAATTTAAATCATTACCAATTACCTGTAGGTGGGCAATTGCAATTTATTACAACCCCTGAGGGTGATGTCAAGATTTCAGTAGGGAGAAATATTTACAGAATTAAGCACTCAAACATGATTTCTGGCACTGTATATACTGTTTCTGCTGGTGACTGCTTATATATTGAGGTCCCGGGATCATATGACAAGCTTATACCCTTTTTTATAGAATTAAGAATCAGATACTCTATAATAAATAACCATTAAAACAAAAATGCCTAATGATATATTTGGCCATACAAGACATGAAGATCACAGTGATGAGATTCTGATGCTTGATGTCAGAGTCAAGAAATTAAGAAGTGATTTACAAGCTTTGCAAACCACACTCAATGCCAGTCTTCAATTAGAAATTACAAATTTGCAATCACAATGCATGGACCCTCTTCTCAAAATTGATTCTGAACTCAAAGTGCTGCTTCAGAAATATACTGATCTGGCAACATTAGATAATTTTCAAAGTTTAGAAGAAGCTGTAGCAGCTCTTCAAGCCAAATTTAAGACCCAGGCCACCAACTCCGAGCAATTGAAACAGCAACTGGAAGAGCAGATAAATAATGTCCAGACACAACTCCAAACAATTGTCAAAAGCATAAAATCACAAGAAGATTTTGATCTAGTGATTTCCACTCTAAAAGAACAGATTCAGTCACTGCAGATACCTAATCTGGACCCTCTGCACAATGCCATAGCCGAGGTTAAAGAAAAAATTGAGGCACTTGAAAATTTTATGAACAATTTGCCATCTTCTGATGCTTTGAATGCAATAACTCGGAGTGTTGCAAACATCAAGCTGCAACTTGAAACATATGAAGATTTTGGAAAAATTCAAAGTACCATAACCCATCTTGAAGGTACAATAGCAGCAGTGCAAAGTGATTTGGCAAATGTACAAGAAACTCGCCTGCCTGGGATTGTAGATACTCTTCTCAGTGTCCAGCAACAGATCACAAAGCTTGAAAACCTCAACACTGAATCTGAGCTATCTCATTTTCATCACTTGATAGATGATATCCAAACAAAACTTGAAATTTTACAACGATCAACACCCACTCAGGCAGATATAGCCCTGCTCCAAAATGCTATGCAAAATGTGGCTGATGCTTCTGAATTAAACAATGTGAAATTGGCACTTGAATCTTTGCAAAATACAGTATCAAATCTTCCTACATCACAGGAACTTAAAAATATTAAGAGGGCAGTGAATAGGATATTGAAATCAGAAGATATCAAGAATATCCAGGCAGAGATCAAACAACTCACTCAGACAGTGGCTACTCTACCAACCAATCAACATATTAATGAACTGCATGCCCTGTTTGAGGATATCAGAAGACAGGTCCATGATCTTACTGCTCAAAATTCAAAATTGGCAGTTGTTGAAAATTTGCAACAAATTGTAGCTAATATCAAGCAACAGCTAGGAACCATGGAATCCAATCAAGCAAATGCCCTGTCTGTTTTTGCCACCCAGCTTCAAGAGATTGTGCAACAATACAAGAAACTTATTGTGGACATAAAAATCAAGCCAGGCCACGATGATGTTGTTAGGACCATCAATGAGCACCTTGAATCTGTAACAAGCAGATTGCTCACAGCAGAAAAGGAAATAACAGGCATAATCGAGAATCCAAAACATACAGTAATTCTTGAATTGTACAGCATCCCCAACAAAGAATATGATTCACCATTTACACCAGGTGGCAAAATATATATGCTGTCCCCTGCACAATTTTATTACCAGTTTTTTGTTGGGGGCACATTGAGACCAATCAAGATCAAATATTGGCATCAGCCACAGGCACACCACTACCCCACCTTATCAATAACAAATGCTGACAACAAACCGAAAATCACCAGTGTAGAGTTAGAGGATTTTACAGACCCCAATACATTAGAAACAGCCTATACTGAAGATGATGGCTCTCTGGAATTTAAAATACAAATAGGAGACAAATTATATTTAGAAAATCCTGCAGTATCAGCTGCTGAACACCCCATAGTTGCAATATTCTTGTTTTCATATTATGTCTAGACAAATTATTGTTGATGAATTACACAGACAAGCCAGACATAATTATAAGAGACTCCCAGTAGTTACAAAAGGCATAGATGATTTATGGCAGAGCGACTTGATTGAGATGGCAACTGGACAGTTGAAAAACTTAGACAAAATCAACAAGGGCTACAAGTATCTACTTACTGTAATAGACACATTTTCAAAATTTGCCTGGGCTGTGCCACTCAAATCTAAGACTGGGGCATGTGTTACAGAAGCCTTCAGGACAATCATCAATCATTCAGGAAGATCACCGCGCTATTTGCAAACAGATAATGGCAAAGAATTTTATAATTCAGTGTTTCAACAATTTATTAAAAGCCAGGCAATAAAACATTATTCGAGTTACAGTGATCTCAAAGCCTCAATTGTAGAGAGATTCAACAGAACCTTAAAAAATCTTATGTATAAACAATTTACCCTCCAAGGAAATTATAAATGGCTTACAATCCTTCCAGAACTTCTACATAAATATAACAACTCGGTCCATTCCACAATCAACATGAAACCCTCTGAAGTAACTTCATCTGATGAGCAAAAATTGATCAGGACTGTTTATTATCCTAGATACCAGCCAACAACAAGAAAGGCCAAATACAGGGTGGGGGATCAAGTAAGAATCAGCAAATATAAGCACTTATTCAAGAGAGGCTTTACAAGAAACTGGAGCACCGAATTATTTACAGTAGTTCAAGTTAAACCCGGGACCCTTAACACATATATAATAAAAGATCACCGAGGAGAAATTCTCAAAGGCAGGTTCTATGAACAAGAACTCAGCAAAACTAAACAGCCTGACACATATCTCATAGAAAAAATAATCCGCAGAAAAGGCAACAAGTTATTTGTCAAATGGCTGGGTCATCCGGAAAACAGCTGGATCGATGCAAACAAAATAATAATATGAGCACCTGGGATGTTATAAAAAGGCTGCCAGAACCTGAACAACAGAATAAGAGAAATGGCAACTTGCTGCCTGATAATATTAGGTGTCTTATTGTTGGGCCATCTGCTTGTGGTAAAACTACACTAATGGTTGATAATTTTTTATTGGCACCCAACTGGTTAGACTGGAAAAACAGGCACTTGTATGTCTTTTCTAAGAGCTTGGAACAATTAAAATATCAGCAGCTGATGAAGCTATATGATGGATTGGATATAGCCACTTTTGAACCAGATGTTAAGCCACTTGATGAATGTCTCGATAATTCTGTTGTTGTGTTTGATGACATTATACTGGATAATCAAAACAAGGTTAGAAATTTTTTTACACAGGGGCGGCACAAAAACATTGATTGTTTCTACCTGGCACAGACTTTTTCTAAAATTCCGAAGCAGCTGATCCGAGACAACAGCAATTTTATATGTGTGTTTCATCAGGATCATACCAACCTCAAACACATACATGATGAATATGTAGGTGGGGACTTGAGCTACAATGATTTTTCCAAGTTTTGCAGCAGGTGCTGGAACCAGGACAGTTATGGGTTTGTCACAATTGATATGACAAGAACACCCAGTAGTGGCAAATACAGAAATAAAATCAACGATTTTCTAGACGTTGAAACATATATAAATAACCATGAAACGACCAGTCATTGATGATCTTAAGTTAAGAGATTATCTTGTAAAAAGATTTAAGGGATGGAAATCAGAGAACCGTGGAATTTATGAAAAACACAAACAAACAGAACAGCCTGTCATTGATGCTATTAATAATTTAGGTAAGAATATCAAAACTGTTACAGAGCAGAATCAAGATTTGATCACAGAGCTTGTACCTGTAGCTGCAAGGAACATATTAGATTATCCATTCACCCCACTTTCCAGTATTCATACACCTAGTCCTGTTGCTCCTAGAAGAATTGAAGCTAGTCAGGATCCTATTGAATTGGGTCTTCTTGCTCAAAAATATTTAACCACACCTAAAGACAACAAAGATGAGGTCTTTGGCTTATATGCCGACACAGAGCTTGATGGCAGCATCATACATAGAATTGGCAATTTCAGAGTAACATTTATGGGGGATGATATAATTGTATATTCAGAATCTCGTCTCGGAGAAAAAGGTGGTTTTGTTAAGTACACCGGCACACCTGGATTGTGGGAACTGATCACTAGGAAAAGGCCTGGCAGCTATACAGATCAAGATTATGAGGATTACAAGGAAATATTAATAAAATCAGATGCTCTATACCAGAACAATGATCCCACACAAAAAAGAGTCAAGTCTAGCAGTGGAGCAAAATACAATAATTTAATCAAGCCCATATGGTCACAGATCAAGACAGGGAGTGGAATCAAACAATACAACACCCTGCCCAAAGAATTTGTCTGGGTTGATGATGTCAGGAAACTTGTGGATAGGTTGCTGGTGATAGCTGGGGAGGAAAATGCTGGCAACCACAATTTTTACAATGAAAAGGTTGGAATTATGGACATGATAAGCACCAAATTATCTAATTTTATAGTGAATGACCCTAAGGGGATTGGATATCTCATAAAAATTATTAATACTCTACCACCTAAATTTTGGAATGTTTCTGAGGGTCGGGGGCTTGTTAATGACATTATAAACAAGTTGCCATTTGAACTACACATTCCAGGCTATCAGTATTGTGGTCCAGGCACAAAATTGGATCATAGATTAAACAGAGGGGATCCTGGTGTAAATCCCCTAGATGCTGCTTGCAGAGACCATGACATAGCATACAACACACATTCTGATCTTGACAAGAGACATGTTGCAGACAAGAAATTAGAAGAGGCTGCATTTGGTAGATTTGTAAGCAAAGACGCTTCTTTGAGTGAAAAAATAGCAGCATTGGGAACCACCATAGCTATGAGCACCAAACAAAAACTGGGGTGGGGGTTGTAAATATGTATATAATAAACCTACAATGAAGGCCAAGGGTGTTATGTATCAAATACCTTATGCAGGTCTCAAATCTCTTAAAACTATTGACAGTCTCTTGACCAAAAAGCAGCGCAAGAAAAAAAGCTCTTGTCTTGCAAAGGGACATGGTATGAAATTGTTGCTTAGTACCCCCCAATTAAAAAAATTACAGCAATCAAGAAAAAAATCACATGTGGGTGGATTTATATTTACCATCCCTGCCATCTTAGCTGCTCTCGGGGCTGTTGGGAGCTTGGCCGGGGGATCAGCTGCCATAGCAAAAACAGTAATAGATGCCAAGAAAAATAGGGCAGAATTAGATGAGCAGAAGCGCCATAACCTGGCCATGGAGAAAAAAGGCAAAGGTGTTAAGAGAGCCATGAATAAGTTTAAAAAAAACAAGAGCCGCTTACAAACCAAGATATTGAAGCTTTAATCAAGCCACTGGGCATCAAACATTTTAGAGGTGTGTACATGTCTGATTCTTTACCAGAACAACCACTCAACAAAGAGTGTGGCATTGT
This sequence comes from Lepisma saccharinum, assembly GCF_977018435.1. Taxonomy (NCBI): domain Eukaryota; kingdom Metazoa; phylum Arthropoda; class Insecta; order Zygentoma; family Lepismatidae; genus Lepisma; species Lepisma saccharinum. The sequence continues at coordinate 45,729,640 of NC_139247.1, read as the reverse complement.
TAATTTGGATGAGTACAAAAATCAGGGCACTCACTGGATCTGTTATCTTAAATATTTAAACAATGAGGCATTTGTGTTTGATTCATTTGGAGGTGTTCCACCTGAAAATTTAGTAAAATATCTAAAATCGGCTAATCTTTATTACAATAATGCCCGTGTTCAAAATTTCAAAGATGTTAATTGCGGACATTTGTGTTTATCAGTTCTTAGATATATGTCTCAAATAAATAAACCATCAATTGAAAATTTTCAAAAAGCCTTGTGGTATCTGAAACATCATGGGGGTATTCCATCTCACCAGCCAAAATTCAATATTGAAACTTAGATTACATGATGACATAGTATATCCCAAAACAATAGCTCTCAGAGCATTTTACGGCATGTACCTGATACCTAATATTACACACCACAACAACAAAATTGCAGTAGGGGATCAAAAAATTGTCATCACTCCAGGGCAATATAATCTATCCACTTTAAATGCTCAATTACCCAGAGGTGTGGTGTTAAGTCAAAATTCTGTCACTCACAGAGTAGAGATTGTATCTGCTACAGAAACAGTGGATCTGGGTACTATAGGAGAGCTGCTAGGCTTTGAGAACAACACAAAACTTGAACCAGCCATCAAACACACTGCTATGAATATACCTAAATTCTTAGCCATAGAGACTCTGAATATTCACTGTAATGTGGCAGAGGGTATGATCACCAAATCAAATGGCATAGGCACTCACAAACAAACTGGCATCATTGCAACATTCAAACCTAATTCCGAATTCATGGAGCCCATCATCTACAATCCATCCCCAACATTATATTTTCCTGTGTGCCATAATAGAATAGATTATATTGAATTGATGGTCACTAATGAAAAAGAAGAATTAGTTGATTTTGCTGGAGCCACAACAACTGCTATCATAGAGATTAATATTTAAATAAAAATACATACAATGGAAAATATTGAGAGTTATGAGCTACAATCATTCCCTCCAAACAGGAGGACATTTGCAAATTTAAATCAACCCAACACAGAGATTGAGGTTGATCTTGATGTAGGGGACGGATTTATACACCCCCACAGAGCAGATCTATACATCAAATTTGATGTTGTAAAGCTCGATGGAACAGATTATCCGGCAAATTCAAATATAAGATTGGTGGACAATTTTGTGCCGCATCTGTTCTCTGAAATTGAGATCAGAAAGCATGGCGTTGTTATAAACAGAATAGATTATCCCGGCATTACCTCCACAGCTTTGGCCACATTAAAATTATCCAAAACAGAGGCTTCTTACTACAAAATAGGTGGATTTGAGGCTGGTGATAAAATATTATCTAAAAATCACACAGTGCTGTTCCCCATGCGCCTGTTGCCAGGATTCTTCTCGGATTACAAAGAAATTATGTGGAAGGGGGGGTTAAGAATTACATTTAGAAGAGCTGCAAATGATAACAATGCTCTGATGAGGTACAGCACATTAAACACTACAGGAGAAGCTCTGCCTAATACCTTGCCAGATGCAGGCAAATGCATTATTCAGACTATGGAGCTAAGAATCCCCGTTGTTGAATATGAGGCCAGTTACGCTCTTAAATACAAAACTGATATAATAAAAAATCCCCAGGTTCCTCTGCAATTTTACACATATCAATGCGTACAGAAGCCTGCATCTGGTACTTATTATGAATTTGATGCTACAAATTCATTCTCCAGCATACAATACGACATGCCTGATTTTGTAGTGGTACTGTTTCAGACTGGAAGACACAACAATCAGGAAAAAAATTCAAGTAGATTTGATAACTGCAACATCAAGAACATATATCTTAAAAATGGCAGAAATGAGGTCTTTCCTAGAGAAAATTACAATTTAGACATGTCCAAGAATGATTTTCTTAAATTATATGAAGCTTTTTCGGCTTTCAAAAGAGTCACTACTGGGAATACAGACATGTACTACGCACCAGATGAATTCAAAGCACGGAGACCCATGTTTGTAATTAACACTTCAAAAAGGAAACAAGTTGTGGTGAATGACAGGACAAACATTAAAATTATCTGTGAATTCCATGAGGCTTTACCCGAAGACACCATATGTAGTGTTATTCTCATAGGAGAAAAATCATATGTTTATGATGTAAGAAATGAGAGAGTCACAGAGCAATTCTAGAAGAATTACATTGTTTTAATATTAGATAAACAAATTGAGGCTGGTGCCCAATTGAACTTAAACCAGAAATAAATATGTGTGTGTGTGTGTGTGTGTGTGTGGGTGGCCTAGTTTTAAGTGTGGCCACAAGAGGGGCATATTTTTAACAAATTTATGGATAACAATCTCACAGAAGTGCCTTTTGTAAGTATAGACAAATCAATCTGAGGGGGTTCATACTTTCTGAGAAATTCCCGAGGGCATTTTTACAAAAATCTTGGATTAGACAAGATTCCACACTAGAGCAAAAAGCTCATGTAGGCATGTTGAGCTTGTTTTAAGTATAGCCAAATCTGCTTGAGGGGGGTTCATACTTTCTACACTTGTAAGTGGTCCTGGTAGTATATACTTTTATACTACTAATATTTATTTCAATTTCCAAGCACCGGTATCGGTATTAGTGAGAGTATTGCCATTGGTATCGACTCAGCCCTAATAGGCTTGAGACATTTTACTGAGAATTGTCGAAACTGCATCTAGTTTACATAGGGAGAAAAGTAAGCCGAAACTTCATGCTGGCAAATAGATTACAAAAGAATTAGAGAGAGCAGAAGAAATACCCTGAATTTAGCGAAACACAACAAGGGTTGGCAACACTTTCCGAGCAAGTTGGCAAAACTCAGCGCCTACATTGTGTATAAAGGTTACGTCCTGAGCAAACAAAGGCCTGGAGCCTCAAATGTTTGGAGTGTTTAACAATCGTTTTCCCTGACAAGTGATGTTGACTCCCTGCTCGCAAAGTTGCCTTCTTCAAACATAAGCCGCCTCCTTCGTTTCCTAACAGCGCTGTTTAATTGAAAAGACGCCCGTCTACATTATGGCTAATATCTCGTTAACTTTCTTCCCATCCGATGCGGGCGGCACGATCAGTGTTTGATTAAACGTCTTGGAAGGTAAGGACAGACTGGGATTAGCTTGAGGCTGGGGATTAATTGTAGGTGGAAGCGAGGACCTGGTATCACTGTTCACGTGTTGATAAACGCGCGCCATCTTGTGAGTTTCATGGCGATTCGTGCAAGAGCAGCTAGAGACAGCTTTAACCGGTTGGAGTTACATCAGTGCAATTTTTGTAACGCCACATACTTACGGACTGATTGATTCAGTGGCGAAGCGTGACATTTTTACGTAGTCATCGCAAGATTTGCCAAACGTCAGGGTCGATTTTCAACAGAGAGGGGGCACAATATTTATCTGCGATAAACGCCAAGGTCACTGCCAATTCAATGTAAAAGACCTTACGACTACAAAAGACAAATAATTCTATCCCATACGACTAGAATTATTAAATATGGTGGAAACTGAAATGCAAACACCTCAATTGTCGCGTTTAAAGGTAAGAAGAACCTTTATGGATCGCCGCCAATTGTTTTGATAATGAAAAGCGGATTCATATCGTTCAATGTGTGCTTTTCCTCTTAATAAGTGAAAGTAGCAGACATTCGAGTGGTGTGCCCAGGATTTTCGAATAGGGGTGCGGGGGGGGGAGTTACGTGTCCTTTTTAGTAGTCATTCTTGAAGTCCTCATTTTGCCATCTTTTCCTGCCTTTTCTTTCTACTTTTGTTTTCAAAGCATATTGAGCCTAAAGAGAATTATGATCTCACCACCCCTCCTTGAGCACGCCACTGGACACTCGGAAGAATCTTGATGACTCCAGACAAACCCTGCCGTGGCTATAAACATGGGGATGGGGGCTGAAAAAAAGGGCCTGTTATGACCCAGACCTTCAAGAGTGGGTGAAAGTACAGGTCGTTGGACCTGTCTGCCTGTTCGGAAGCGTTCGGCTGCTCTCGGCACCGGGAGAGACCAGAGAGATTCGCACCATTCTGCAATGAGCTGGGCCGATGAATGCCATTGCCTTCAATAGGATGCGCTAAGATTAGCGAATCTCTTGCGTATTTCGAGCACAAATATGCGAGTATTCTGACTTATTATTTTTACTGCTTCTCTAAAATATATAAAATGCAATATTTTTATTATTTTGTTTTGTCATCGCCGCATCTCCCGATGAATGGACGCCTCTGGATTGATTAATTAATTTAAATTGAATTTCTTGTCTGTAAACGCTTATACCCTGTTTCTGTTATCTCTGGAGCAAGGACGCGCATGGCGGCGGCAGAGATGTTGCGGAAATCGAGTTGGCAGAGCGAAGCAGAGTACGCTGCTGGGAAGGCTGATAACTGCGGTCGCTTTCCCCCCCTCCACGTAATCCCGTTCGTCTCACGTGTTCATTGGTGAAGCCCTACTAGCGCAGAGACTTGTTTTCGTTCGCCTTGTTCAGAGATTGGTGGGACAGAGTGTAGGTTATTTTGCACCCGTCATATTATACGGGCCTCAGCTATCTCAGGCCCAACTGGTAGCTCAAGCCGGCTGCCCTGATCAAAACGAGACATATGGTTACCCTAAATCGTGAGAATGTCTTCTTTACATGATTGTGCTTAAATATACTTTTCTAGTAATTGTCAAGAACATAACGAAATTTACGGAAAAAAATAGTGGTTTTGGAGCACTTTCTTTGTAAACGTGAACTTTCTTTAGTTCTAAGTTTTAAAAAAACTGAGTGATCTGATATCTTCCCCCTCGCATATCACAATGGAAAGTATTATTTAGCACAAGTACAGAGACGTCTCGTGAACGCATGCGGTGCATGCTGCGCATGCGTCAATTGTGGGGAAAAGGACAGCTTGCTCTGCGACGACATTCATGAGAATTTCTACATTCTAATTTCTTCATATAGAAGAAGTATTTATTTTACACGAGAGCGCTCATCTAAGCTTATATTACATTTCTTGGATCTGAAGTGATAGAAAGTAATAATTCTTTTCCCACAATTGACGCACTTCAGATCCAAGAAATGTAATATAAGCTTAGTTCAGCGCTCTTGTGTAAAATAAATACTTCTTCTATATGAAGAAATTAGAATGTAGAAATGCTCATTAATGTCGTCGCAGAGCAAGCTGTCCTTTTGCCCACAATTGACGCATGCGCAGCATGCACAGCATGTGTTCACGAGACGCCTCTGGCACAAGATGAAGAAAGTTCTACGTATTGCGCCAACAGTGATGGGTTGCCGATATCTTGCACTTCAACTTGATATGGTCGACACTGTTAAATTAGCAGTCTTTAGTGACTTCAATATAAGTCAAGCGGTGATGAAGATTATTCCTCTTAAAAGGCATACTACGGGGCTAAAGATGTATTATAAAAATTAACCATTTATTTCCTCAGAAAATATTCCTATGTGCAAAATGGTGGGCCTGACAACAGACAGCCGTCCAGTTATGCTTGGAACAGCAAAAATAAAAGCTTTATTCAATGTGCTTCCTACCACGGCAAGTTTCACCAAGTACACACAGAAACTAAATCATATCGATTGATGCACCAGAATGCATCGATTGATGCACTAAAGTGTGTTTTATGACTTCTTCAAAGAATCAGATTCACATTTAATGCATTTCGATGCATTTTTATATGTCATGAGAGAAACACCAAAGTGCATCATTGGATTCAAGTGAGGATTTCTTTCACTCAAGATACACTTCCATGCATCAGTTGATGATCCTTGATCCACCTTCCTGCATCTTTTTGGATGATACACTTAAATGTTTGGTCTGAGCTACAGAGTTTATGTATCTCAGACGAAACGTTTAAGTGGACCATCAAAAAGATGCATTCTGGTGCATCAAAACTCATCAACTTATGCATTGAAGTGTATTTCGACTGAAAGAAATCCTCACTTTAATCAAATGATACACTTTGGTGTTTCTCTCACGACATATAAAAATGCATCCAAATGTATCAAATGTGAATCTGATTCTTTGAAGAAGCCATAAAACACACTTTAGTGCATCAATCGATATGATGCATTTAGTTCTCTGAGTGTAGCACTGTGTGGGACCTTTTTTAAAAAATCAATGAGAATTCAAAACTTGTGAAAATTGTGAACAAAGTGGTTCTTATTCAAATGAACTAACTGATGAACTTAATTGGAAATATCGCTAGGGTCTAGTTTTAAACGGGACAGTCCCGTTACAGAGGCGTGTCCCGGTCGTCCCGATATTATTTATAAAACACTATTTGTCCCGTTTATGAAAGTCTAGCAGTTAGGTTGAAAACCAACTCTAAATATGAGACACATTTCACGCTAGAAAAAAATAAAAGAAATAGAAACGTTGGAATGTTTAAACTAACGTCAAGGCAACGCCGTGACAAACATCAAAATGTTCCTTTGTAGTCGACTATGTTCTAGCAGACAGCAGTTTACTGTTGAAGTTAGTTCAGTTCACGTCGCGAGTTATGTTACAAGGTGTGTTCCGTTATTTGTAAAGCAATGATTAAGCATGGCCAAGAAGCTTACATTTGTGAAGAATAAAGTTTTTCTCAAGAAGGTTGGTTCTTTTGATAAATAACTCCTCAACCTCAGCGTAAGACTAATGTCAAAGGTTGATCAGGAGGAATTGAGCAGACGAGTAGTTCTACAACATTTTAATGAATTCATAATGAGGTGAAGTTTTATAAAGAATGTTGTGACCGTTAATATCCTCAACATCAATACTCAATCTGGTTGCAGGATTTCGAATTCCAAGTAGACGTAACAAAAGAACAAGCTTAACTGCCAATTGCAGTGCAAGGATAAGAACTTAAGAGGGGGGGGGGGCAATTTTAATAAATTGATGCATATAATAAATATTTTGAACAAGCATCGGTATCTTCATGGGATCGGCTTGGCCCTAATAATTATTTAAATGGCCACATGCGCCATCTCTTGGATTTAAAACGAACTAGTAGGAACGTTAGCGTCCTGTTAAAAAAAGTGAGCATTTCTATTGGCTAATATTGTTAACAACATACACACACGTCATGACTTCAAGACATTTAAAGGAAGCTTTAGTTGTGGGAAATGTATCTTGCAGAAAGTAAATTCAAACACTTTCCTTCTCTCTTTTAGAAAGACAAGCTTGTAAAACTGCTCCCATCACAACCCTACTGTAGTAAATACAATGTTGAAATTCTTTCAAGTTTGAGAGAGCAATCACATCACATCGCTTTTCATGGGCATAGATATAAAGGAATTCTCAACTTGTGTTACGTAACATTTTGAAGGAGGTGGTTGTACAGCGGAACTGGAGCTCATAGCCCTTCAAAGTGATTTGTCATTGAAAAATCTAGACTCCATTCAAGTGCAATTTGGCATTTTGTGTCGAAGGAAAAGTGTCCGGTTTCGATTCAGGTTGCGCTAAGAGTGAATGAAGGTGTTGTTCAGCTCTACTTAATTGTGTGAGGTCTATTTTTCACTTTGAACATAAAGGTGATTAAAATTAAATTCCTTAACAGGCTGTCAGACGGACATCTGCATAACTCCATTCACCAAACCTAACAAAAATTTTGGAAGCCGCTGTATCTCAGTCATTGTCGACCTCCGTGGCGGAGTGGTTAGCACAGCGCGCTGCGACGCCAGAGGTCCCGGGTTCGAATCCCGACTAAGACATGGATGTTTGTGTTTGTCCAAATGAGAAAAATTGAGAATTGATAGAAATCGGAGATATTGAGAAAACAGGTGATACTGATACTGCTGGTAAGGTCCTTCCCCCCAAAAAAGTCGTTAACCTTCGCATTACCAAGCGGGGTATTATAACTACCCCAGGATGATTTTTCGTAATAATAATTCTATCTGAAGACCTACATACTTGTGGTTTCATGACTTTGTCCTAAATTGATTGAAATTGTATTTACACTCGTGACTGACCCATTTTCTTTTGTTTTTATAGTTATTATTGACGGGATATATTGGGGGGGGGTAGTGAGACTACCCTGCTTGGTATGAAATGTCCTATCTTCTTATTTGTCAAAAATGAAGGTTTTACGAAATGTGTCTCTCATTCATCTTTGTTATTTAATTTTTCCATTGTTGAGTTTTCCGTACATCCATTGTTTAGCTCAAATGACATATATTGTTCTCTATTGTTTCAGGTTACTATTGTTTGGTTGAATTAGAGCGCGCATACATTGCAACGCTGCACTAGTGTCACCATACGGTGTTTATGTTCAGTTTAAATTCTTTTAATTATTTGAAAAACTGTATTTCAAATCTAAATAAAGTTATTCATTGAAAATAACAGAATCTAAAACCAAATATTACACTAAATCACAAAATTGTATTGGGGTAGTCAAAATACCCCGCTTGGTAAAATAAAGGTGTCGAAAAGCTTGGCAACGGGAGGGTTAAGGCGTCTGACTACCATGCGAGAGACCCGGGTTCGAGCCCCGGCGGAGGAGACTAGGGTTTTTCTTCCACCTGTTCAAGCGGCTCCGGCGCCTAACCAACCTGGTATAAAGTGTGTACCTGGAGGAAACTCTGGACGGTAAAGGCGGCCAAGGGCGTGGTGTTTATCACATCAGCTCCACCTTTGGCCGTGATCAAAAAAGTGTGGAGCCATAACTCCACACCCCCTACGCCTTCATGGTGTGGTGAAAAGCACAGGGGAGCACTTTACTTTTAACAAAAATTTTGGGTGAAAGCATCATCCTCATTAACATGGTAAATACCAAGGTCATAAAAATTAGGCCGTAACTTGTCTGTTAAGTGAGATAAGTAATCTCTCTTGAAGGAGGGAAATGTGATAGGGAACGGATTTTAAGGTGCTGCAGCACATTTCCAAAAATATACCTGTTTTCACACCGATCGTTTGAGATATATGTATTTTAGGACATGAAATCAACTGAAATGGACACACTTTGTTGCACCTGAGATTAGTACATTTATCCTCTTTTACCCCCTCTTATATACTTCAGCACATTTTTCCCCTTCCTTTTCTTTCATATTTAGCAAAAGAAAAAAGGACAGAAAAATAAATGATTTTCACACTTTTTGAGCAGCTGCACAACATTATTTTGTAGAGCAGAACGAGAGCTATAATATGGTATAATATAATCATTGCAGTCGCAACAGTTCCCTAGATAATGTAGCAAAACCCGCGAAAGAAAACACAAACGTCAACAAAACCTATTCGGCAGAACTAGTGTGCAACACACATATCTTTGCCGTTACGCAGATCCCAATTTTTGTTTCGTCTCCCTCTCTCTCAGAATCACGTGTTCTACCCTGCTTGCCAACCTGCGCCGTTGATGCCAATTGTCATTCTATTACTACACACACTCGAGCAAACATCATTGAAAACAATTGAATAGCGCTCCAAGTCGCGGTTCACAGCGTTCGACAGGGACGGTAATGTGGCAATATAGCATACGTAGTGGTTGCTTCTTTTCTGCAGTGCATGTTCATTGGCTAGCTAGTAACTAGTGTTGCTAAACTGTATTAATGAAGCACTTAATTATATCACAGAAGAAGAAAGGCAAAGTGGCGGTGAGTTTTGTTCGATTGGAAGCACCATATTTTTATTTTAAGTATTTGACTGGTTTGACGTTGTGTGCGTGTATTGCGTGTGTGTATGTGAAAGTATATGTGTTTCGTTAGTGAAAGTTAAATTCCATAATGCTTCCAGTACTATTGTTCATATTTCATTACTTTAGAATTGCTCAAACGAAATAACTTATGTGGATGCATGAGAATTTCAACTCTCGGCTCCGGCACGTGTTCTTGTAGAAATTGTATGACGGAAGCTGTTATTTTTGGTGCTAATGCGATGCACATTGCTTTTTTTTTTTGTTGAAATTGACATGCTTTGATGGGTGACAAGTTTATAACAAATGAAAAAGCCGAGCGGTTTATTGTCTCGTGGCAATATATGAACTTCTTATTCTTGTTATTGTTGCGAAAGCCGGCATCGTTTGTAAATGTACAACAAAGGCAGCCGACTGTTGCCCAACACCGAGAGGCGATAATACTGCTTAAGTAGTGTTTGTGGTGCAATTGTCGCGGTTTAAGTCGTTTGCAGGTTATTAGTTCTCAAACCAGTTGTAGTGTCCGTCGTGATAGTCAACAATGTAACAATGGATGTCTCGTACGTAGAGGTGTTCCAGTACCAGTGTGGACGGGCTTATTGGGAATGAACAGTTAAAATGCCATCAGGTCCGTTAATGCAATATAATTTTTTTTCTTTACTTGAAATCACACAAATAATGAATCACAATGAAGACGTCTTCGTTTGCGTTATGTGTTAGTCCATATTTAGTGAAGTTTCAGACCATATGTATGTACAGTCACGAACACTACTGGGTTGTAACGAATCCATTGCCAGTTAATGAGATTGTTATAACCCAGAACTGCCCGTGATTGTACATATCAATCCCAGCCCTGGTTATAATGCATGGCGTTCAGAGCTTAACGTTAGATGGAGCTGATTTCTGTAACAGCTGTGCCTCGGCGCACTGTAGCGATCTTTCTATCCAACGAATTTTCAACATTGGTTCTCGCATTGTGCCGCGCCGATCTCGGCAGATACTCGTGGGTTACACTATACAGTTCTCTATGCGGTCCGCGCGAATTATGTACAGAAGGCGCAGAAAGAGAGAGCATTGAATAAAGGCATTTTATCAGCACCTTTTGGAAAACATTTTCAGAACCATTTTTTCCCTTTCTCCTTTGCACCTTAAAATCCTTTCATTAATGATTGATTATACATGTGAAAGATTTTATTAACTAACCCTTAGGAGCTCACCATGTATTTTCAAATCTGGGAAGTAACTCAATGGTTCTGGGAAATTGGAAACACCTGATATATGCTATACAACATATCGTGTCAATGAAGTGACAGTTCACTTCCATGGAATATATATATATATAAAAAAGAAATATTCAATGTCTTTGTATTACACCATTCTGGTTCAAAAGGTCAGATCTGTCTCTTAATGTTCATTTTGTACAAGATACTTTAATTTCTACTTGATATTCTGCCAAGTGTTAAGGCAATGGTGTGATGTATAGTTTCTGGAATAGATAACTGCTTACATATATCCCATGCACCATCTATTATCACTAGAACGAACTAACCAGTGCTTCACCGTCGTTTTAAATCAACTGAAAGACATTATTTGTTCTTAGCCGATACCCATGCGGCATCGGTATCGGAACGTATCGGTTGGAATTTATTTACCGATACCGGCCGATACTTTTCCGTCCTTTTGATCATTTACCGAGCGACACTTTCGCTGAGTCTAATTATCCTTAAAATTATGCAAAATTCAATGTTTCTTTTCATTTTGCAGTTTTGACATAAGAAACTCAATTTTGTGATAACATAACATACAAGTTATTATTTTTATGTATTGTTTTAAAATTTTGAAATAAAAATTGTGGTATATTGATGCATATAATCAATATTTTGAAAACTAATTGGTATCGGCATCGGATAGCCCTAATTAATATTTCATGGACACATGCGCCATCTCTTGGGTTTAAAATGAACTAGTTTTAACGTTAGCATCCCGTTAAGAAAAGTAATCACAGTTATTGGTTAATATTATTCTTAATAAAGCATACATATGATTGCACTTTATGCGTCTTTGGCACAAACAACATTTTTTCTAGGCGTAGAAATGGAGCACATCCGTTTAAAATGCAGCTCGTAGTTTTCTTCCCGGAGTGTCGAATCCGGTCACGATGCGGGGTCGCGTGCAGCTGGGAACAAGCACCGCTTGTATTCGCCCGGAATTCCAAAACGACCTCTTACGAGTAGATCTGTAATTAAGGATCAGGGCACGTGCGGAGAGCAACGCATGATGTCTTAAGGGAACGGTGCCAGAGAAAATGAAGAAAAAAACTCGTGAACCTAAAAAATACCACGGACCTTTGTGTGGAACTACGGTTTCTCTTCCGGAAAATAGTACTAGAAAAACGTGTCTCCTAAGTACAAAAAAAAAAAAAACTTTGAGATTCTGGGGCAGAGGTACTTTCCAAAATATGGTTCTACATATGTGTAGGTTTAGAAGTTCTTTGTTGGGAATCGGATCTCGAATCGGAAATCATTAATAGGTGGCTGTGATATGGAACAAGTGTTAACCTTTCTTCTTTAAATATTTCGAACACGTGTTCGAATGTTTCTCGTAACGAACCTGCGTGTTGAAGGTTTCAAATTATAAGATATTTAAACGTTCTTACTTCGAATAATCTAAATTATGTCGCAGGCAACTTTAGTTAGAAGGTATTCGCAATTAAAATTTCCACCTGAGCGCTAGTGTCGCTTCCAATATGGCCGCTCTACGTAGGATAGATCTTTGTTTACATTCAGTAGTAGTACGCAATAGCAGCGTGTTGTCATTGCTGGTATGGAAGAAAGGTTTGCATTACGCGTTATATTTAAATATTGCGAATGCGATGTGAATTCCAGGAACTATAACGAAGGTGAAGCTGTGCTGAGAGCGAAGCATTTAATTATGATAATAAAAATAACACGGAAAACGGAGACCAAACTAATGTATACGCACTGGTTTTTCATCTTCGAACTTAATCGATTTGCATCTGTTGAAAATTTCATGCATAGTACATTGGTTTCGAAAAAAATGTTATATTCACAAAGAACAATTTAAAATTTACTTTCATGGCAAGAAAATCATCTTTCCGAAAGATTATTTCGGAAAATAAAGTGAACAGACTCGCACATTCTTCGTAATTTCCTTGCCGCATTTCAGTTATGCCAATCTTGTCAATCAGTTCTGTTTTCCCTGATCTATTTAAACATTTCATTTTGTTGATTCCACGGGGTGGAAAACACATGTAAGCTTTTCACTTGTCCTGACCCACGAAACGTTTTAAAGCAAAAAACTGAACAGTAGACGCTACGTTTTCGCATGTTCCCCATGATTTGAATGGCTTCAACACGGCGAAATGCAGCGAAGTGTCCTACGTGGAGTGGTACCTGAAAATCTCACCAGATGGCATATCGGATAATTTTAATCGCGAATAGCCGTTAATTGAACTCGCTGGACATGAGTATTTTAAAATGTGCCTAACTTACCACCAGCGATGTGAGTCTACGCGTAAACAACGATAGTCTACATTCTACACGTAGACTATGTTATACACGTAGATTACGTAATCTATATAAACAACATGGCGAAAGGTGATAACTTAGCAAAGGGCGCCGTGGAATTAAAAGAAAATTATACTACGTATCAGTTGCTGATGTGCGAGGAGAACTTTTCATACTATTTCTTACAAATTCAAACAATTTCTCACCTAGGAAGAAAACTAATATAGGAAATATTCTAGTGTTTTATGTGAAAAAGACCACTCTTGCCTCACGACTGCCATCTGTTGTTGTCTTTTGCATACTATTTATCTTTTTCCAATAGAAGAGAAGAGATATTTTGTTGTAAATAGGATTCTTTTCATTTCGTTAGGAACCAATATAGTTGAAAATGTCACTTTCCTTTCATGAAACCCTTGGAAATTAATTTTAATGCACTTTACATTGTCTACATAGTCTATGTAAACTAAAACCCAATGTAACCTACGCGTAGATTACGTGTAGACAACGCATGTAGACGTAAACTTATAGTCTACTACACATCACTACTTACCACTGATGATGTCACACTTGTAACTTGCGAATAAGTGAAACGGACCCACTGTCAACGCGGCAACAATGCTTTCCTATTTAAAGCCTACAGATATCGACACTATGAAAACTTGAAAAACATAAGTATATCCTTCATTTACGGTATGCAACCACGCAGCCCAAGCTGACAATTTCAACAATAGATTGTCTTCGTAATTGATATAAGCAAAATACTAAACTTAGGTATACATAATCTGGCAGATACACCGCTTGAAGTGGAGAATGTTAGCAGGGGGGATGCTTGGTCGAGCCTTGGGCTTAGCTGGTGAGATGCTTCTATGGTTTCACATGATGACGATGAGACAGCTGGGAAAGATACTGTGCGACAATTTGGCTAGCTGGGGTGGTTAGATATTAGCTTGGTATGCTTTAAGATGTGGCATAGGAAACTAAATTTAGTGTAAGTGAATCTGTGAATCTGTCAAATGTTCTACCAAAGTCTCGAACATGACCGAAAAAATCGGACACAAAATCTCGGTAACGTCTCGATATACAAAGAGTGCGTCTCGTTCTGGCTCTCGTCTCAGTAAATCTTGAAGGTTCTGGCTTCTTTCTAGTTTCATCTCGAATTTCAGACGCACTGTCATAATACGGCCGGGAGTGATGTTGATTACATCCTGCAAACTATGGCTGAGATCAAGAATGTGTGAAGCTCTATACCGCCTCACCCCATGTGCCTTCATGGCATGTGTGCACACGCACTGGGTACCTTTTATCATTACAATACTGTCATAATATTTGAAATTGAAAGGTAGACTTTGTTGAGGCGAAAATGTTTGATGAACTTGAGGTTATCTTGAACCGCCAATTTAACAGTGAAATACTATAGCATCGGCAATGATGTTGCTAAAACGTTGTTCAGACATGAAAATGGTCTGAAAAATCATTGATCAATAAAATCTTGGTACATTTTCTAGGTAATTAGGTACTCAGAAAGCGCTACTACAAGAACATGAGGGACAAATTCCTATGTCTTGATTGGACAGGACCCATTAAGTTTCTAATGAACATCCGTCTTTTGAACCTGCTCTCCACCAATTAGAATCCAGCCATTGGTTTCTGAAGACCGCAGACTTTGGGAAGACTTCAGCGAACTTCCATAATGGGAGTTCCCCTGAATCTTATGCAGGGTTTCCTTCAGGTGCACACCGTCTGCTTTAATGGGAAGCGAGTTTCAGTGTGGTAAACGAACCTGGCTTCCGGCAATCGACGTCTTTCGTACCAAGTTCGTTCTGGTTGATGCGGAAAGTGGATCTTCCTTTTTGCTTACCCAGCTGTTGAAACTTAACATTCGCGTCGCCTAGAACCCTCCGCGAAACGAGGAAGTGGTGGAGATTGGTTTGGCAAAACACCGAAGGTTGGTTCGTTGATTTAGTGTTTTAAGTCCAGTTTACGCACAGTAAGGCTAATCAGGACTGGACCTACAGTTTAAAGTGGAATCCGAACCACTATGTGCCTCCACCGGGTATCGAAACCGGGACCCCTTGATTACAAGGCGACGACGGGAGGCCAAAACACCCAAGGACTTCGGCCGTGTCTACACTGGGAACTTGTGTCAGCACAATTTCTTGTGTTGAAATTGTTAAATTGTCCGATTGCTACTGTCAAATCGAGTGTCTGAGTGGTTAGTTCATTGCTCTTCGACGACAGAAATCCTGTTAAAAACTTTTTGGGTACGTCAGCACTGAGGCTATTTGCACCCATCACACTATACGGGGTCCAGCCCCTTATCATAACAAAAATAAAAGCGTGTCTGAAAACTAAAATGTCCTTACCTTGGTTAAAAGCTGAGACTAAAAAGGTGCACTCAGCACAAATAAGGACAAAACACAGGACGACACAGAATTATACTGGCCATGTGGCCAGTTGCCAGAGCCTCGTTAGTCTGCAGTCCAGGGGTGTACTACGTGGAAGGAGCACCCCTTACACCCCAGAAATCCTGGGTTCGAATCCCGGCCTGGACATGAGTGTTCTTTGTGAATGTCCCTTCTCCATATCATCACTCATAATCATCTTCGCCAACTGGCTTGATTGATTTGGTATTTTAAGTTCACTTTTTGCACAGTAAGGCTAATCGGGACTGGACCTACAGTTTAAAGTGAGATCCGAACCACTATGTGCCTCCACCGGGTAACCAAGTGGCCGAAAAGCGAAGTAAAATAAACTAAATCAATCAAATCAATCGATGAGGCGTAACTTGACGGGGACAAGAGGGGGCACTTGTCCTCCCAGGCTTTGTTTTATTTTAATACATGTTGAGGGTACTATTGTTAACTTCCTGGCACCTGAGGAACAAAGAGTTAAGGGTAACATTTGTGAGTTCTTAAAGGAAATAGTTAATAAAAATTAATCCTTGATGCAATGTTTAGAACGAAGGTTACACTCAATGTGTAACGGGTGACACCGAAATGTCAAGCTCTCTTCCACGTAGTACACTCTGGAATACATTGTGAAGACTAGCGAGTCCCTGGCGTCTGGTATCACAGCCAGTAAAATCCTCTGTGAAACTTGTGTTATGTGCTGTTCGATTTTTTTGGGTCTTTTCAAACACTTTAGTTTGAAAGGTTAGGTTACACACAAGGAATGTATTTGTGTGTATTTTTAGCTACTTAATATCAGTTCCCTACCGCCGTTTTGGCTAATAGCGACGATGAGGATGAAAAGGCGACACTCCCAAACATCGCCAAGGCCGGGATTCGAACCCGGGCACTTCGCTTACGAAATCGAGTCCTGTTGTGCCTTTTTATTTCAAGATTAAGTTGAAAAGAGTATCGTCTTCAAATAATATTAGAATAATACCTTTGGGAAACTTTTCAGCATGTACGCCTTTTCGGTTATATTGTCGTAGTTCGCTGTCTGACCGCAAGGTCGCTGTGCGACAACTTACATGGAAGAACCTCTACTGCCATCTGTCAAGTGACTCGTGAACTTCCAACGAAACGACGCAAATACTACGGGAAGAAACTTGAATGTTTCATGTTTATTTTTGCAAAAATGCACTTTGTTTCCCCCAAAGCCGCATTAAAAAAAAAGCTATTAGCAGAATTACAATGATAGAAAAAATTAATCTAAACTTTATTCTTTGTTCTTGCTACAGAATTTACGAGGTAAATTTCCAAAATTAATCAATCTTGATACTTGAAGCTTGTCGACACAAAACATTTGTAAGAAACGTATTGGAGTTCAAAATAGTGAAAACGAGTAAAATTGATAAAGGAGTGTTGTCAATCAATTTAGAACATTGAATATTTCGAGCCTACCCACGTGACGAAGTGGTTAGTACAGCGCGCTATGACGCCAGATGTCCAGGGTTAGAATCTCGGCTTGCGAATGGGTGTTCTGTGTGAGTGTACGTCCCTTCATCAATTTCATCACATCATCAATCATCCTCATCTTCGCGATTAGCCAAAGTGGCAGAAAACGGAAGTACAATATACCAAATCAATCTAACAATGAACACATCGAAGATGTGGTAGAAAAGTGTACGAAGTATCACTTTTACAAAATAATGCATATTGCAGAGTCAGCAATACAATGCTGACTCACTATCTCCAGATAAAAACCCATTTGTTCTTCTATTGCTCCCATGATACTGAAAACACCATGTTTCGTAAACAATCAAATAATGATGTATCACGTGACTCCCTGTGAACTTAAATTATTGAACTTGGAACCAAGTGATTGATATCAAATCGGCGAACTAGGTCAGTATGCACATTAGAAAGCAAGGACGCCCACAGCGTGGGACAGGGAACAGAGGGGCACGTGCCCCCTGAAATATCTGAAAAAAGTAATCCCAATGGTACAATTGTAGTGATATTTTAATAGAGATAATTTTGTTTTCTGTGATTTACAGGCAGTAAGTTACAACAATTAACTGGCATGTCCAACAAAATAATGGGATAATGTTTTTCACAAGAGACATTAAAGTCACGTTGACTGCCTTAACCAGAGGTGTGCGGGACGGAAAAAAAATGTTTGGACGGGATATGAAAGGAATAATTAATAATTCTGAAGGTAAAATAAATTAATGAAGGTCAGGAATTGAACTGTGTGACTCAGTTGTTAGCATATGCAGATGATGTAGGCTTACTAGCGAATGATGTTAATATAATTAAGAATAATGCTAAAGTATTTTTAAATGCAGCTAAAGAGAGAGGTTTGGAAGTTAACAAAGATAATACTAAATATATGCTTACAGGTCGAAACCAAGTGTTAGGTAATAATCAAAATCTAATTATTGATAACAACTCGTTTGAACCAGTTTCCAAATTCAAGAACTTAGGAGTAATATTAACAAATGAAAATGATATTAAAGAAGAAATAAAAAGTAGGCTTAATTCAGGAAATGCGTGTTATTTTTGTCTTCATAAACTTTTATCTTCGCGTATAATTTCTAAGAGACAAAGTTAAAATATACAAAACAGTAATTTTGTCTGCAGTATTATATGAATGTGAAACTTGGTTCCTTACAGTGAAAGAGGAACCTAAATTAAGAGTGTTTGAAAATAAGATCCTTAGGAAAATCTTTGGACCTAAAAGGGATGAGGAGACAGGTGAGTGGAGTTGGTTACATAATTTGTATTCACGTCCAGATATTATTAGAATTATCAAATCAAGAAGACTTAGGTGGGCAGGCATGAATGGGAGAGGAGAGATGAGTTTACAGGATTCTTGTTGGAAAGCCTGATGGTAAGAGACCAGTAGGAAGCCCAAGATGAAATTGGAGAGATAACATTGTGATGAACCTAAAGAGAATCGATAGGGATGGAAAATTGTGGATAGACCTTGTGCAGGATAGAGACAGATTGAAGGCCTGTGTTGCTGCAGCCTTCGGGTTTAAGAAGGCTAGAGAGTTAGCTAGTTCGTATCAGGACTGAAAAAGATCTCCATTTCCCGATCACTGTCATTTGATGTAATATACTCACAGAGCAATGTCCAGATGCCGGAAAAGCACTCTTCTCACAATATGTTTGTCATACAGGCTTGTACTCCGGTAAAAATTTAGTAGTCTACTGAAAGTAAGAGTTCTGATACAAGAAGTTATTTAAACTCTAGAAACTCCTTCCTTCTACATTGTACCTTCGTTCATGAAGACAGCAAGTGAAAATACATGTTGTTTTATTTTGCTATTAACGCAATGGCAATCTAATAGTCGATGCTTTTTGTCACTTCTGTGTATCATTTTTGTGCGCCCCACCGCCTGGACCTGCACATAGGCTATAGCCTAGGATAGCATAGTGGCAAATCCCCCCCTGTGCGTAGTCGATGCTCTTACACTTTCTCAAATCAAGGGCTTTAAGTGTGTTGCAAATTAAGGGAAGTTTACTTTCCCTTGGTATAGTGTAGTTTAGTATAGTGCCGGGGCAAAAGTGGCAAAAAGTTGGTGGCAACTGCCCCCCACACCCCTTATCGCCGCCACTGTTCCTTCCTCTTGAAGCACTTCGCAGATTCTGCCGGCAGTAGATCTTTTGAGGGGCAACTCTTGAAAATTGTTGTGTGGTTTTCTGACATTGCACGTAATGAAACATGACCATCTTGCAGAAGAGCATTTTCAGATTCATAGTTTCGGCAGAAATGGGTGGTATGGATTTATAACCACCACCCCACAAATGGGAAAATCTTAATATGATGTTATACATGAACATACATTTATTATACAGTGCAATACAATGAGTACAGGAATGTCGAGATCATGGTTCAAAAATTACCAATAGGTGTCGGTGTGTTTCTTGAACGATAGGAACAATAGTCGCAGGAAACATTTCAGCACAAGAAAGAAAAAACAATATTCTGGAAGTGGTATCTTATTGTTACCCCAGTCCATTAAAGACCCACACCATGTTGTCCCAAAATATGTTCACCCAGCGCAGCTCGTAGAGTAATTTCTCGAAGTTCTGCGTCAAAAATGTAGGTCTTTCCTTGTGTTGCAGGTGTTTTAAGCATTTTCCTTGAGTCGAAGTTGCAACAGTTCCTTAATTCAAAGACATTTTTGCAATTATATTTTGTTATTTCGTTTTGCAAAGTCCCTATTGGTTTTTAGCCTAGAATTAACTTCATGATTTCAAAAAATATTAGTCTCGCGACATATTTTCCAGCTTCTGTAGAAAACTTTGAGCACTTCGTTGAGCTTTTTCAAGTCGAAAATCTTTCTGATCGTTAGTTCTAAGTCTGTAAAATGGTTTGCAAACAGAACCTCAGCAACGTAGAGACTTATAGGATACGCTTCTACGTCTTCCAGATGCTCGTCTTATATTGTATTATCTTCAATGCCTTCATCAATAATTTTGCTTGTAAAGCTATTCGCAGTTGCGAAAATATGTTCCTCACCTTTGTAGTGGTTTGCTATAAGAGGCTCGACCTGTTATGTTATATTACTTTCCCTGAGATTACTAGCTTCCATTATACAATTAAAACTAACCAAAAGGCACTATCGAACTAAAAGAAGTGAAAGAGCTACCTTATGAGTGTCGGCCAATAGGGGGGGGGGGCGTGATGGGACAGTTGCCCTCCTTACGTTTTGCCGCTTTTACCCCGTACTATACTAAACCTTATCTGCCAAGGGCAAGTAAAGTGGCCTTGCCCTCCACCCCAGCTTTGGCACCTTTCCATCCCCCCAATTAAGGAACCCAATCGCCGCCACTGTATATAACAGTTACCATGGATATTCGTGTTGTATTATTGCTCAGACGTTCAATTTAGAAATACATGAACTATTTATCCAGTGATTTATAGGCGAACTAGATCCAAGAAGACACATTCGCAAAATGCATAGACTTAATTAAGAAACAAATCTAATATGTCATTTTATTAAAGTAATCCAATGAAAAGGGAAATCAAACTGTGTTATGTCCGGAAAGAACTTGGATGAGTGACTGTCTAGTCCACCAAATCAAAATATTTAATTTATTGTTAATGAAATGTTTACTACATAAAACTCGTCATGTTCGGAGTAGATTAAATTAGGCCTATTATTCCTATTACCTGGTCTTAAGGCAATACGTGGCAGTATAAATATAACTATACAATGTTTCAAGACTAATGTGTATTAATGTGTCTGACAAATTTACAATTCATGATGGGTTAAAACAAGGAGATGCATTATCTACATTGCTCTTTAATTTTGCCTTAGAATATGCTGTTAGGAAGGTAAAAGAAACTAACGAAGGACTAAAATTAAACGGTGTGACTCAGTTGTTAGCATATGCAGATGATGTAGACTTATTAGGGCATGATATAATACAATTAAGAATAATGCTAAAATATTTTTCAAAACTGCTAAAGAGATAGGTTTGGAAGTTAACAAAGAGAAAACTAAATATATGCTTACAGGCCGAAACCAAGTGTTAGGTAATAATCAAAATCTAATTATTGATAACAATTCGTTTGAACCAGTTTCCAAATTCAAATACTTAGGAGTAATATTAACAAATGAAAAATATATTAAAGAAGAAATAAAAAGTAGGCTTAATTCAGGAAATGCATGTTACTTCTCTCTTCATAAACTTTTGTCTTCTCGTTGAATACCTAAGAAACTAAAAGTTAAAATATACAAAACAGTAATTTTGCCTGTAGTATTATATGGATGTGAAACTTGGTCCCTTACATTGAAAGAGGAACATAAATTGAGAGTATTTGACAATAAGATCCTTAGGAAAATCTTTGGACCTAAAAGGGATGAGGAGACAGGTGAGTAGAGAAGGTTACATAATTTAGAACTACATAATTTGTATTCATGTCCAGATATTATTAGAATAATTAAATGAAGAAGACTTAGGTGAGCAGGCCATGTGGCACGAATGGGAGAGGAAAGAGGAGTTTACAGGATTCTTGTCGGGAAACCTGATGGTAAGAGACCTGTAGGATGGCCAAGACGAAGATGCAGGGACAACGTCGAGATAGACCTCAAGGAAATCTCTAGGGATGGAAAAGAGTATATAGAACTTGCTCAAGATAGGGACAGATGGAAGGCCTGTGTTGCTGCGGCATCAGCCTTCGGGTTTAAGAAAGCTAGAGAGTTAGTTAGATGTTTCAAGATTCCCATACCCAAGGAACATGACAGCCATGCGCAGTGCCGGATCTACAAATTTTGTCCCCCCCTCCCCGCTAAATATTACCAAAGACCCCTTTACACACACACACACACAAATATATAAGTACAAGTATATACATACATACATATATATATATATATATATATATATATATATATATATATATGTATGTATAGTCCTTGTGTGTAATTCTTGATCTCATGTTGACAAAGTTACACATAAAGGCCTAGAGGGTGATTCAAAAGTCCCTTAAAAACCCCTCTAGCAAGTAAAAAAGTTAGGCTGGATACAATTGGTCATGATAGAAACAGGTTAAGCCTAGGGGGAACCACGTTCCTTTGTTTCCAAACGGACGTACACCATATTGAATTCAACTCAATTTTTTTAAATGGGAAGGGGTTGATGACACTGTTTTCTTACACCTGGAAAACAATCCACTTGTTACAATCATGCAGTCATAACTAATTCTTTCCTGATAAAAATAAAGAAAAAAATAGGTTGAAGAAACCTTCACCATTGCATTTCTCGTGAAATTCTAGCCTCATTTGATTCTAGTCTCGGCTGCCACTCAGGAAACTCGGGGTGGATGATTTAAGGTCGGATATTTTCCGGCTTTGTCCCAGCATACAACGGCTCTAGGGTCCACCCAGTCTCAAATCAAATGGTATCAGGGTGGAGGTGTAATGGCGGCCGCAGCGTGGTGCTGTTCACATCACCTCCAAGCCGGCCAACATAGAAAATATGTGGGGCACACACACCCTAAATGTGCCTTCATGGCACGGTGCTATATGCATAGGGAACTTTACCTTTACCTGTATAGATTGTATTCGTTTCTGTGCCCCTGAGAAGCTACGTTCATTTTTGTACATTCGCATATACGAACCCTCTACTATTCATTCCAATGGCTGAGGGCGCTCTAAAGGCTTATTTTGTCTCCGCCCCCCCCTCCTCCCGCCTTCGGGTTGTAGATCCGGCACTGGCCGTGAGAGAAGGAAAAGGACAGTCAAAAATAAGAACTGCAACCAAGACATGGAGATAAGGCAGGACCTTCCCGATGGGGGTCCCGGGTTCGGTAGCCGGTGGAGGCACATAGTGGTTCGGATTCCACTTTAAACTGTAGGTCCAGTCCCGATTAGCCTTACTGTGCATAAAGTGGACTTAAAATACCAATCAATCAATCAATCAATGAAGATAAGGTCACACATGAACTAGAAGACAGGGCAACAACGTTGTCAAAACTTCATAATTACTTTATATGCAAGGAAAATGAGTTAACTTAATAAAATGGCATTATCCAATTAATTAAATCAATGCAATGCTCTAATTCAGATATTAGGAAAAGAAAAACGTTTCGTACGCTGGTCTGGACCAACAGTACTAATTCTAATATATACGAGCTTTACACTTGCATACAGGATTATATCTCTAATTTCCTCCCTTAATCGTAGACAAAACTCATATTTCCTACGTCACCATTTAAACTTCTGTTGTGTATCCGGACATACGCAGATCTAATTAAGGTGTCGAGTATACTTCAAAAGATATGCAACGCATCATCTTACATTGTGTATTCAGCACCAAATCCCGCTAATCATTTTACATCCAACTCCATATATAAAACACAAAACACAATCTGTTATACAAACATGTTTTCGTTTCCCAAGGTCTTATAAACCGTGCAGTCCATTTACACACGCAGCGTCACACATGCTCAACACCTAAAGTTATATCTGCGTGTGTTTGAATACACAGCGGTTTACTCTGATGAATTTATATGTACGTGACCCCCTGCAAATACCCATCTCCCCTCCGGTATGATGAAGGGGCATGTTATCTCGTAAATTCTCTCTCTCTTTACACACACACACACACACACACACACACACATATATATATATATATATATATATATATATATATTTATATATATATGTATGTATGTATGTGTGAGTGTGTGTGTGTGTGTGTGTGTGTGTGTGTGTGTGTTGGGGTGTGTGTGTGTGTGTGTGTGTGTGCATAAATAATTTTGTGGACTTACCCCCAGGCTTTAAAGTGCACTATTTATTACCTTTGCACTACACAAATTATTACAATACTCGTATTTTGTTGCAATGATAATAGTAACAGATAATATTGAATGTTACTTTAATGAGAAAGCTGGTGCTGTATTTAACTTAAAAGGTTCGTTATAATTTGCTTAATAAAAAAAATGTCTTTTGTGAGTTCTGCCTCTAACGTTTAAAGAAAACTCTTTGCATGCTTATTTTTAAGATATAGCAGAGCAGAAAATAATTTCTCTCACAATATCTTCAAAACCGTTTCTGATAGATCTGGAAAGTGTAATAAGTGAGCCTAGAAATTTGGAAAATACTTTTCTATGATTTCCAAATATGGATTTTCAGTTGAGAAATTTTGTTATGGTTAGAAATCTCTAATATTAACAAAAACTATAAGAATTATTATAATTTTTCCCGCTCTAGCATTCGTGCCCAATAGGCTATACAAGCTCTCGAAACTGACCTTCAACTTTTCGCAGGTTCCTAGGGTATGTATGCATTTTGCAAGTATTAAATTATTTCATTCGATCCGAAAGCGAAATTTTGTTAAATATGTATATGAAATTACATTGTGCAGTTTTGTATATTTATCTTTTGTTTTATCTCATATACGTCACAAGCTGTGTTTTGTTTTTACCTGCAGCTGATGCTCAATCCCTAAAATCCCTGGGAATCCGAGAGATGCTCCGTACAGTACTGCCATCTATGACTAGTTCTCCAAACTGCATCTACCGAACGTGTATTGTGTCGCCATCTGTGGATGAAATGCGGAAGTTTTTGCCAGGGAGAAGTGTATGCTTTCGTTATTCGCTGAATAACACTTGAAATAATCCATTTCTGATTATGATAGTATAGGGGGCCGTTTATTACCATTTATTCTCCAAACTGGCCAAAAGCCTTTCATAATATAATTGATTGATTGATTGATTTTATGTTTTAAGCCCACTTTATGTACAGTAAGGCTAATCGAGACTGGACCTACAGTTTAAAGTGGGATCGGAACCACTATGTGCCTTCACCGGGTTCGAACCCGGGACCCCTTGATTACAAGGCAATGACTTCCAGAATATAATGTGGTATTCTTTTCTCCTTATTTTAATTCAAGTTCTTAGAAAGGAATTAAGCGCGAAATGGATTAAGCGCGAAATGGATTAAGCTCGAAATAGATTGAGCGCGAAATGGGTTGACCGCGAAATGGATTAAGCGCGAAATGGATTAAGCTCGAAATAGATTGAGCGCGAAATGGGTTGACCGCGAAATGGATTAAGCGCGAAATGGATTAAGCACGAGATGGATTAAGCGCGAGAGGGTACAATAGTGAAACAGAACACAGGATTTTGATTGATTTGGTATTTTAAGTCCACTTTATGCACAGAAAGGCTAATCGGGATGGACCTACATTTTAAGTGGGATCCGAACCACTGTGTCATGTGCCCACACCAGGTATCGAACCCTGGACCTCTAAACGCGAAGGACTAAGCGAGAAAGGTTTCAGCGCGAAATGGACTAAGCATGAAATGAATTACCCAGAAACGGATTAATATCGAAACCAACATTTAACACCAGAATAATCGCGAGAGGAATAACATCGAAACGGATTAAGCGCGAAAGCAATAAGACTGAAACAGACTAAACAGAAACGGAATGAGAACGAAAGGATTAAGAGCGAAGCGGATTTAACGCAAACGGAATAACCGCGAAGGAATAGGAGCGAAAGTTCAATCGCAAAATGGATTAATCGCAAAAATTTCACTTTCGCGCTTAATCGCTCTCGCGGTTGTTCTATCGACTCCATCAAATGGCCAATTACTCTTTCTAAAGCCAACCTATTAAAAAAAATCAATGACAGTATTAAAGCTCTAGACAAGTTTACTTGTTGGAGTTGTGTTCAGGAAATTTAAGTCCTCTCAACCGTGAAGTCATACGAGCCAGGAGGGCTGATTCGTCAAGTGTTTTCAAAGGCGATCAATTTTCCGAGCGACTTCAGATGGGCCTTCAACGTTGCGCTGCACGGAAAAATCCGTTTACTCAAACGTCACTTAAGGGAATACTCAAGTATAATTATGTAATCAGGCATTCCAGTTGATTTCATAAATGTCCGATTATGAGATTTTGTGATTTCGCTGCGTTCTCTCGTAATGCTTCCATAACAAGTTATTGCCTGTAATTTGATACAATGGAAGCAAGTTTCCTATGCAGTCCGCCCTGAGATAAAGTATTATTTTATGTCTTTCATTTCATCCAACTTTAATTTCGAACATATGGAAACATAACTCTTTGAAGACATGTTGAAATTGTTGATGGGACACTTGAATAAAACACCCATGCCAGGCCTTGAAACTGGAACCCCTGGTGTCGTAGCAAGGAGGTAAACAAGTTTTGTTTACAGGCCTCCCTAATGGTATAGTGGTAACGATGTCGCCTTGTAATCAAAGGATTCAGACAGTGATGTGCGTCTACGCGTAAACAACGATAGTCTACGTTCTACACATAGACTATTTTATACACGCAGATGACGTAATCTATGTAAACAACATTGCGAAAGGTGATAACTTAACAAAGGGCGCCGTGGAAGTAAAACAAAAGTATACTGCGTATTAATTGCTGAAGTGTGAGGAAAACTTTTCGTACTCTTTCTTCCAAACTCGAACTATTTCTCACCTAGGGAAAAACCTAATATAGGCAATATTCTAGTGTTTTATGGGGAAAAGACCACTCTTGCCTCACGACTGCCATCTGTTGTTGATTTTTTAATACTATTTATCTTCTTCCGTAGTTGATAATAGAAGAGAAGAGAAATTTTGTTGTAAATAGGAGTCTTTTAATTTCGCTAGGAACCAATATAGTTGAAAATGTCATTTTCCTTTCATGAAAGCCTTGAAAATTAATTTTAATGCACTTTAGAGTGTCTACGTAGTCTATGTAAACTACAACCCAATATAATCTACGCGTAGATTACATGTAGACAACGCATGTAGACGTAAACTTATAGTCTACGGCACATCACTGGGTTCAGGGTTCATTTTCAAATGATGCAGCCGGCTTCCGTGATGGAGTGGTTAGTACAACGTACTACGACATAAGGGCTACCGGGTTAGAACCCCGGCATGGGCATTGGTGTTCTTTGTGAGTGTCCCTTCATCAATTTCATCATATCATCTTTCATCCTCATCTTCGCTATAAGCCAAAAGCGGCAGAAAAACGAAGTGAAATAAACGAAACCAATAACTATCCCAATTATGCATATCGCACGAGGTTTGGATTGAACTATAAACTGTAGGTCCAGTCTCGATTAGACTAGCCGATCTTAACGTGATCTTAAAATTATCTTTTAAAGATAAGGGATTGACAATATTAATCTACGTCGTTTCCTATAAGCCTAGTGGGCCTGGACAAGCCATGACGTAATCCAATTTCGCTTGAGTTGTTAAGATTGCGGTACAGAATCGAAAAGGATAAGCTATCTTAAGCGTATGCGAAGACAGCTTTAAACATATCTCTATGCGCATCCGCTTTAGATAAATCCTGCTATTTCTTCTTTTGCATTCAAGGCTGTTCCCTCCACTCCAGACGCTAATCGCGGAGAAACGGTAGGAGGCTTTCATTTACACAAAAGCACCCATTCACAGGCTGAGAGCTGCTTCGCCTTTCTTCGGGGGGGAAAAAGCACAGCCATCAGGTAAACGTCTTGCATCCCTTGATCGTAGCTTCGAGACCCCCTCAAAGGACTTTCTCTCAAAGTGGTGGATGCCTCTTCTCTGGGAGATTCTGTTCTCCAGCGTCAATCACTTAACGCGGAAATGACTTCAAAAGGAAGAGGGGTGGGGCAGAAATCGGAGCAACAATGCTGCTCGAATGGCTGAAAGGGATTTCGCAAAGCCTAAATTCATATGGATGATAACTTCATTACTCTTTTTGTAGCTCCTTCGGTGGAAATACTTGTTATTGTGGTGGCTACACTGTCAATAGTTTAACCATACTCATCCAATTACAAGCATAGCAGTTACTGGTACAATCTTTTATGTGACTTTGACTACATTTGCTGTGTATCAGAGATATCGTATAACAAGAGTTTAATAGGCTTTGTGAGTGCCTTTGGCCACTCGCTTGCTAAGCGAGAGGAACGTTGTAAGAGAAAAGGGGCTAGCCCTGAGAAGCTACGTCTACACTCAACCTGAAAGGGGACTAGCCCCGTGAAATAAGAACAACACTCACGATTAAAGTTAAACACTTCAATTGACTGGTCTGGCAGGGGGTGTGAGAGAATGAAAGACAAGGATATATCGGGTGGGCTGAAAAGTTCGTAGGCTGACTCATAGATGGCGTTACTAGAATTAAATCCATGTGATTTTTACTTAGTACTAACCTTCAAAATATACGTGTATAAATTTCACAGCTGCCGGATAATTAGTTCGTGAGATATAGCATTGTGAGTGAAGCAGCTTTTGTTATTGTGAAAAAATGGATAAAAAAGAATTTCGTGTGTTAATAAAGCATTGCTTTTTGGCGAAAAAAAATACTGTTGAAGCCAAGGCTTGGCTTGATAAACATTATTCGTACTCTGCACCAGGAAAATCAACCGTTGAGAAGTGGTTTGCTAAATTTAAACGAGGCGAAATGAGCATCGAAGACGATGCACGCAGTGGACGCCCCAAAGAGGCTGTTAGCGACGAAAACATCAAAAAAGTCCACAAAATAATTTTAAATGATCGTAAAGTGAAGTTGATCGAGATAGCTGAGACTTTAAAAATATCAAAGGAACGTGTTGACATATTGTGCATGAATATTTGAATATGCGAAAGCTGTGTGCAAAATGGGTTCCGCGCGTGCTCACAATCGATCAAAAGCAACAACGTTTTGATGATTCGGAGCAATGTTTAGCGATATTCAACCGTAATAAACACGAATTTTTCCGTCGATATATTACAATGGATGAAACATGGCTCCATAACTACACTCCAGAGTTCAATCGACAGTCAGCCGAGTGGACTGCACGTGATGAACCGAATCCAAAGCATGGAAAGACGCAACAGTCGGCTGGCAAGGTTATGGCATCAGTATTCTGGGATGCGCATGGTATTATATTCATCGATTACCTCAAAAAGGGCCAGACCATCAACAACGATTATTACATAGCGTTGTTGGAGCGTTTAAAGGATAAAATCACGAAAAAACGGCCCCATTTGAAGAAGAAAAAAGTGCTGTTTCATCAAGACAATGCACCGTGTCACAAATCAATGAAAACGATGGCAAAATTGTATGAATTAGACTACGAATTGCTTCCCCATCCACCATATTCTCCAGATCTGGCCCCCAGTGACTTTTTCCTGTTTGCAGACCTTAAAAGAATGCTCGCTGGAAAGAAATTTAGCACTGATGAAGAGGTAATCGCCGAAACTGAGGCCTATTTTGAGGCTAAAGAGAAATCGTACTATAAAAATGGCATCGAAAAATTGTATGACCGCTATAATCATTGTATCGCCCTCGAAGGCAACTATATTGAATAATAAAATCGAATTTTTTTTAAAAAAAATTTTTTACTATGTTAGCCTACGAACTTTTCAGCCCAACTGTTAGGAACGTTCGTTACCTGTAGATCTCGAAGTGACGATCGACTCGCTGGTGCGTTGATGAAACTCTGATGAACTCTCCTGAAATAAAACTTCTTTCTGATATTGTACTACTACTCGCTGTAACTCCTTTTGTAACGTTCGGTAACAACTATTCACGCCATAACTTTCTTAGTTCAACTGTTTGTATAATTCAGAGGCTACGACTGTGCACGCGATAGATTTCAGATACCGACTTGGGAGGAGAAATATTCTCTCGCGCTATTTAAACGAAATTCGAACTTCGGCCGTTGAGAGACCGCGTCTCTCAATAACGGTGCTTTCAGCGTAAAGCTGTGTTTGCAGTATCTTTCCTGCGATTCCGGAGGAATTCGTATCAGCGGATTTTTACATCCGCTGAAGATCGCAGGTGGCATTTGCTTGAAAGAAGCTCTTTCCAGCTTCTTTCATACTCGGGCCCTTTTTATGAAATGATTAGACTATCGGACTATGGCGCCCGGGGTCCCGGATTCGAGTCATGCCTTTGGCACGACACGATATAAACCAACCCAAAGCTGGGACTGGAACTGCAGTTTAAAGTACAGGGTGAGACAAAAGTCACCTCCCTCCAAAATTTCCTCACTTTTATTGTAAGATGGAAGCTTCCATGGTTGCCAACCCCACGATAACTCGTCTCTTTGTTCCAGTTATGACAGTATGTGTTTTGTGAACAAGTATGAAAATTGCCTTGTATTTTACGAGCATGTGTGTCAGATGTTCCAAAACAGTAAAAATCGAAAAGTTATTACACGCCATGACGAAGGAAGACAAATGCAAGAATAAGGGACAAACAGTAGAAGAGGGAGGTAGCGAGAAACAAAAAGAGAAATGCAGAAACAGCAGACGTAGAGAGAGCGGAGAGAGAAGATAAATATAGAAAAATGAGATATAGAGAGGGGTGAGGAGGATATAGAGAGAAGAAGAGAAATACAGAAGCATGAACGATAGAGATAGAAATGAAACGAAATATTGAAACATGAGAGAAATAAAAATATAAAAGAAGTGGGACAAGATAAAGAGAAATAGGTAAAAAAGAGTGAGATAGAAGCTGAAGAAAGAACGAAGCAAGATAGAGAGAAGGACGAGAAATAACAGATATATTGATAAAGAGAGGCGAGAGAGAGAGAGAAGGATTGGTTTTTGTTTGTTTTTCAGTCTATTGTATGCGCAAATTCGTTAATCGGAACTGGACCTACAGTTTAAAGAAATATCCAAACTCCTATATGCCTCCACCGGGAAAGGGGGAAGGACGGAGAAGTTAAGATGAAAATTACTGACAAAAGTTTGCAAAATACAGTTTATGCACATATACAGGGTAATCAGAGCTGGGTCTACTGTTTATAATAGGATTCGAATGACTCAAGAGTCTCCACGATGGTGTAGTGGTAGCGTCGTCGCCTTGTAATCAAGGGGTCCCGGGTTCGATACCCTGTGGAAGCACATAGTGATTCGTACCCCAGTTTGAACTATAGCTGCAGTCCCGATATGCATAAAGTAGACTTAAAAACGAAAAGTTAAACTCGGGGAGGGGGGGGCGATCGGCGGGTTGGTTGACCCCCCTGGAAATTGACATCATTCATTAAAAGATACAAAAAAGCCGAAAGTTTGTTACTTTTATTGTTAAAAACTGAAATCAAGTTTATTTATTTAGTATTCGAACAGAATAATTAAAGTAAAAATGCATTGGATGGAAAACATTGAGTTAAAAAAAATACGGGAATAAAGTTATATTCTACCATTTCATCCAAAGAACAAATGGTTTTACAGTTTTCAAAATTCTAATAATTACAGTTGGAGGCGAGAGGTAACACAACAAACTTTATGAAAAAAATTTCCCCCTTACATTTAAACCCTTTTCTTGAACGAGACGTGCTATGAAAATGCATTTCAGATACTAACTGCATAAAATGTAAAATAAATAATGGATAATAGTTGTGCTGGTATTCACTCGTTTGGTGGATTGAGTCTCCACAATTATAATAATTATTATTATTTCGAATAAAATTGTTTTTATTAGTTTATAATATTTATTATTGTATAGTGACATTTATAGCCATGGTAATAAAACTCATTGTTATTGTTTTTGCTATTCAACTTTTACCATTTGCCTGACCCCCCTGCAAAACTTTCTGGCGACGCCTATGTCCCAAAGCCAGGAACCCTACTACGCCACTGCTTACAGGTACATTTACTCGTGCCTGAAAAATAATTACTTCTGTTGTAATTACTAAAGACGTTACAATTTACTTCCCCAGTGTTAAATTTCGCATCCTGGTGTAGAGGAGAAACTGGCTTCAAGAAAAGCGATTGGCTAAGTGTAATTATCCATGGAGTGGTTTCGGGGTACCATTTTCACGTCAATTTGGACGTCAGCCAACGGCGCTCAATTACCTTAAATCTCACTCCTTTTTTCGTACATCCCTGGATTCAGCCTACTTTTTGGTTCGGAAACCATTCACAAGAAATTGAGAAATTGCTCCATTGTGAATTGGCGGAATGAAAGTTGAAAGGATTTCTTTAGAATATTTGTGTCACCCAAGCGGGATTTACTTGGATTCAATGTCTCCCCAAGGTTTATTCCCCCCCCCCCATGCAGTCCAAGTGATGGGATATATTTTTTTTTACCGTGCTGCCGAAATGTATTTCCAAGAAATGGCCACATAATTCTGGAAGTTTCCAAGAACTCCAATACCGACTTCATTGTTGTGAAGTGGCGCCACTTCCCTGACAAAAGACGAACGCTTGCCACATAAAGTTCTCCGAGGGTACGGATCTGAACTTGACCGTGGATGTAGAGATTGCTGCAATTCTGCCTTCCTGGTCTTATTGTTACCCGTAAAGATTCTAAGGTTAGTTTTCCAATTTTAATGTTAGCTTTCGTCTGAAGTTCGTAAGCTGGAAATTTCCAATGAATTTTCGAACTGCGTCACAGTTCTCGCATGTTGACGATATGATCATATCTGCTGATTTAAGTAGCCCTTAATATTAAGTTTACGTTCACATCAGTCTATTAGCTGAGTCCAAGACGTGGATTATCTCACTATGGGGTAAATCCATATCAAGTGGTGCCACGTCCTCTCACGTGAGCATCTACCAGCTTAGCACATGGTAGAAACGATGAGATACCTCTGGGTACAGATCAGGGTGACTAACACTACGAATATATGGAAAGAAACAATAGATTTAACTCACTACGGAGGGTACAATTCGTAATATATTCTTGAATAATCATGTACAAATATTAGATAACTTTGGAAATCTTTTGATACAATATTTTTCTTCTATTAATTATTAATTCTTCTTTGGGCTTCTTCTTCTTGTAATCGCTAAGGCTTCTTCTTCTTGTAATTTCTAAGGCTTCTTCTTCTTGTAATTTCTAAGTCATCTTCTTCTTATAATTACTAGGCTTCTTCTTCTTGTAATAATTAAGGCATCTTCTTATAATTACTAAGGTATCTTCTTGTAATTACTAAGGCATCTTCTTCTTATAACTACTAAGACTTCTTCTTCTTGTAATTACTACGTATTGTGTACTTTTTCTTCTTTCTTTTCTTTATCGATCTTATCCAAATTGACGGAAATATTAAAGAAATCTATCTCCCAGACAAACAAAGAGAAAGGGGTTAGTTAAAGATCGCCGCCTGGCCGGCGCTAACCTCAACTTGGAGCTGCAATAGATGCGCCTACCAATAAATTTTAAGGTCAAAATTGTGTATCGTAATCGCTCAAAATGTTATTTTCAGATTTGAGCGATTACAATACACTTCCATGTTTTTTGTAATTACCAGTGCACCAATTGCGTACGTCAAAATTATTTGAAGCTTGAGACTTTAATAATTTTCTTTTGTACGGGGTCATAAACATGTACTTTTTGTTAAAAAATTCCAAGTTCAGGGTTAAATATCTCTGGTGGGCAGTTGTTTAATAATCTGGAATTTGTACACAATACAGTACTGTATTATAAGTAACTTCAGTTAAAATTTTGAGTTTGAGATTCAATTGGTTTAAGAGATACGCTGATGCAAATATCATGAAAAATGCATCAATTCGCATTAAATAAGGTTTGCCTAATTTTACTTCTTATTAACATATTTTGTGTTAAAATTCTGCAAACTGTAATTTGGAATGTAAATGAACAACATTACAATCCTGAGTAGTATAAAAGTATATACTATAAACTCAACAAATGATGAACCCCCCTCAGGCAGATTTGACTACACTTAAACCTTGCTCAAGATGAGCATATGAGCTTTTTGCTCAAGTGTAGCACCCTGTCTAATCCAAGATTTTTGTAAAAATGCCCTCGGGAATTTCCCGAAACTACAGTGTACAAATGATGAGCCCCCTCAGATTGATTTGCCCATACTTACAAAAGTTGCATCAGCCAGATTGTTGTCCATAAGCTTGTTAAAAATATGCCCCTTCTTGATATTCTTTTGGATACACTTGAAATTAAGCCAAAATACTCATAAAACACACACCCGCACACATATATTTACTTCCGGTTTAAGTTCACTTGGGCACCAGGCTCAACTTGTATATCTAGTATTAAGATAATGTAATTCTTCTAGAATTGCTCTGTGACTCTCATTTCTTACATCATAAACATATGATTTTTCACCTATGAGAATAACACTACATATAGTGTCATCAGGGAGTGTATTGTGGAATTCACAGATAATTTTAATGTTTGTCCTGTCATTAACCACAACTTGTTTCCTTTTTGAAGTGTTGATGGCAAACATGGGTCTCTGTGCTTTGAATTCATCTGGTGTGTAATACATGTCAGTATCGTGTCATTCTATAGAATGAAGGGATCTGAACCAGTTAATTGATGGGGTGATGTAAACTACTCATCATTCATCCTCTTGATGAGACCACTCGTCATTGACATGACGAGTTATTGCTTGGCATGCGAAAGGTACAAATAACACAAAGGAATTAAACTACTGAAAAGACAATGGCAACTCGTTGGATTTTGTGAACCGTTGAACCTGTATCATGGCTGGGTGTAGGATAATTACCTGTCTAACTGAAGTCTCTGAGCTGAATCGAAAATAGCGAAGTCCTCTGTAAGCTTCTCTCTAAGTGTTGACCAAAGCGTGCTTCCACTATCGACCTCCTGTCTTGCTGACCTCCTCTCTCTACCAACTCAATTCCCAAAGTCCAGTCACTTCCCAGCTTGTCTCACCTCTATATTCCCTGGCCATCGAGCTCTTCCTCGATGCCGAATCGCCGAATCGTGTTTATTATAATTGCTACCATGCAAACCGCTGACACCAAACCCAGAAGTGTTACCTATTTCCTGAATGCTCAGGAGGTTTGCATGGCACAACACAATGCATTGTAAACATGCCTAAGAGGCTTGAGACAGCTGAGAAAAACAAGTGAATGCCCTGGTCAACTTGAAGCGTTCAGAGAGACTTAATAAAATAAACATACAATCCTATGGATTGATACGTTCGCGCCTTCTAGGAAAAATTTTCTCCTTTGAAAATTTAAAAGTCAAATCGCAAAGCTTGACATGACTCAGGTTCGCCAATTCCATATATTTTCTTAAAAAACCAAATATACAAAAGAAATCCACCATAACTGTCTATTGTTTGCCGTATCCCGAAAGAAAACAAAAATTTTTATTCCCTAAACTCTAAAATGAATAATACCCTTAATACTAACAAATTCGTATGTTTATACGATGTAAAAAACAATAATATATACTATTATAGGACTAGAAATCACAAACGTTCGTGTCGTTAAGTGATAAAACTCTTAATGTATCACATGTGCGTGTACGTAATGTGTATTATGTATAATTGCTCATCAACCTGCTCCTAGTCAAGAGTCTGTGATGTCTCGCCACGCTGTAACGACTCTGTGTGTTCCGCGAAGCAAGCGGTTGGAGCGTCGTGCAAGATGGAACGGAGTTCACAATGTTTATGTATAATTCCACTTGATATAGACTCTTCAAACACATAGAAAACCTTAAAAAGGTGCACAAGTAAGTACACGTAAGTAAGCATGTAAAACATTGTCACATCTCACTGTTTTGTCCGTGTGAAAACCTGATCATATCAAAGTGCGTATGTTTTACAAACTACGTAGTGACTGCACATGATAGATAGTTGAATATATGAACTTGCACGGCTATGTTGCACATTCCAATGTAGTATTATACACTATTCAATGTATATAATTGGTTACACTGATAACTGTCGCTGGTAAATCTTAATTATAGCGTTCCATTTTCTTTTCTACGTTAATCTGTACACTGTATACATATATATGGCTTGGTGAATACCTTTGTATGTCTGCACACACATAAAAAAAATAATCTTGCAGTATTTTATCAACTGTCTACTCTGATTGAAAATATCAGAAAATGTTCAATGTGCAATTGTATTTTTAATTATGTACCATATTGGTGAAACACAATTAACTATTTGGAAAAAACATTTGCATAAAACTAAAGCATACTGTCTGCAATGTTTGAAAGTACTGTAGCTATGCTTGTTATAGCTTGCATGTGCAATTGGATATCCATTATAAAAAGCTTCTTCTTAAAACAAAAATATGCACTAACTGATGCACTGGTCAATTGACATCACTGATGCTTGTAGCTTCCTTGCAGTGTAATGTAAACTTAAATGCATATAAAACTAGTTCTTATGCATGACACAAAACTGAAAATGTATATAAGGACTATGGAAAAGTACTGTTTCCCATAATGCATGTTAAATGACCAAATAGATACACATGATAGGAGCTCACATGTGTATGTGTAGAAACACTGTAGCACAATTCTGTAATTATTGTTTGTGACCAGAACTGCTGGTTGTAGAATGTATGTTTTCTCTGCTTCCTCTTCTTTCTGGATTGCTTGTCGTCTTGACTGCATTGGGGCAATGTAAAAAATGTGGTAAATTACCCGTAGAACTTGGGAGATGGGGAAAAGTTGTTGTTTTAACTGCAAACAGTGTGGAGGGGAATTTTATTTAGCTCCATCACTAGGTGTTGTTGATAATGTGTAGTCCGCTATACTGGGAAATGTATGGTTGACTACATCCTTCCTGTAAAAGGTAGTCTCCGTGCAGTAATAAGTAGAAATGTCTGCATGTCTCCCTCAAATTGGTGGTGACGAGTCTCTTCTTGAAATAGTGCTTAAAATGTCTGCATGTCTCCCTCGTAGAATGGTAATCAGTGTTTCTGCCTGGTAATAATAGACTGCTTGCGGATGTCCGTCATGAAAAATGCCCATGGATGGTGTAGGCATTGCTTGTCCATGGTGCTCCGTATAGACAGGTTAGGTTAAATAAAGGGAAAATTATGACAAAGAAAGGAAATAGCAATAGGATGGGTATATATAATTCAAGTATGCATGTACACAAAACCAACTAATTTCCACTGCTTTTTCTTTTAAAATTAAATTAAATTGTCTCATCAAAATAAAATAAATTAAATAAATAGATAAAATAATTGCCATAACTCTTTGAAAATAAATAAGGAAAAATTTAAATAAAATATCCAACCGTAATTAAAATATTAATGTCCATGATTAATGTGTTGCCTTAACCTATTGATTATTACTGCGCTGCTCTGAATTAATCTGTTTAGAAAGCTGATAATGTTTATACAAATAATATCCTAGGGTTGCGGTTAATAGCACATTCCAAATAACAAAAACTAAAATCGACATGGGCAAAGGGTTTAAAACTAATTCTTGAAATGAAATGTTCTTACTAATTGATTGATTAAGTTGTTTTAAAGCAAGTTCAAGCGGAGTCCATTGGGGAATAATGAAATCAGATAAATTCTTGGGAATATTAGGTAGTAACTCAATTTCCTGCATTTTGACTTGTTCAAAAGCTAAAATTCTTGTGTGTAAAATTTGTTGATCCACAATAATTTGCGAAAAATCCTGATAATTAAAAAATAAAGATTGGCCTTCGGTAAGCTGAACTGATCTGTGCGTGTTCAAATTATTATTCAAATTCTGAATCACAATAAATTGACCTGAACCTGATATTAAAATACCATTGCGTGTTCTAATAAACTGAAATAGTTTATTGTCAGTAATAGATTTCACTTCAAAATTACAAAATGTAGAATTAATAAACAAAGATAAGTGTTGCAAGCATGTTCTAAATGCTACTTCTGAGTTTCGTTGAAACTCCAGGTGGTAACAAATATAGCATCAGGGAATTAAAAAAGGTGATATTCAAATTTGAAACACAATAAAAATAATGAAAAACTTTCTCAATTTCAAATTTCCTTTAAACAAAAGAAATGTATCCACTCAAAACTTCTTGAGTCCGCCGTATACCTCAAATCACTTGGTCGTGTAAACAGACCCGCCGCGGAAAGGTATACTTGACTCATATAAGAATGGTGTGTCAATCCCTTAGGTTTGTTTAAACAAAATAGATAGAGAATAGTTATGCTATATATTAAAATATAAATAGAAATTACTAGTTACTAACTACTGTACTAACATTATCACGAAGTTAATCAGTAAGAAGTAATGAATTTATTGCTGCATGGTCGAATAAGGTGCAAATTGGGTAAGTGAGCTAAATTTCCTAATAATAAATATTAATAATAATAATAAATTCTCAAGTTATAACATTTGTGGTAAACCACACTGTTTAAATTCGGAAAGGCTAACAATGCCGTGGCGACTTTTGCTGCGCATGCCTGTGCCAATCACCGAGGCTTAGCCTGGCATGTTGCTAATAATCTTGATTACTCTAAGTGCATAAAGTGCTAAAATTGCCCTTTGTAAAAATTTCCCTGATTTTATCGAAATTTCGTTTGACTTTATCCTGATTTTAACCAACTGTACGTCGATTTCCCAAAAACTTACTTACTATAAATATCTCTTATGAAAAACGGGAAAATTTTGCGAGAAAAACGCAAAAAAAAAATTCGTCTTGTTGTTCCTTTGAAAATTATAGGTCGTGATTAGTCTGAAGTGCATAAATGCGACGTTTTATGGCAAAAATTATTTATGTAGCAAAAATTATCCCTAACATAGTTTACATGAAGTTCTATCGTGAAAATCAACTTCTGATGGCTATATGCGTAACTAAACTGTTCCCATAAAATTGTAATGGGCGACCGCCCCTGATGCGAAAAAAAATATGCAAAGCCTAAGGTAAGTGTTTTCTGACTTCCAGCGTGTTCAAAGTACTCGGGAGCTTCCGTGCGGAGAAAGGAATTCGCTGATACCAGACATTCTAAATTGTGCAAAGTTGCATTTGTGGTCGCTGGACGTAACTGAAAATTTCTCTATGGCGACAACGAGAGCTCTGGCAAGTTCGCTGCCGTGATCGGCGACTTCGGGGAAGTTCGGGTTCCGTTCGGGATAGCGAACGAAAAAAATCGTTGCTTTGGGCAACAAGCAAAGGTGCGGAGGAAGAAAATGCAAGGCGATGGTTCGTTGATGCCCCGAATGACGCGTACATGTTTACAAAACTTTAAATTACTACGAACAAAGTGTAGTAACAGCTGCGGGAGTTCGAAATAAAGTCAAGGTCTTTGAAATGACGTAATAAATGGGATGGAAAGAGAGAAAACTTCGTTGTGCTTGCGACAGCGTGTTACTAGAACACTTCCGCGCTCGTAATAACAACAGTTGGGAAGCTGGTAGCAAACTAAATGACTAATAAACCTTGCATAAGGTACAATCAAACGTAAAAAATGAATTATACTTAAAATTTAAATCGTAATGAATATAAAATTCTAGGCGAATGTGAAGTCGTAAAAAATATGGTCTGTAAATGATACAACAGGTTCGGGAAACTGAAAATTTGGCTTACTTTCTGCTTTTAAAGTAACACTTGAAACTTTCTCGGCTTTTACTGGTGACTGATTCGCAAATAACTCTATAACTTTTACAACTGGCTGAACACAGTGTGAAATAGGCAATTCACTTTCCATTTTGCAACTGTTTTGAACAAAATTAGGATCCTTGCTTACGGCAAATGTCTGAACTCTATCTTTAACGGATAAAATATTCTTCGGCAAATCTATACTGTCGTCTTTAGTGACTAAACTATTTCTGGATGCATCCTGAACTTCTTCTTTTACCCTAGGTTGAATAATAATGGACTGAGGCAATGGAGGCGGCAGTGGCGGATTTATTGTTTTCAATGGTACCACTTCAACAATCGGTGCAACATCGTCGTAAATCTGATCAATGGACGGTGAATCATTAAGTTTGCTTAACGGTAATTCGTTGGTACACTCATGGTCATAAATAATAGATTTCTTGCGTTGACATTGAAAATAACAGATTATGAAAATTATAAAAATACTAATAATAAATATTGTTAATAATAAAATTGTAATTATATTATAAGGATAGTCAAAGGACTTGTTCAACAGATAAATAAAATTAGAAGCTTTTACGTGTGGAAGTAATCCGTTTAAAATAACTAAAATCGCAATGATTTTCATGTTGCTTAGGCAATCAAAACAAACAGTTCTTCAAAACTAACACGTAATTTAAGCCTGCCTAGTCGAATTAGTAAATATTTTAACTCAACTTTTAATTATTTCTGACTGTAGGCTCAATTTATCTGCGTAATGTATTTATTTATTATAATTTATTTATTCTCTAAATTTATTAGCACTGGTTAACTTATCTTATTTTAAATTCTACTGCAAACTTATTGTATTTTCAGGTGTTAACTTTATGTTTAAAAACTTTGAAATCAATCGAACCGTACTGAGGTACAAGGTAAGGAAAAAAAATTGAGACTGATTTACTCCTGACTACCTGAAATAAAATAATAATTATTATTTATGCGATCTTTAAATGCATTAAAATACTAACATCACTAAAACTTGAAGAATCTTTAATTCTCTCTACTCATTCTAAAATATGCTTAGCATATTATTGTGGCAAAGCTTTAAACTAAAACCGTTGTGGTTTAATCATAATCATTCTGCGATGGCAGAATGGATTTCCAGGATTTTGGTCATGATCCAATATCCGAAGGAAAATACTTGTTATAGGAGCGCAAAAAAATCTTGACGTCGACGTCTACATATTCATATAATATAAATATTCTCATAACTGGCGCTTAAAATAAACTTTGCTAATATAATCATATACCTTCGTCTGAAGAGTAACTAAAAAATTCTAGTGATGTATTCGCTGAGCTAGTATTATTACATACTGCAAAAAACTTTTGTGCCCAAAGCACATTATTAAATAATAAGTCTGCTTTTAATTGTTAATATTATTAGTGCTATTTTATTATAAATTATTATTATGTCACGCAAGTGAATTTAAAATATTAAACCTGTTACTTATATGAATTTTCAATTTTAGTGACCATTGTCCGCGCGTGAGTCCACGTTGTCCTCTTGCTGATCTTCATCTTCACCTGCCAAATTTTCTTCGCCTTCACCGTCATCTGGCGCATAATATTTTTTGAGTCTCTGGACGGCAATAGAGTCCACTAATGTCTTTCCGCGCTTGTTTTGGAATTCCACCAGGTATGTATTCGGATTCTCTTCTCGAATAACTGTAGCTGGGCCTTTATAAATACCTGAAAAGCACCGTGCGGTTCCAATTTTCTGGGTGCTGTCAAAAATTAATACTTGATCGCCTGGTTGAAACTTGATCTGTTTCCTCTTCTGATCATAATATTTCTTCACTTCAACATGTCGTTTTGCTAAGTTATCCGTAGCAT
The DNA here is from genome assembly GCF_977018435.1 of Lepisma saccharinum. Taxonomy (NCBI): domain Eukaryota; kingdom Metazoa; phylum Arthropoda; class Insecta; order Zygentoma; family Lepismatidae; genus Lepisma; species Lepisma saccharinum. Next base: position 45,688,497 of record NC_139247.1, on the reverse strand, counting down.
TGGTTCTTGCTTTCTCCAATACTCGGAACCGTACATCATTCTCCACATTTTCACAACTTGGTGTGTGCAATGCAAGCTCCCAGGGCAAAGTAGGTTGGAATCCATGTACTAAAAAGAATGGGCTATACCGCAAATTCTGATTCCTGGTAGTATTGTAACTAAATACACTTGGCTGTAAATATTGGACCCAATCTGTATGTTTTGAATTAACATAGCACTTCATTATACTCTGCAGTACACCGTGGTTGCGTTCAGAAAGACCTATCGAGTTATGAAGACCGACTGGTGAAAACTTGATGTTGATTCCCAATTTATTGCCAAGTTCCTGGAAAAGCTTAGATTTAAATGCAGATCCGCGATCCGTGTAGATATCCTTTGGGGCTCCGTAGCGTAACACTATCTCTTCATACACAAATTCTGCTGCTGTACTAGCCGTGCAATCCGCAACTGGTTTGGCTATTAAATAGCGCGTCCCAAAATCTGTTGCAGCGATTATGTATCGATGACGAAGATTGGATGAAGGAGGATATGGGCCTGAAAAGTCTAGACAAATCCTCTGGAATGGCTTCTGTGCGGGAAAGGTGCACAGTTCCCCTGCTGGTAGACCTGGACGGCGTTTATTCTGCTGGCATGTTATACATTCCCTAATTTTCCTCTGTATAAATAACTTCATATTAGGAAAATAAATTCTTGGTAAGGCCACATTGTAACACTTGGTAAATCCAAGATGAGAACCTCCTATGGGTGAAGCGTGGAGTGTCTCAATCACAGAATCACGTAACGTCATGGGAATGCATAATAATTTCTTAGTAGTAGCTCCTAATTTCTGCTGTCTATACAATAATCCATCTTCCAACACATGATGATAAACCTGCCTCTGGATGTGTAAAGGTAATGTTCCATCGTCCCTGTCTGGGTCCTCCAAAACTTTAATAATTGGGCCAAAAAATGAATCCTGTCTCTGATGTTCCGCGACATCTGTGGTTGCATCAAATAAAGTAAGTGTCCTGGGTTCGGGAATGTCCTCTTCAGTGTTGCCATCCTCTACATTTTCTCCACATTCTCTGCTGAGGGGATCGGCGATATTCTCCGTAGTTTTAACATGGATCGGTGTAAATGAAAAATCCTCCAAAAGGTTGCTCCATCGAAGAAGCTTTGAGCTCAAATTACGGGATGTCCTAATGTACGTAATTGCTTTGTTGTCTGTGTATAAATCAAAATGGCGCCCAACAAGATAAAATCTAAATGATTTGAAAGCATATAAAATTGCTGTTAATTCTTGCTCAATAACACTCAATCTTTTTTCAGTGTCGGTTAACGTTCTACTACAGTACGCACATGGCAAGTACTCTCCTTCTGCATTGGGCTGCATTAATACGCCACTGACCGCATGAGATGAAGCATCGGTGAAAACCTTGGTGTTCTTCGCTGGATCTTACGGTAACAAAACAGGTGCAGTAATTAGAGCTTCCTTTAATTTTTCAAATGCCGATTGTTGTTCAGGACCCCATGTAAATTTCTTGCCCTTACGAATTAAACCCTGTAATGGTGATGCAATATCAGAAAAATTCTTGACATATTTCCTCACGTAGCTGCAAAGACCTAAAAACATTTTAACCTTCTTCGTGGTGGTGGGAACCTTATAATTCTTAATGGATGACAGTATTCTATCACTTATACGATAGCCATATTTGCCCACATTGTGGCCCAAGGCAATTGTCTCATAGTATCCAAATGAACATTTAGGTACAGCCAATTTCAATCCGGCAGATCGTAAACATTGAAACATCTTCTCTAAATTGACCAACATATCCTTAAATGTATTGGCAAAAACAAACATGTCATCGATATAAAAAGCAAAATTATTGTCGTTCATCCCCGCTGTAGCGAGCTGAACACATCGGGTCATTGCCGCAGGAGAAGTCACATGTCCCATAGGTGTAAAGTTCATCGCAAATTGTCCCCTGGCTGGTATAGTGAAGGCAGTGTACTTTTTCGATTGTTCTTCTAATGGTATTTGAAAAAATCCCTGTTTCAAGTCAGCACTACAGTAGTAGCTCTTACCGGCCATATTGTGCAAGATCTCTGAGATGTTTCCTATAGAAACTGCGTCGAAAACGGACCTGGCATTCAGCAATCGAAAATCTTGCACCATGCGATAAGCTCCTGATTTCTTCTTGACAAGAAAAACTGGTGAATTGTATGGTGATGTTGTAGGACTGATAACCCCTGCTTCTAGCAAGTTGTCAATTTGCTGGTTAATTTCCTTACGCAGGTGAACTGGTATAGGGTAGGCTGGGACGTGAAATTCCGAATCGTCCTTTAACTTTATACGATGCGTATAATTAGTGGCACAACCAATGTCTTGCTCAGACCAAGAAAATACATCTACATACTTCTCTAATAATTGTCTAAGTTGCAATTTCTGATCGGGTTCTAATGCTGGATTTATGTCAAATTTAGTAATGTCGTGCACTGGTTTTGTCACGGTGCCAGTCTCCTTGGTCACCATAACGTTAGGTCCTTCGTCGTCTGCAATATGACGTGAAGCTGGTACTGGATTTTGCCATGCCTCTGCGGTACCTAAGCGTGCCCCTTTCCTAATTTTAACTTTGTAAGAATTTGGATTAGTAATCCAAATTAAAAATGACTCCGGATTTACAATGGCTCGAGGCACCATTAAGCCTGTGTCCATTTGAAACTGTAAATCTGGCTCCAAATAAGTTAAATTTTGATTACTAGAATTTGTCAATTTGACAGGAATGCACAAATGAGATCTAGGTTTGATTCTAATTTGTCTGGAAGTTACGAATTCCGGCACATATAAATCCCTGATCAGACTAGCAACTTTTATGGAAACGTCAAAGGTCTTTCGGTGTTCCGTCCTTAACTGGTTTCGCGGAGGAGTACCAAATCTCCTCAATGTGAGTCGATTTTGATCAAAATCCAAATTTGCCTTATGCGCTCTTAAGAAATCGTTTCCCAGGATTGTCCCATGTTCAAAATTTGGAATCATCCGAAAAGGATGGGTAAAATTGCGGCCGTTTATTGCAAAAGTTAATAGGACAATCTCTTTAATTTCAATCTGTTCTTTGGCTACTCCCCTTATGGCCGTATGAATTTTGAAACGTTTGGCGGTTGAAGGAATGCCTCGATCACTGGTGACGGATACTTGGCTTCCGGAATCCACGAGAAACCTCTGACGTTGTCCCCCTAATACTGCGTTAATATAAATTAATTCCTCATAGGGGAAAGTAGAGACTGATATCTGTTTACCAACGAAATCTGCGCATACGTCTCTTCTATGGGCAGTCATTGTTCGTTTAAAGCCTCCGTGTTCTGAAAACAAGTGGCTGCTGTGTGATTAGGGTAATTACAAATTGAGCAGCGTGGTCTCCCCCGTTGCTCTTCCCTGTTTTCCTGGTCTCGCCCTGCTGAAGACGAGGAACCCCGCGAGTTCTGTCCGCGGAAGTTTCCACGTCCTCGCCATTGTTGGGTATTGCCGTATCGCCTATTGCGATCTGTGTTGTTACCATTATTATTATGTCCATTCCTGTACCCCCTATTGAATTGTCGTCTATTATTATTACCCCGATAGGAGCCTCTATAATTATTACTTGACCGATAATTATCCTTATTATAATGTTCTCTATATTGTTTTGGAGTAGATGAGTCGGTGCCAGGGTTCTGGTTTTGATCCTCCAAACCATCCAATCTCAAAGTGAGACTGGCTAATCTCGCTTCCAGACCAGTTTCCTGAGCCTGGACTTGAGCTTTGGTATTGTGAGGATTGTTAAATAACTTTAGTTGCTCAACCTCCTTTTGCAACGCTTTGAATTTTGCCTCAATGTCTGCAGTGGGTCGCGCTTGCGCTGACTCAGCAGTAACCAGATTGTTACTCTGCAGTAAAATCTGCTGCTGTTGCGAAAGTGCTGATGGATTATGCAAAGGAGAGAATAAACTCTCTCTTTGATCTTCGTACCTCAATTCCTTCAGCTTGCGCTGTCTCATCAAAAATTGGAGTTTCTCAAAGGATTTTAAATCTTTAAGCAACCCATGCACGGACTCATACTCTTTATGGTGGATATCTTTCATGTAATCCACCTGTAAACCCAATATGATCTGTTTGATCTGTTGTTGAATACTCATTTTAGGGTCTGCCTTGAGTAGAAGTAATTGTTTGTCCCGAACATAATTCGTAACTGGCTCAGTTTCTTTGTGTAATCTATAACGAATTTGCTCCTCGATCTGGAGTTGATCCAAGGACCCTGTAAATTCGTCTTTAAATTTCTTCTGTATCTCCTCGTAAGTAACTTCCTGATCTTCTGTACCATCTCTCCAGGTCTGGTACCATCGTAATGCTGGCCCGGCCAGAAGGGCTGGAAATAATTCCAGTTTACGGGCATTATTCCATCCATTTAATATGGCAAGGCTATCCACTTTATCTAAAAATTTTGAAACGTCCTCCCCGGCTATCCCTTGAAATGGGATACCCTCTAAAATAGTTGGGGGAACAAACTGCGACTGAGCCATTGTTGCGAATTGTGTTTGGTTTAAATTTCTAAAATCCTGATCCTGTTGCTCTAATTGTGGTTCACATCTCTGTTTTTCCAATAATTCTCGCTGAAGGCGTCTAGTTAAAATTGGGCTACGTTTAAATTTGGGGGTGGAACTTGCAGCTGGGCCGCTGACATCTAAATGAAAACTTGTAGTCCCTCGTGCTATATCTAACAATTGATCTAATGTTTCGTCGAGTTCATCAGCAAGGTGAAAGCTCGACATCTATCATGGCACCAATAACTTCCTCTCCCCCCATAAATGCAAAAGCTTTAAGCCCTATGTATTTTCAAAATGAAATATGGCAAGGACATGCTAAAAGACTAAATAAATGAGCAAAATTTTGGGGTGGGTAATGAACTAGCACTCCACTACGTGTCAAAGTTTGGGGTGGGGTTGAATCCTAAACTGGTTAACAAACTTTTTTCTCATCGCATTTCCGAAAAAATGCATGAGAAGCCCTAGCAAATCCACCACGTGTCAAAATTTAGCTAGGGGGTTAAATTTAAACTGGTTAACATTAACTGCAATTCTTTTCATTTCCGAAAAATGAAAAGGCCTCAAGCACTCCACCACGTGTCATTCTATAGAATGAAGGGATCTGAACCAGTTAATTGATGGGGTGATGTAAACTACTCATCATTCATCCTCTTGATGAGACCACTCGTCATTGACATGACGAGTTATTGCTTGGCATGCGAAAGGTACAAATAACACAAAGGAATTAAACTACTGAAAAGACAATGGCAACTCGTTGGATTTTGTGAACCGTTGAACCTGTATCATGGCTGGGTGTAGGATAATTACCTGTCTAACTGAAGTCTCTGAGCTGAATCGAAAATAGCGAAGTCCTCTGTAAGCTTCTCTCTAAGTGTTGACCAAAGCGTGCTTCCACTATCGACCTCCTGTCTTGCTGACCTCCTCTCTCTACCAACTCAATTCCCAAAGTCCAGTCACTTCCCAGCTTGTCTCACCTCTATATTCCCTGGCCATCGAGCTCTTCCTCGATGCCGAATCGCCGAATCGTGTTTATTATAATTGCTACCATGCAAACCGCTGACACCAAACCCAGAAGTGTTACCTATTTCCTGAATGCTCAGGAGGTTTGCATGGCACAACACAATGCATTGTAAACATGCCTAAGAGGCTTGAGACAGCTGAGAAAAACAAGTGAATGCCCTGGTCAACTTGAAGCGTTCAGAGAGACTTAATAAAATAAACATACAATCCTATGGATTGATACGGTATTGCCAGTAGTGACCCTTTTGTATGCTGTAAATGCTTCATATAATTTAAGGAAATCATCCTTGGACATGTCTAAATTATAATTTTCTCTAGGGAATACCTCATTTCTGCCATTTTTAAGATATATGTTCTTGATGTTGCAGTTATCAAATCTACTTGAATTTTTTTCCTGATTATTGTGTCTTCCAGTTTGAAACAGTACCACCACAAAATCTGGCATGTCATATTGTATACTGGAGAATGAATTTGTAGCATCAAACTCATAATAGGTACCAGCGGCGGGCTTCTGTACACATTGATATGTATAAAATTGTAAAGGTAATTGTGGATTTTTTATTATATCTGCTTTGTATTTAAGAGCATAACTGGCTTCATATTCAACAACTGGGATTCTTAGCTCCATAGTCTGAATAATGCATTTGCCTTCATCAGGTAGGGTATTAGGCAAAGCTTCCCCTGTAGAGTTTAATGTGCTGTACCTCATCAAAGCATTATTATCATTGGCAGCTCTTCTAAATGTGATTCTTAAACCACCCTTCCACATAATATCTTTGTAATCTGAAAAGAATCCTGGCAACAGGCGCATAGGAAACAGCACTGTGTGGCTCTTAGATATAATTTTATCACCAGCCTCAAATCCACCTATTTTGTAGTAAGAAGCCTCGGTTTTGGATAATTTTAGTGTGGCCAAAGCTGTGGAGGTAATGCCGGGATAATCCACTCTGTTTATAACAACACCATGCTATCTGATCTCAATTTCAGAGAACAGATGCGGCACAAAATTGTCTACCAATCTTATATTTGAATTTGCCGGATAATCTGTTCCATCGAGCTTTACAACATCAAATTTGATGTATAGATCTGCTCTGTGGGGGGTGTATAAAGCCATCCCCTACATCAAGATCAACCTCAATCTCTGTGTTGGGTTGATTTAAATTTGCAAATGTCCTCCTGTTTGGGGGGAATGATTGTAGCTCATAACTCTCAATATTTTCCATATTTTTGTATGTATTTTTATTTAAATATTAATTTCTATGATTGCAGTTGTTGTGGCTCCAGCAAAATCAACTAATTCTTCTTTTTCATTAGTGACCATCAACTCAATGTAATCTATTCTATTATGGCACACAGGAAAATATAAAATTGGGGATGGAGTGTAGATGATTGGCTCCATAAATTCAGAATTAGGTTTAAATGTTGCAATGATACCAGTTTGTTTGTGAGTGCCTATGCCATTTGATTTGGTGATCATACCCTCAGCCACATTACAGTGAATATTCAGAGTCTCTATGGCTAAGAATTTAGGTATATTAATAGCAGTGTGTTTGATGGCTGGTTCAAGTTTTGTGTTGTTTTCAAAGCCTAACAGCTCTCCTAGTGTACCCAGATCCACTGTTTCTGTAGCAGATACAATCTCTACTCTGTGAGTGACAGAATTTTGAGTTAATACTATACTTCTGGGTAACTGAGCATTTAAAGTGGACAGATTATACTGACTTGGAGTGATGACAATTTTTTGATCACCAACTGCAATTTTGTTGTTGTGGTGTGTAATATTAGGGATCAAGTACATGCCATAAAATGCTCTGAGAGCTATTGTTTTGGGATACACTATATCATCATGTAATCTGAGTTTCAATATTGAATTTTTTCTGGTGAGATGGAATACCCCCATGATGTTTTAAATACCACAGGGCCTTTTGAAAATTTTCAATTGATGGTTTATTTATTTGAGACATATATCTAAGAACAGATAAACACAAATGTCCACAATTAACATCTTTGAAATTTTGAACACGGGCATTATTGTAATAAAGATTAGTTGATTTTAGATATTTTATTAAATTTTCAGGTGGAACACCTGCAAATGAATCAAACACAAATGCCTCATTGTTTAAATATTTAAGATAACAAATCCAGTGAGTGCCCTGATTTTTGTACTTATCCAAATTAACAATGCCACACTCTTTGTTGAGTGGTTGTTCTGGTAAAGAATCAGACATGTACACACCTCTAAAATTTTTGATGCCCAGTGGCTTGATTAAAGCTTCAATATCTTGGTTTGTAAGCGGCTCTTACATGTTTCTCCATGGCCAGGTTATGGCGCTTCATTTCATCTAATTCTGCCTTATTTTTCTTGGCATCTATTACTGTTTTTGCTATGGCAGCTGATCCCCCAGCCAAGCTGCCAACAGCCCCAAGTGCTGCTAAGATGGCCGGGATAGTAAATATGAAGCCACCCACATGTGATTTTTTCCTGGATTGCTGTAATTTTTTTAATTGGGGGGTACTAAGTAATAATTTCATACCATGGCCCTTGGGAAGACAATAATTTTTTTCTTGCGCTGCTTTTTGGTTAAAAGACTATCAATAGTTTTAAGAGATTTAAGGCCTGCATAAGGTATTTGATACATAACACCCTTGGCCTTCATTCTAGGTTTATTATATACATATTCACAGCCCCCACCCCAGTTTTTGTTTGGTGTTCATAGCTATGGTGGTCCCCAATGCTGCTATTTTCTCACTCAAAGAAGCATCTTTGCTTACAAATCTACCAAATGCAGCCTCTTCTAATTTTTTGTCTGCAACATGTCTCTTGTCTAGATCAGAATGTGTGTTGTATGCTATGTCATGGTCTCTACAAGCAGCATCTAGGGGATTAACACCAGGATCACCTCTGTTTAATCTATGGTCCAATTTTGTGCCTGGACCACAATACTGATAGCCTGGAATGTGTAGTTCAAATGGCAGCTTGTTTATAATGTCATTAACCAACCCCCGACCCTTAGAAATATTCCAAAATTTAGGTGGTAGAGTATTAATAATTTTATAAGATATCCAATCCCCTTAGTGTCATTCACTATAAAATTAGACAATTTTGTGCTTATCATGTCCATAATTCCAACCTTTTCATTGTAAAAATTGTGGTTGCCAGCATTTTCCTCCCCAGCTCTCACCAATAACGTGTCTACAAGTTTCCTGACATCATCAACCCAGACAAATTCTTTAGGCAGGGTGTTGTATTGTTTGATTCCACTGCCAGTCTTGATCTGTGACCATATGGGCTTGATTAAATTGTTGTATTTTGCTCCACTGCTAGACTTGACTCTTTTTTGTGTGGGATCATTGTTCTGGTATAGAGCATCTGATTTTATTAATATTTCTTTGTAGTGCTCATAATCTTGATCTGTATAGTTGCCAGGCCTTTTCCTAGTCATCAGTTCCCACAACCCAGGTGTGCCAGGATATTTAACAAAACCACCTTTTTCTCCAAGATGAGATTCTGAATATACAATGAGATCATCTCCCATAAATGTTACTCTGAAATTGCCAATTCTATGTATGATGCTACCATCACGCTCTGTGTCAGCATATAAGCCAAAGACCTCATCTTTGTTGTCTTTAGGTGTGCTTAAATATTTTTGAGCAAGAAGACCCAATTCAATAGGATCCTGAGTAGCTTCAATTCTTCGAGGAGCAACAGGACTAGGTGTATGAATACTGGAAAGTGGGGTGATTGGATAATCTAATATGTTCCTAGCAGCTACAGGTACAAGCTCTGTGATCAAATTTTGATTTTGCTCTGTAACAGTTTTGATATTTTTACCTAATTCACTAATAGCATCAATAATAGGCTGTTCTGTTTGTTTGTGTTGTTCATAAATTCCTCGGTTCTGTGATTTCCATCCCTTAAAAATCTTTTTACAAGATAATCTCTTAATTTAAGATCATCAATGATTGGCCTTTTCATGGTTATTTATATATGTTTCAATGTCTAGAAAATTGTTGATTTTATTTCTGTATTTGCCACTATTGGGTTTTCTTGTCATATCAATTGTGACAAACCCATAACTGTCCTGGTTCCAGCACCTACTGCAAAACTTGGAAAAATCATTGTAGCTCAAGTCCGCACCTACATATTCATCATGTATGTGTTTGAGGTTGGTATGATCTTGATGAAACACACATATAAAATTGCTGTTGTCTCGGATCAGCTGCTTGGGTATTTTTGAAAAAGTCTGTGCCAGGTAGAAGCAATCAATGTTTTTGTGTCGGCCCTGTGTAAAGAAATTTCTAACCTTGTTTTGATTATCCAGTATAATGTCATCAAACACAACAACAGAATTATCGAGACATTCATGGAGTGGCTTAACATCTGATTCAAAAGTGGCAATATCCAATCCATCATATAGCTTCATCAACTGCTGATATTTTAATTGTTCCAAGCTCTTAGAGACAACATACAAGTGCCTATTTTTCCAGTCTAACCAGTTGGGTGCCAATAAAAAATTATCAATCATTAGTGTAGTTTTACCACAAGCCGATGGCCCAACAATAAGACATCTAATATTTTCAGGCAGCAACTTGCCATTTCTCTTAATCTGCTGTTCAGGTTCTGGCAGCCTTTTCATAACATCCCAGGTGCTCATATTATCACTTTGTCTGCATCGACCCAGCTGTGTTCTGGAAGTCCTAGCCATTTGACAAATAACTCGTTGCCTTTTCTGCGGATGATTTTTTCTATGAGATATGTGTCAGGCTGTTTAGTTTTGTTGAGTTCTTCTTCATAGAACCGGCCTTTGAGAATTTCTCCTCGGTGGTCTTTTATTATTTATGTGTTAAGGGTCCCAGGTTTAATTTGAACCACTGTAAATAATTCAGTGCTCCAGTTTCTTGTAAAGCCTCTTTTGAATAAGTGCTTATATTTGCTGATTCTTACTTGATCACCCACCTTGTATTTGGCCTTTCTTGTTGTTGGCTGGTATCTAGGATAATAAACAGTCCTGATCAATTTTTGCTCATCAGATGAAGTTACTTCAGAGGGTTTTATGTTGATTGTGGAATGGACCGAGTTGTTATATTTATGTAGAAGTTCTGGAAGAATATTAAGCCATTTATAATTACCTTGAAGTGTAAATTGTTTATACATAAGATTTTTTAGAGTGTTGTTGAATCTCTCTACAATTGAGGCCTTGAGATCACTGTAACTCAAATAATGTTGTATTGACTGGCTTTTAATAAATTGTTGGAACACAGAATTATAAAAATCTTTGCCTTTATCTGTTTCCAAATAGCGCGGTGATCTTCCACTCTGATTGATGATTGTCCTGAAGGCTTCTGTAACACATTTTCCAGTCTTGGATTTGAGTGGCACAGCCCAGGCAAATTTTGAAAATGTGTCTATGACAGTGAGTAGATACTTATAGCCCTTGTTGATTTTGTCTAAGTTTTTCAGCTGTCCACTTGCCATCTCAATCAAGTCGCTCTGCCATAAATCATCTATGCCTTTTGTGACTACTGGCAGTCTCTTATAATTATGTCTGGCTTGTCTGTGTAATTCATCAACAATAATTTGTCTAGACATAATATGAAAACAAGAATATTGCAACTATGGGGTGTTCAGCAGCTGATACTACAGGATTTTCTAAATATAATTTGTCTCCTATTTGTATATGAAATTCCAGAGAGCCTTCATCTTCAGCATAAGATGTTTCTAATGTATCGGGATCTGTAAAATCCTCTAACTCTACACTGGTGATTTTTGGTTTGTTGTCAGCATTTGTTATTGATAAGGTGGGGTAGTGGTGTGCCTGTGGTTGAAGCCAATATTTGATCTTGATTGGTCTCAGTGTGCCCCCAACAAAAGCTGGTAATAAAATTGTGCAGGGGACAGCATATATATTTTGCCACCTGGTGTAAATGGTGAATCATATTCTTTGTTGGGGATGCTGTACAATTCAAGAATTACTGTATGTTTAGGATTCTCAATTATGCCGGTTATTTCTTTTTCTGCTGTAAGCAATCTGCTTGTTACAGATTCAAGGTGCTCATTGATGGTCCTAACAACATCATCATGGCCTGGCTTGATTTTTATGTCCACAACAAGTTTCTTGTATTGTTGCACAATCTCTTGAAGCTGGGTGGCAAAAACAGACAGGGCATTTGCTTGATTGGATTCCATGGTCCCTAGCTGTTGCTTGATATTAGCTACAATTTGTTGCAAATTTTCAATAACTGCCAATTTTGAATTTTGGGCAGTAAGATCATGGACCTGTCTTCTGATATCCTCAAACAGGGCATGCAGTTCATTAATATGTTGATTGGTTGGTAGAGTGGCCACTGTCTAAGTGAGTTGTTTGATCTCTGTCTGGATATTCTTGATATCTTCTGATTTCAATATGCGATTCACTGCTCTCTTAATATTTTTAAGTTCCTGTGATGTAGGCAGATTTGTTACAGTATTTTGCAAAGATTCAAGTGCTAATTTCACATTATTAAATTCAGAAGCATCAGCCACATTTTGCATAGCATTTTGGAGCAGGGTTATATCTGCCTGAGTGGGTGTTGATTGTTGTAAAATTTCAAGTTTTGTTTGGATATCATCGATCAAGTGATGAAAATGAGATAGCTCAGATTCAGTGTTGAGGTTTTCAAGCTTTGTGATCTGTTGCTGGACACTGACAAGTGTGTCTACAATACCAGGCAGGCGGGATTCTAGAAATTCTTGTACATTTGTCAAATCACTTTGCACTGCTGCTATTGTACCCTCAAGATGGGTTATGGTACTTTGAATTTTTCCAAAATCTTCATATGTTTCAAGTTGCAGCTTAATGTTGGCAACACTCCGAGTTATTGCACTCAAAGCATCAGAAGATGGCAAGTTGTTCATAAAATTTTCAAGTGTCTCAATTTTTTCTTTAACCTCGGCTATGGCATTGTTCAAGGGGTCCAGATTAGGTATCTGGAGTGATTGAATCTGTTCCTTTAGAGTGGAAATCACTAGATCAAAATCTTCTTGTGATTTTATGCTTTTGACAATTGTTTGGAGCTGTGTCTGGACATTATTTATCTGCTCTTCCAATTGCTGTTTCAATTGCTCAGAGTTGGTGGCCTGGGTCTTAAATTTGGCTTGAAGAGCTGCTACAGCCTCTTCTAAACTTTGAAAATTATCTAATGTGGCCAAATCAGTATATTTCTGAAACAGCACTTTGAGTTCTGAGTCAATTTTAAGAATAGGGTCCATGCATTGTGATTGCAAATTTGTAATTTCTAGTTGAAGACTGGCATTGAGTGTGGTTTGTAAAGCTTGTAAATCACTTCTTAATTTCTTGACTCTGACATCAAGCATCAGAATCTCATCACTGTGATCTTCATGCCTTGTATGGCCAAATATATCATTAGGCATTTTTGTTTTAGTGGTTATTTATTATTGAATATCTGATTCTTAATTCTATAAAAAAAGGTATAAGCTTGTCATAGGATCCAGGGACCTCAATATATAAGCAGTCACCAGCAGAAACAGTATATACAGTGCCAGAAATCATGTTTGAGTGCTTAATTCTATAAATATTTCTCCCTACTGAAATCTTGACATTACCCTCAGGGGTTGTAATAAATTGCAATTGACCACCTACAGGTAATTGGTAATGATTTAAATTATTGTTAAATATGTACAATGTTTTACCTGTTTCATCATCAACATCTGTAAGTATGCTGTTCAGATGAATAATTAACAAAGCACTTAGTTTAGATATTATATCAGAAGAAGGTTGTGGTGTTGGCAGGTCTATAATAGCCTGTTTTTTGAACCCAAATAAGTTCATAGGCATGTTTATTTATTTCAAATCATGCTCTGTAATTGGGCATTGATTACCACTTTTCAAATCACAATGACCCCATGGTAGAGTATGTATGGAACATGATAAAATGCATCTCTTATCATCATGTGGGTCCAGAGCCACTTTTCTTACAATATTTGTAGTCAACAAGTGATCCACACTCTGAATTCTATTTTCTGATGTTCTGATTGTGCCACATGATTTGAGGCAATTTTTGTAATCTTCAAATTCAAGCTCTTTGTCCACAATTACTCTGCCAATGCCCTTGGCCTTTTTGGCAACAGCGCCACTACATGTTTCAAAACTGTACATCTTGGCCCTTAACCCAGCAAATGCCACAATAACATCACCAAGTGTCTCATCTTTTAACTTGCCAGGCACCTTTTTGTTGTGGTGTTTAATTTTTGAATGTTCAGTGGTATCAAAATATTTAAACAATTCAGGCTGTGCTATATCTTGATAAACATCTTCTGTTTGAATATCAAGAACAAAACTATCTGTGTCCATGTACATCAGTTTTACACGATCCTTATAAAAAGGCTTCAACACATTATAAAACAATTTTAACATGTGTAATTTGGCCAATTCCAATATCACAGCCCCTACATAAATAGGCTTATCAAACTTAATCTTTGTTTTTTTCATGTTGAAAAGTGCCATATTCTCATCATAAATTCTTCTGTAATTGAAGTTGGGCTTTGCAATCAATTTTTTGCTCCGGCTGGGGTCAGTAATTATTTTAACATCAATATGTTTTCTGACATTTTCAATTGTTTTGCCATACACTGAATTGACCATCAATTTAAACAAGGTCTTATCAAATTGGCTCATTGCAGATGTTCGAAGCTCTGTGTTTGTATCAATATATGGCTTCAACCATCTTGAGTGCCTGAACCTCAAAACTTTTCCAACTTTGGTCACTTGAACACCATGATTCATCAGGAACTGGAGGTTTTTGTAATATATGACATAATCCTGTTTTGGCTCCAGAGTCATCATCAATTTCTTTTGTTTAGAGCCAGGTGAGCACTCAACCTCAGGAATTGGGGGCAGATCAGAAAATGTGTTGTGTAAATCATCAGGAATTGTCAGATCAACCTCTAAGAACAGGCCATAGTTACTGTCATCAAAATCCTTAAGATCTTCAATATTGAAATCTTCAACCCACTCAAGCCCTGCATATGGCAATTTATCCATCATAGCATAACCATAGAGGCTGTTGGCATCTACATACAGTATATAATTTGATGGCAGTGCTGGATCATAATCAGGAATATATTTGTTATTTGCTCTGGCATATCTCTGAGAACATTGCACCATGCCTCCTCTTATACATTGTTCCATAAACAGATACATATCTTGATCCTGGATCAGATCCAATTGCATTTTAGTGTTTAAAAACATTGCAGACCATGCTAGGCCCGGAGCACTGTAAAAATACATTGGATCCAGCTTATAATTTTCCATGGAAGATTTTCTGAATGCCTGCAGTATATCAGCTAAGAGGGTCACATCAAGTTTTAAATAAGCCTTGTGATAATCACCAAATGTCTGGCATTTTAAATTGTTCCACATCAACTAGGCATGGTGATAATCATCATCAGTGATTCCAGATGCTATGATTTTGTTGTAAAACTCTTGTTGTGGTGGCAGAGAACACTCATCAAATTTAGAAAAATCTGTAACATAATCATATGGATATACACCCTTCCGCCTAATTAATTTCAGGTCCTGATTTGGAAACGAAGCTCATGTGATTTTGAATTGATCATCAGATAATTGAGTGGCCAGTGTAGCCAGGCTAGCCGATAAAATTCTGTATGAATCAAGAAATCTTAAGTGAATAGGAACACCATTAACTTTAATTATTTTGTTAATGGCAATATATTTTTCATTATTTTCAGCTAAAATATTTAAATTCTGCTTGTCAAACCCCTCGTACCTGATAAAATGATGGAAATCAAAATTGGATGCTCCATGGCAAAATATAGGGACAAATTTTGGTCTCTGTATCTTAATATTACAGCTATTACACAAGGCCATTAAGAATTTACCATCTGTATGAGAATGGTGATGTACCTTGATATTTGTATCTGAAAATTCAGAATCACATACCGGGCATTTTTCTGCATTGTTGAAATCTTCAATCTGTTCCTCTGTTAAAGGCAACATGGGTTTTGATTTTAATAAGACATTAGATGCTATGCAACGGCACTCATTTTCTATTCTTTGTGCAAATTCTTTGATGGCATCTGTTCCCATGTATAAATCTTTTTTACCAACAACCCCATCCTGTACAACCACATAATAAAAAGTAGAAGGTTCATGTAACTGGTATGATGTAATTGAAGGTTCATCAGGATCTGGGCTACAGAATGCAAGGGGTTTGAGGTTTGATTCAAAATCACAGACTATATATGCTGGGTGTTCCAACAAGGCTTCAAATTTTTTGAATTTGGCATTTTCATTTGGGTTAGGCATAAGCATATGAACAGGTTTATGGTTGCCACAGTATTTCAGATGCTCAATTAACTTGTTTTTAGCAATTTCTGCATTCACTTCCCGAACCCCATTTATTATTTTTTTACCATCAAATACAGACAAACATCTTCTGCACAACTTGAATATTTTATGAGTTTTGTCTAGTTGTGTTCTGACTAAAGCTTCAAGATTATGTATCAGAGTATAATGGCGTGTATCATCCCCTTCAATTAAGAGCAGATCAATCGGAACAGCAGAATCATCATCAAATGTACTGATTCTGAGAAGTGCTATCAAGCAATTGCCACAGCCAGTAGAACAAGTAAATACATTAATAGATAATTGTTTACCATTGATATCCCTGGCCTTTTTTTCAAATTTATCAATATTCTGAACAGACATTGGATATTCTAAGCCCTTCATTGCTTCATCAAAATTGTGTTCATGCTGTTTATAATAACTTATTCTCTCAGGATTCCTTAAAACTGGAAACAAAGCAGCTAAAATACACCACAAAAAGCATTTCTCATCATTATTTTCTATGTTAACCACGGCTCTTTTGTTTTTAATATTGGCAGGTAATGGCAGATATGTAGATCCTTGTAATGGGCTGAATTCAGAAATATTAACATAGAGCTTGTGTGGAGAACCGCATAGGCTCCATCCAGACTCTTTTGCTGCAAATTCAGAGTGTTTAATATTCAATTGATCTATCAAACTGCTTATTATTTTGTCTGAATTTGCATTTGAATATACCGGTACAGTTTCTGTTATGTGGGGCTGTGTAAATTTTGTGCCATTTGGCTTCTTATATTGTGTAAACAATTAGAGGGACAGCTTATAAGAGCCATTTTGTGCATTTAGAATTGCCTGCACATCAGAATTTATACTGTTCAAAAAATTCTTAATATCACATTTTGGCTCTGATACAAACCGGTAATCCCTAAGTTGGCCATTAAAACTGCTATGGATAGGTGGTGCATAGCGTGGCTGCTTTGCCGGTCCAGCATTAACAGGTGTTTCATGCTTCCTTTTCAGACCAGATGTAGATGGTTGAGGGGGCAAGGTTGATGACTGTGCAGAACAAGAGCCTTCATGTCTATTGAAATATGCCTTGCTAAATATTTTATGGCATTAGTGGCATATTTTTGTGGGAGTTCTATATTTGCCTGGGTCACAATTTTTTTGGTGCCTAGCAAAATTGGGGCTGGATATATTTTTATTACAGTGATTGCAATATTTTTGATTTGGCATTTTTTGTTGTTGGTTTATTATATAAGATTTCCTCGGGTTCAATTCAAAATTTTGTACTTAATATATATATATATTTTGTTCAGCTGTGTGCTTTGTATATTTCTTGTGTATATTAATATGTTAATATTATTAATTTTTATTCTCGGTTTATTATACAAAATTTTTTGGGTTTTAAATCAAAACTCTATGCTTATTATGACAGGTTGTAAAGCTAATAGCCTACAAGTGGAAAAAGAGAATAAATATTGATCTACACTGACCTTCCGCAAATGCCTGCACAGACATGCATGTCCTAGAAAGGCAATGACCTAGCACTGTGTTATGTATTGATTTTTGTATAACAGGCTGGGACAGATATAAGCCTGACTCTAAATAAGAGTGGATTACAACAAACAAGCTGGATGCAACAAATATCAGATTTTTTATACAAAATATAAGCCCTTTTTGTTCAATATACCAGAAATATATTTAATATGAATAATAAGAAATATTATATATTAAACCAAACAGGCCTGTAAGTATGAGAAACACTGTAACAACACATCTGTACTCCTCAGCCACTCTCACAATACTGGCTGATATGTAATGCAAAATCTCTTTATATACCCTAAGCATGGATTAAAACATCTGAAACAACAAAGCAATCAGAATATAACACATCATCACATTATGTCATAATTAACCAATCAGAAAACAACACATGCATAATATTGGATAATAATTTGTTGCACAGCATGATGCAATAGAAATAAACCAGAAGTAAGCATGTGTGTGTGTGTGTGGGTGTGTGTGTGTATGTGTGTGTGTGTGTGTGGGTGTGTGTTTTATGAGGATTTTGGCTTAATTTCAAGTGTATCCAAAACAATATCAAGAAGGGGCATATTTTTAACAAGCTTATGGACAACAATCTGGCTGATGCAACTTTTGTAAGTATGGGCAAATCAATCTGAGGGGGCTCATCATTTGTACACTGTAGTTTCGGGAAATTCCCGAGGGCATTTTTACAAAAATCTTGGATTAGACAGGGTGCTACACTTGAGCAAAAAGCTCATATGCTCATCTTGAGCAAGGTTTAAGTGTAGTCAAATCTGCCTGAGGGGGGTTCATCATTTGTTGAGTTTATAGTATATACTTTTATACTACTATCCTGAATACGAGGGCGTGCTGAAAAGTAATGCATCCTATATCATTGTTACCGTGTAAACGCATTTTGGATCTTGAACAACCATGCATTGTACTTATCAGACTTTCCTGCTTCTTCCATTTAAGGTTTCAAATTTCTATCGCCAGGGGGTGCTGAACTATAGCAAGGAAAATGGTAGCATC
Organism: Lepisma saccharinum; assembly: GCF_977018435.1. Lineage (NCBI taxonomy): Eukaryota > Metazoa > Arthropoda > Insecta > Zygentoma > Lepismatidae > Lepisma > Lepisma saccharinum. The sequence goes on along the minus strand of NC_139247.1, from coordinate 45,670,015 downwards.
TAACCATGTTGGTGGAACGCCTGAAGCAGCGTGCGGTGATCGAGTTTCTGGGACAGATGGCTAAGAGCTACTATTTTTTTTTGCGTGCATATTATCGCTACATGGTGACACAGAACTTAGCCATCGTACATTTTTATTGTTCCTCAAGAACTGAAAAATGATGGAAAGTAAATTGAAAATATATAAAAATATTAATAAACACCTTTTTTTTGCGTTGACTGAAAATGTGCGCCATCTATCCCCCCTTTACTCTATTAAGATTGGCAAACAGGAGAATTCAGTGAATTGGAAAATAATATACAAGCTCAAGTCGAAGCGCTGGGAACAGCAAATCAGACTACCTTGCTGCTGAAATCTTCCCGCGCTATTATGCTATTGGAGCCGAGGAAAACTCGAGGCGCTCTGAACAGCCAATCAGACGAGCGTGTTCCTGAAATCTTCCCGCGCTATTATGCTATTGTAGACCGGAGAAAACGCCAGGCGCTGGAAACACCCAATGAGTTTCCTGAAATCTTCCCCTGCTTAAATGCTATTGGAAGCCGGAAAAATCGCTAGGTGCTCGAGACAGCCAATCAGACGAGCATATTCCTGAAACCTGCCCGCGCTCTTACGCTAATGCAGGCAGGAAATAGCTCTGGACGTACTTTAAGTACAAAATAGTAGAGGCATTAGAGAGAGTGAAAGCCGAGGAGATCAAAGGGAAGCCAATCAGCTGTTTAGAAAACGAACACAAACGGTTTGTCCAACCCATGACAAAAGGAGTAATTACGTAATTGCTAACTTGTTTCACTCAATTCCCTGCAGGAATTTAGTTGTTTGGAAGCAGGATTTGCACCACTTCTGATCATATTTTCCTACCAGTTTTAACTAAATTAGCCCCTGAACTAAAAGTTGACGTGTGAAAAGCTATATAAATCCGAACACAAAGCCATTATCCCGTCACTGAGATTTGCATTGATCGTGCACCTAATTCTGTTTCGACAGCATTTACAATCGCAAAATCTACAAATATTTGCTGCACTATAAGATTTATAATACGACATTTTAGTGTCTGGAAACTGAATTGAACTTAAATCACATAGAAAAAGCATACATTCTAATAATAATAATAATAATAATAATACAGTAATAATAAAAGGAGCTACTAAGTGGGAGACGACCACAAAGTCACGATGTAAACTATTTTGTTCCTTTGTTCAAATGTGGTGAAATCCAAGGTAATTTTATACAGGTGAATCTATCAGGGATAGTAAACGAACACGATTGTATCACGTTCTGGTGAATAATAGCATTATAACTTTAAGTTTTATGTAATTAATTTCTCGCATATACATTAATATAATTGAAGTTATACTTGGAAAGTCTTAATTGTAAAAACCAAAACGAATATTGTTATTGTGTAGTTTTCTGTAATTTTCAATCGGCATATTTAATTAGAAGCTTTTAGAATCTTATTTACGGAGGTCGAATCTAACGGTCCAGTAACTTTAAATATATCCAGGATATGGTAACAAATTAAATACTAAGTAACCGTGTTTCAATGCCCTCACTGTGGTGTACACCATACAAAAACTGTATTGCAGACCACCTAAGTTCCGATGTAAAACCAGAATAAGCACAAAGTTGCGCCATCTATAGGTATTTGAAACCTCATACGAGGGTGGATCAAAAATCAAGAGACTGGTTTTATTCTGACCACTTTACATCACACCTCTCATTCAATACTATTTATCTAGCTCTGGTCAAAAGGTGTATAAGACTATTTCGTTTCATCAGAAGAAACTTTCTGTTTAATTTTTCTGTACTCACTGCTGTAAAATTATACATTACACTTGTTAACCCATTACTTCAATATTGCAGTCCCATATGTAACGCACAGTACAATGACATGTCCTTCCCGGGCGTATCAACGGACTGTTGAAGTACACCATCCCGCCTGATAGATATTAATCTTGTGCTGGAAGTTACGAGATTAATGGAAGTGCATGAGAGAAAGATTGTCCTGTTACTGTGATTTCCTTTTGTGAGTTTCGTTATGATCTACAACTTTGGATCTTTTTAAGTTCCATAATCAAGATAAATAGATTCTGAATTCATATGTTAAAACGTAAGTTCTGTATTTTTGTTTCTATTTACTGCAAATCTTAATGTTTTCCCGTGCCCTGGGAGGTATCACGCGTATACCAATATACAGTCTCATGTTGCTCATTCTCAATTTGTATTGAGAAATATATTCTTATGGCTATTAATATCCTATGGTTGAACCTGGGACGACCGTGTCAATAATTTGGCGCACAAAACGTGGGGCCACGAACACATTGTGCATTAGCTACGTTAATATTTGGTAACGTGTTTTAGATTTGCAGTTGACTCAGAACTTTCGATGCGCAACAATGGAAAAGAAAATATTAAGAAGTGGAAGCAAAGCTTCATGCGTTGATGAAAGCACAGTTCATATGTTTTGCTGTGAGACTACATCAAGGCTTGATGATACGTTTGTTTGCACTGAGTGTCACAATACTTTTCATTTGAATTGTGCAAAGCTAAAGTCACCAAAGGAAAGTAATTCTCCTGGTGAATTAACGTGTCTCGCATGCAAAGAAAAACTTGCAGTTCCTGTTGTTCCTGTTACTGCTGATTTGCATGCGTCATTGCAGCGAATGCTGGAGCCAAATTCTAGCAACCTGGAAACTAGAATACAGACAAAAATGACAGAAAATGCTAGCAGTCTGGAAGCTAAAATGGCAGAAAATTCTAGTAATCTAGAAATTAGAATCCAGGAAAATTCTAGTAATCTAGAATCTAGAATGCGGGAACATTCTGATATCTTGGAGGCTAAGTTACATGAGAACTCTAGGAGGTTAGAGGATATACTCCAGGAAAATATGAATATCTTGGAGCACAGTTTACAACTAAGACTAGAAGAAAGTAGTAGAACTCTTGAGTGCCGGCTAGAAGCTAGGATGGAGGAGAAACTGTCCCAGAGTTGTTCGCAACTCGCTCCGTCCAATTCAGAAATGGGACGGAGGCTCGAACAACTGACTCTGCAAATGTCTGAGAGACAGCAGAAATTGAACGAAAGCCTTGAAATTGAGATTATGAGTTTACGTCAAGCATGTCAGTCAAATTCTCAGCAGCTGGAATCTAAACTCCATGAAACAGTTGTACTGTTGAGGGAAGAAGCTGAGCAGACCAAAGAGGACTTCCGAAAGAAAATCACTGAAATGCAGAGCGGTTTCAGGGAAGAAATGTCCAGAGAGTTGGACAACCAGGTGACCAGTATGGTATGTCAGCTGAGAGAAAACCTGAATTTGCGAGTTGTAGAGACGGTGGCGGAAAACCTTAAAAGCAGCACGGAGGGTCCTAGAGAGAATGCTGAAGAGTGGAAAAATGATATGGAATCCAAACAGGGAAGCTTTCTTCAGACATGTGTAATCTTTGTGACGAAGTGGCCCAAATTTCAACCACTTTAAGCAAGTTGCCACTCTCCGGTGAATCAGACTTACCGCGGGTGGACCAGCTGGGCGCGCCTTTTCGAAGGTTACTGTCTCCTAGTCGTTCTGAGGTCTCTTCGGGGCAACGAAACCGTACACATGTAAAAAAAGACGCCACAGAGAGATCGTTTCCAGTTCTTCAGGCAGCGAGTCGACTTTATCGGAAAAGAGAAAAGAAAGAAAATCTCAAACCAGTGCTACGCGTGGTGGGATGACTCCCCGGATGGCTGACCTGAATTCCATGCGGAAATTCGACGGAAATATTATAGCCACTTCGGCTGAGATTTATCTGAAAGAATTAGATACCAACCTTGAGATCCTTCAGATCCCGCATAGATACAGGCTGGATATTATTCCTCGTTTGCTAACGGGCATGGTTTATCATTGGTTCTACTCTCATAAGAATGATTTCCACACATATTCAGATTTCCGTAGGGCGTTTAAGAGGCGTTTTGCTTCTTCAGAGGCAAAAGAAAGGGAGTTGGCATCTGTGAGGGCCAAACGGTACAACAAAAACAATGACAATAGTTTGGAAGAATATGTTTGGTCTGTATACTCTGCTTACAGAAACCTGAGTAGCCACTACACAGAGCAGGAGGTGGTAAACCTCATAATCGGCCAATTGCCTTATAGAGTGAAGCAATGGTGTACAGAGATACGAGCAAGCGGAAGAGCAGGATGCTTGGCGAACTGCGTGGAGGAAGGAGAATCCTACTCACCAGAACAACCTAGATATTCTAGGCAACTCGGCAAACAGAAACCCGAGGGTTCGTATGGTCCAGAGGCAGAATAATTACAATGAAAATCGCTCTGCAGGTCCATATAGAAACGGCAATCGTTATCGTCAACAAAGCCAAAATAGGCAAAGAAGTGAGTATGCTGCTGCGAGATACGAACCTTGTGAGAGACCACGAACTGAGAACCGTTTATCTTCACCGGAACACAGTGAACCTTTGAGGGAAGGTCGTAGCTCTCCACGATTGCAAGTGGCAGATTGGGGCCTGCAGAAAATATTTCCCAGTCTGTAAATAATGATCTGAAGCTGGTGTTTGTTATCAATCATGAAGAGAGTGAGTTTCTTTACAATTTGTGTCAGGCTAGTCAGTCTAAAAACTTTGGAAGAGTGCCTAAGTTCAAGGCACGTGTAGCAAATGTTGATATAACTTGTATAGTGGACACTGCAGCTGAAATATCTGTTCTGAGTCTAGATATTTGGAAGAAAATAAAGCAAAATTTGCCAGGGGCCATGTTACAAGCTACTCCAGAAGTGCGACGTATTGATTTTGCTGGAAAAAGTCGAACTCGAGTTGTGGGAAAGGGCAGAGTTGTGCTGGAAATTGCTGAGAGCACCATACCTTTAGAAATTTTTGTTGTGAAGGATTTGCCTTCAGACTTATTATTGGGTTATTCGTTCCTGCAGAAATATGAAGCAGAGATCAATCTCAAGCATAAAAAAGTTATATTTAATGGTGGATGGAGAGCCAATTGAGCAAAAGCTAGATTATTATGATTCCGTTGATAATCAGATGAGCGTCCGGAGGATGGAAGCTAGCTACGATAAATGGGATACACCGCTAGAGGATATAAGAGAGAAGATTGACTCCAGTGAATTATTGGCTAAGGAACAAAGATCCGAATTGTTCGAGATATTTATTGCACATAGTAAGGTGTTTTCAGAGAGGCCTGGCACGGAAAAGGGCTTAGTTTGTGACATTCATCTGTCCAGTGACGTTGCAGTGAGACTTTATCCAGTTGAGTTGCAGAAATTCTTACGTTTTCTTCACGTGTATTGCCAGCGTGTCTACATGATATTGTTCAAAGTAGTCTTTAACATTGCCTCATTGGTTAATAACAATTACAAATTGTTTTTGTACGTGCAGTTCTATCCAAGATTGTACTAAGTTTCCAACCCGAATCCGAAGATGGTGAGAAAAACTGGCAAAGTAAGGTTGTACAAGTCCAGTTAAGAGAACGATATACTGTGCAGAGGCGGAAACTGAAGCAGAAGTGCCATGCTTTGCAGTTGAAGGAGGATGACCTGGTGCTGCTAAGAAGTCATCGTCCAAGTTCAGCTGTTAACCAAACCATTTCCAAGTTGTTTTATTTGTGGACAGGACCGTTCATAGCTACCCAAGTGAAATTCAACACGGCAGTGTTATTGGACACAAAAACTCGTAAGGAAGTGTGCAAGGTGAATTTCGACAATCTGAAGATTTTTAATTGTTCTCCAGACATGAGGAAGATACTTTTAGAAGGTTGAATCCAAAATCTCCTAGACTGTGAGTGCTTCCAAGAGTCGTCGTCGATTTTGTTTCCCAATGGATTGACATGTCCTTCCCGGACGTATCAACGGACTGTTGAAGTACACCATCCCGCCTGATAGATATGAATCTTGTGCTGGAAGTTACGAGATTAATGGAAGTGCATGAGAGAAAGATTGTCCTGTTACTGTGATTTATTTTTGTGAGTTTCGTTATGATGTACAACTTTGGATCTTTTTAAATTGCATAATCAAGATAAATAGATTCTGAATTCATATGTTAAAACGTAAGTTCTGTGTTTTTGTTTCTATTTACTGCAAATCTTAATGTTTTCCCGTGCCCTGGGAGGTATCACGCGTATACCAATATACAGTCTCATGTTGCTTATTCTCAATTTGTATTGAGAAATATATTCTTATGGCTATTAATATCCTATGGTTGAACCTGGCACGACCGTGTCAACAAAACATGCAAGAACGTAGTGTATAGCTGTCAAATGCAGTTTTTTGTTATGGCTGTCTCTAAAGATAAATATCGCTTGTCAAAAAGGGCTACAAAACATAATGTAAACATTTTGGGTTGGACACTTTTTTTTAACACAGTAGTCAGTGACGTCATTTTCCTACAGAAAATAATTGAGCTCTTACAAACTACAACCTTTAATGTTGGCCGCCACAGTTCAAGACAAAGAAAACTATTCTACACAAAAAGGTAAACGTACATAAATTTTCGCCTGCAATGGGAAAAACACAATAATAATAATAATAATAATAATAATAATAATAATAATAATAATATAATATTAATAATAATATAATATTAATAATAATCATCATAATAATAATAATGTGTGCGGGCTATCGTCTGTCAGTTGTCTCAGAGGGACGTGACCTTAAATGACATATTACATAATTCTATTACACCACACTTTACCATTTGGTACAGAGGTGTGTTTGGTAATAAAAAATAACTTACTTATGACCCTTTATTAAATTAATTAAATGGGGTAAACCTATATGAATAGGTTAATCTATGTACCACATACGGGATAAAGCAATTCAATTAATAAGAATCATAATATCAGAGGGAGTGACGTATCTGCTCTAGAAATACTAGAATTCAAATCCTAGCCAATGAAGCTTCAATATGTTTCTTCTCTCATCTATTTCATAAATTTATTATTCATATTCGTTGTCAAGATAATTCTATATAGGTAGAAAAGCGACATGAAATAACCAAATATGCTCACACCACACCGAAGTCAAATTAAGGAAAAAGTCAATGTGGAAAATGAGGAGAATGTTTTGTCGCAGTATTCCTGAAATATTACGGTTTGGTTGATACGTCAAAGTTAGAGTTAGTATTTAAGTAATGAAGCTCTACAGCTTTAGGTAGGCTGTAATGCAAGGCTGTTTCGTACGGTATTCAACACTTGTACAGCCTGTTCGTCGCATCAGTACAACCTCAAAATTAAGGAAATATTGCTATTTCGGGGTAAAGTTGAATCTTCCGTCACATGAATACTGCCCTTTTAGCAATGTATTTCGAAGAGTTGCTAAAACACTATCTTCGGGAGAAACAAAATGGCGCCTTTATATAAAATGGCCGACCACAAATCTTTAAACCAGTATATCATAGCTACCATAATTTTCTGTTTTTTATGCTCTACAAATTTGGACTCTTCCAATGTTTTTGTGAAGCTAATAGTTTCTGAGAAAACGGCATAAAAGTGTGTGGAAAAGGATAAATGTATTTAATATTGGTTGAACTCTTCATCTATGTGTGTGCGTTATGTTATTGTTTCTATTTTAATTCCACTTTTTACTCATATAGGCTAATCGGGACAGGACCTATAGTTTAAAGTGGGACCTGAACCACCGTGCAATATACCTGGATCGAACCCGGCACTCATTGATTAAAAGGCGACATTGCTACCACAAAACGCGAAGTTATTAACTACAAAGCCACTAGATCAGTGGCTTCATAACCAAGGTAAACAATTTGCTAAGCATGTGTTACCTTGAACACATAATCAGTGGCAACCACCCTATTATCAAGCATTGACGTCAGAATCTGGAATGGAAGCACGTGGCCAGGAGGCAATTCACATGTTGATTTTAAAGAAAGGGATGCCATTAATCACGGTTGCATGCCAATCATTTTGAAGCAGCATATATTGCGTGGGAAATTCAAATATATCACTAGCATGTATGGGAATTTTCTGTTCAAATGTTCATCTTTGATTTAGAATCAGGTACTGTTGCTTTATTATTTTTAAATCCTTAATTTTTTCATGTATGTCACCTAATGCAATGAAGGAGAGATGACCATTCATTGCCCCCTATAGAGGATGCAATTGCAAACTATTTTATAGATTTTGGTAAATATGTTTTCTATCATCCACCACTGGAACATATTAAGTGGTAGACTTTCCATCTTGCCACCAAAGTTTCCTGGTTCAAATCCCGGTCATTGCATTGATGTTCTTTGTGAGAGTCCCTATATCAATTTAATTAAATTATCACTCATTATAGTGATCGCGGTTAACCGAACAAGGCACAAAATACAAATACCACCGATTTATGCTATTACAGTCAACGAAATATACGAATGTGTTCTTACAATAGAATTTCTAGTCCAGTAATAGAGGAAGGAGTAAAAGACCAACGACTCTCAAAGTCCGTGCGATAGGCTCGGTCCGTATCATTTTTCGTAGCGTAACCAATAAGAAGCAAGGTCTAGGTCACGAGTGCAGCTGTAATGGCGGCCGAGTAATGTGTAAACAATGTATCACTTCAAATTTTTAAAAGCCGATAACTATTCAACCGAGAGGAATTAACGTTTCCTAAAAACGTTTTTGGATACAAAGCAATGGCGCTGCTTAAATACATACATTTTTAAGTATACAGTACGCGTATGGAGGAATATTTTAGTTGTTTGAAATGTGAACAGCGTGCACTCACAATAAATGGTGAAGCCTGACGTGCCTTTGGAGCCGTATACATTACACTTTGTAGTCGCAAGAGCTAACTGGAAAGTTACATGAAATGTTTACATGTAAAGTACTATTTGCCATACGATTTTTGAAGTATTTACATAGCAATTATGCTAGCAAAAATGTTAAACGAAATGCTTCCGTCTAAACCCGGCCTTATAAAGTATAGACAGGCAACTTCAATCCCAAACCTCTGCAATACCAGTCCGATACTCATTACCGTGGAATGTGGATCCGATGCTTTGTTTCAAAACGGCGGGAATCGCCTTCGGATTGCGGAAACGTCAAAGGGGAAATGCGTTAACTGAAACGCGCCGATTATTGCTTCAGGCACCTACTGGACACCAAAGAGTCGATATTGGATTTTTCCTTCGTGCCAACCCACAAAGGATCAGGATATGAGAGAGATAGAAGAAAGAAAATCAAAGTGTAATGGCAGGAAGAACACTCGGTCTCTTGGGAAAATCTTTCTAGAGCTTGATTCGTGTACAGTCTACGTAAAAAGTTTTTAAGCCCTTGTATAGTCACCGGCAATAAATATTGGACACCAGAAATACTCGCTTCCCTGAATGGGTGTTGCAAATGTGTGTTGCCTAACTTGACGGCGCAGAAGGAACTTGCTATTGTAGATTTGCTATTGCAATTCAGTCATCGCCCTCGAGTTAGGCAATACACACAACGCCACGCAGGGAAGCGGATATTTCTGGATGTAGGTGTGCCACTTTTATTGCCGGTGAGTGTACATTTTCGTAACATGTAAACGTACAAAGAAATGTATAATACTAAAATGTTATTTGGGAATTTTCATATGCCTGATGACGTCATAATAACAGTTGAAGAGTCCTAATGTACTCACCTGTGCGTAATTCACTAATCGAAGTTTGTTAACAATAATGTTTCTCACTATACAGAAAGTTTCAAAGATGAAATGAATGTTAATATACGTGTTAAAGTTGGTGAATCAATTCAAGGCATACGAACCATGGTTTCATCATATCAGTGGTACAAGTTCGGGACATTTACCAAACAATATTAATTCAGAATTGGAATAACGAATAATGAGGGATGTGAATATGGCTGGGAAAGTGTAGACCTGCAACATGGGCAAGAAATACACAAAACTTTACATAATTTATAGGTTTATAGTTAACAGTAAATTTGACAAGTTTGCTTGTTCGACTGGGATATAGTATAACATTCATAAGAAAATGTAATGTACAATTGTATAGGGGAACGTTTTTACTTTAGTACAAATAGTCTTAATAAATCGTAAGTGAAATGTGGAGGGGAAACATGTATTAATATTTTTAATGTAAAGCAATTATGTCTATTTTAGAAAGAAAAATAATCTATCAAAAACGGCTTAAAGGTTGTTAGGGCCAAAATAAAAGAATGAACGAATGAATGTAGAATTCAATAATTTGTCATGCTAATCTGTTATACAGGTGTACCAGAAGTGGCGGATCGTAAGCATTCGCAATTATTATGCAAACGGTTCGTTTGCGAAACCATGTAAGTACTGAGACTTTTTTTGCTACTACTATCGTGTACTTTTCACAGTTTCAGTTGCACTATAACTTCTGATACACCCTGTATAATAGAATATTTTTAATGTATTACTTGAAAGATAATGTCATTGTGATGATATCGTCAGGTACGAGATTCAAACGTGTTCAAAGGTGGTGAATATTTGCTTCACGAATATGTCGTACTCCAGTTGCGTTCTTGGAACTAAGTAGTGTTTCAGACGGACTTCTTTGGGGTTCGAGTTTTCTTCAACCCTACCCTGAGATGGATTTAGTGCAGAACATCCAGGGTCAGCAGGGGCCTCAGGTCAATAAACTATTAAGAATTTAACTCCTAATGCCTAATTTTACACACAATCTTTTCCCATCAGCCTGCCTTCCATCTACAGTAATATTACAGCGGCCATTTCAGCATAACTGGGACAGTAGCACATTCTGGAGAAGAATCGTCTTAGTTGGCAACATTGCATTACTCCCACTCCTCGACTCGGTCGTTCCACTAATGGCCTTACATCCAATTCCAGGGAAAGTCTGAGCATCGAAACGGTTGTCCCAAGAAATGCTCTTCTTTCTAGGGATTTCTGAAGTAATCCCACGTTGGCTGCTGAAAGAACTCTCCTCTTTCAGAGATCAGGGATTGTGAGCGTTTAAAGGTGCTTCCAAACTCAATCTTAATTGGTTGCCGAATGAGATTCCAGGTGAAAGTATGATCCCAATAATGGTTATGGTTCGGAGAAGTAGGGAATGATCGTTAAGGACCTATTGGATGTTAGTAGTGCTTTAAAAGTTAGCGGACTCGTTCGTTAGATCCTTAGTGTTATGTCGTTTCGACCCGGTGGACAAATTCTTGGGTATGGAAGGGCATTGAAGCCGTTATTGCTGTCATTACTATCATCCCTATGTTCGACCTCTGCACAGGAATGGTTAGCGTGACGTGATCCTCAGCAGCGGTTGTAGGTTATGTATTGGATATCATTTTCAAGAAGCTTCATATCTTATAAGCAGGTTAGTATTAATGTATCATCTATTTTCTGAACCTCTCCCTCTTTTTATCATTATGCAAACCAAAAGAAGCTTTGTGTAATATTTAAATAATAATAAAAAACCTACAATTTCTTCATTTTAACAGCAAAGTTGACCCAAAATTCAGATTTCTTCAACTACACATTTCCAATATAGTAGCCAATCTCCGTGGCGTAGTGGTTACAATGGCGCGCTACGACGATCGGGGTTCCGCGATCGAATCCAGACGCTTTGTGAGCGTCATTCCATCCATCTGATCTTCTCGATTAGCCAAAATCTGTAGAAGCCGAAGTAAAATAAACAAAATCAATCAATCAATCAATCCAATATTGTACTCGGTAAAATGAGAGTGAGATAAGTAGGAGTAAGTACACGTTTGTGGGCAGACGATTAAAAACCAGAGGAGGAATGTTAAACGTAGGATTTGTACTACTACTATTACTAATAATGATTGTGTTGGTGTTTTAAGTCAACTTGATGCACAGAAAGGATAATCGGGAGTGGACCTACAGCTTAAAGTGCAACCCGGGACCCCTTGATTACAAGGCGACGACGCTACCACTGCGTCATCGGGGAGTCTCTCTATTAATAATAATAATAATATACAGATAAACGTTTGTACATAATCGATCAATTCCAACCGTTAAGCAATGAATGTCACAACACAGTTGCGAAGACTGAAGACTGACTGATATAGCAAATGTGTCTATAAGTGACTGTGAAACTCGAGAAGTCTGTCGAAATACAAAATTCTTTATGTAAAGGAGTAGTTTTCAACTTTCGTGAGACCCTCTTTTTTTAAAAAAAATAATAAATTCGATGATGAGATCGCAACAATTCTACTTGTAAATATCTTTTCTATTTTAATTAATATGTAGCCTTGAAATTTAACATTTATAAATAAATTGTGACATAATCATAATAAGTTTCATTATAACTAGGCTTGTATACAAATTAAATCTTATAGTTTCTTCAGGTCAACACTATTTGATTAATTTGGTAAGTACTGATTTTCATTGGCGTGTTGAATTTTGAATAACGGAAAAATTTAATTAATACTAATTAAGAAACTGGTGACTGTTTCGGGAGAACTTCTCGTGTCTCAGAGCGTGACAAACAATGACGTAAAATGAGATGAAATACAAAGAAAGAAAACAATCCATTTTGGTCAGGAAGAAAAAAAATATAAACTTGTTCAGACATTCAAACTGAATCAGTATAAACATGAACACATGGAAAGCAGTGGCGGTAATTGGGTTCCAGAATTCTCCTTTTATTATAAACAAGAGCATGGTAACATTATTTTTAATAGCAGTGTATAGTGGCTACATTGTTCTGCATATGGAATTTATAAAAAAAATAAACAAATAAATGAATTGACACACATTCAAAGGGATATTTTCATGTATAAGATCGTGAATTATGATACTCTAACGATAATTGTGTACTGCTTCAAAGACATTGACAAATATTAATGAAATAACTCTTTATATTTGTGGCAATCCAGGACATACTAATTTTACCCCTTTTCCCACTCGAGTTCAATGCAAGGATATCTCCGCAAATATCGAATGAAAAGTTTTCATCATGTGCAATTCTCCATTAAATGTTTTCCCCGAGTCGTACTACCTTCGTTTTCTTTGTTACAAACAAGTATTCTTTGCACATTACATGTAGGAGGAGAGTTGCATCTACATTTCACATTGGTCAGCTCCTTCTACTTACTTTCAGGAGCGAAAGCTTGTAGGGTAGTGTTTACCGTTCAGGACTGTCAATCTGATGGTCGTAGGTTCAAACCCTTCCGGTGGCAGAAAATTTTCGTAAGTTTTAGACCTATCCAATTGTGTTCATTGTCCACGCAGTGTGAAACGGAATGATTCAGTTTGGAATTAACGATGGGGGGAGGGGGAAATCTCCATTTCAACGAACCGAGAAGTGGACAAAAATTGGATAATTCTTGTAAATATTCAAATTACATTCATGTTTTTAGTGGTATAATCGCAGATAAAATCGAAGATCTTACATGGAAGATTTTACCTTGCTCTGAACTAAGCCAAAAGGCATTTCGAACCGATCTAATACATTCTCCAATACATTTCAAAATGTTATTGAATGTTTCATGTCGATAATTTAACCAACGCATCAATTCTTGACGCTGAGACGATATTTTCTGCAACTACCTCTTCTCTTCAGTCCCTTCTCTTCTTCTCTTCTCCTTCTCCTCTTCCCTCCTTTTGCTCGCTCTGCTTTTATCTCATATCGCCTACCCTACTTTTCTCGCATCTTATCTCCATCCCGCTCATCTCCACTCCTCATATCTCCTCTCCTGTCTTAGATTTCCGACTCCACTGCACTCTCCTCCTCTTCTTTTCGTTCTTCTCTTTTTCTCTACTTTACTTTACTCTCCACTCGCCTCTTCTAGTCTCCTCTTCTCCTCTTCTCTCTTCTGTGCTCCATTTTCCTCATGTCTCCTACAATCTTTCTCCATTCTCTTCACTACATGTCTTCTACTATCCTCTATCCTTCTATCCTCACTTTCTTCTCTCCTCTACTTTTCCTCTTCTCCTTTCGCTTTCTCTTTCTCCTCCCCTTTGTTACCTTTCGTTTTCTCTCACCTCTTTTCCTTTCTGTAGACTCATCAGCGATGAAATACTAGAAAACTTTTTTTTCTTTCAGAAATAATTTTGTCACTTGCGATATAATTGTGATATTTTTAATAATTTTATACAATATTACTTGTTTTTATTCCTTTCGCGTATTTTTTAAATATCTTATGTGCATGTTGCAACCCTGAAATTGAGCCTAACTCTACACGCAACCCACCAACGCCTTGTGTAAATTGGGTTGCCTAGTTTATAATGTCGTCCTAAAACTTTTGAGAGACACTGTACATAAGTAAACTCTGACAAATTATCTAAAAAGGTTCTGATACATCTTTCTGAGTTATCAAATAAGGGTTTATTAAAAAGTATAAATTTTAAAAATTCCGCCATCAGTTACATACATAAATATTAGTACATTAACATGTTTCTAATTTTTAATTGGCGTTAATTTATTTACGTCATAATTTTTAGTACATTGGAACAATCAACTCTTCTCGTTTGGTCATGACAAATCTGTAAGTTTTCAACTTTGAAACTTTACAGTTTATACATTTTTCCTTCAAATTGATTTATCAAATTTATCAAATAAAGCAAGGGCGTAACAAAGATTAACCAGACGTTTGTGATAGTGTACTTAAGTCAGAACTGTTGCTGGGAAAATAGTATTTTCAGACTCTGAAAAGTCCGGGATGATACTTATCTATGGCGAGTGTAGGAAAAAAGCAGCCCAAGCATGCAGACTGTATGCATGACGACATTTGCGCTCGGCTCTGCATAGTGAGGGACGCGCCTTCATGCTCAACTTGAGAACTACTTGACGTATTACAATGTAACAAACGCCATTCTTAATGATTTTTTCCGTACTTTCAAATGAGCTGAAAATAAAATGAGGTTTCCATTAAAAGAAAACTAACTTTGAGTTGAAAATCGTACTTCCTTACGTAGTTGAACGTATTGTGTCCACTAATTTCATGAGTCCCTCTCGTTCCTATATATCTGCGAAAGCAGTTTTTGAATATTTGTTGTTGTTCACGAAATATTTCAGGTCGCAATGTTAGATGAGATACCCTGCATATATACACACAAAAGTCACTCTCCTCCAGACACAAGATTAAGAAAAAGAGCGTGAGATAAGGAGTCCAACCACTTTCCAGATGGAAGGAAATGTTGATCTAAATCGCCTGTCAGGTGAAACAACAGTTGACAGGAGATGGTCACCTGCTGAAACACCTGGGAAGGAATGTTCCAGATATATATATATATATATATATATATATATATATACAGGGTGTCATTTTAATGGTGAATTTTAATTCGAGACGATTAAGGGGGTGGGGGAGGAGAGAGGGTGTCTTACTGGAATCGCAGTAGGAGAAGTTTGTACTGGGAAACATCAGTACGAGAATGATCTCCTGGACCAATTGGAAATAAACAACATACACGAGAAAATAACAAAACACATAACTTAGAAGTCAGCAATTCAACAGCCATGGCTCTACGGTTCTTATACCTTCATGTTAGCACACCAGCCATACACATACTACAACCGACTGCTAAATTATGACAGACTAATGCTTTTAGACTGTAATTAGAATATACAGGAGAGGAAAAATAACCATATCTATCTTTGTTCATGAACTGGTAAATGCGAGGCGATTTTTGAGTGTCAACATCCATCAAAGTTGACACTTTTGGGGTAATGTGATTACTCTTTTGCTTTGTACAGGAAGACGGATAGGAGATATTCCCTCAACGCATATTAACTGGGTGACGGCTATGCATTACCAGTGGTCACGTGTCGGGTCCTGTCAAAGTGGCTTGAAGTGTGTTTTGACTTCAAATAACATTTTGCAAGTAACGCGCCGTCTTTGATTTTGTGAAATTGCATACAGTTTCTACATTTTTCTGGATTTTGGGGGAGTTTCTGCAATTCTGAAACCCGTATTGAATTACATGTACTTGGATACAAAAGAACACAATGTAATGTAGAATCAGAGGCTTGTATTGGCAGTAACGGCAGCCAGAGACAACGGAAATGGTAGCAAGCTCCTTGCACATAAACATACAATTGTTATCCCGTTCGACCCTACAATTACGCCTTAATATAGTAATTCTTAGCTTCATGCAAAAGTAGTTTTGGGACACTTATGGGAGGTTTAGACACATGTCACTTGTAAACGAGCCAATTAACAGTAACGTTTCACTCCGTAGCGGCATGACAGGCCCCACAAGTCTGCATTCGACTGGTGAAGTCCTCAAGCACATGTGTCGCGTGTCCAGTTTAGCTTCGGTGTGAAATCTTCCATTAAGTCACTACATTATACACGAAATACATTTTTATTATCCATTTAGACAACAAACTCTTCACTACGGTGGCCTACTTCCATGCCTGAGGCATTATCACAGCGCGCTATGACGCAAGGGGTCTCGGATTCGAATACCGCCCTGGGCATGGATTTCTTTGTGCCACTTCATCAATTTCACTCATGCTTCTTCGGGGGAGGCGACGGATAAAGGAAACAGGTTTTCCTGCTGACGTTTCACACATACAGTCCGGCCAAGGTAAACGAAACAAGCTTGAAAGTACGATTCCAAACGCGAGAGGGGAAGCAGGTAGAATATTCATCAAACCACCCTGTGGCATTTTGCTTGTATGGGTTCGCTTGTTGTGTTTATTACTGCTTGCTATGTTGTGTCTGTGCTGTCTGTTGCAATTCGTAACAAACCGATTCGAAGTGAAACAAAAAAGAGTGTGACGGTTTGGTCCCTGTTGCACATTCTACAAAACGCCGTCGATATAATACACAATGCCACAAACCATTCAATTACTACATTTTCTTTACTATATTTATAATACTATGTATAATAATAGTAATACTATTATTAGTGAATACTGTCGTGATTACTGTTGTGTACATTTGTGCTAATTATAGGATTTACTAAGGAGATCAATTTAATTCAAATTTAATCCAAAATAAAGTTATTGGTTTACAAACAATGTGACGTAATGAAAATTTTCCCGATATGATATGTTCGCTTATAGAGTATATGGATAGCTATTTTTTTCATTCTGTACCCTTACATAATTCGTAAACATCTCTAAGTATTTTGGCGGCGATGTTACTAAGTTTGATATTTAATTGTTGTTTCCACAGCAGGCCATTTTCACGGAACCCACTTCCTTATTAAAGTGCAGTCACCCCTATTTTGCCAATGAATACGTCCAGTTGGCGCATGCGCACTTCCGTCCATTGTCTCAGCTAAGGCAGCCAGACAGTAGTAAGGCCGCCTGTAAGTACAGTCACGGACACTTCTGGGTTGTAACGATATCATTGGAAGTAATTGGGATTGCAACAACCCAGAAGTGTCCGTGACGGTACAATACGTAAAATGAGAGTTAACAATTATAAAGCCATCGCAAAGACCAGAACCAAACGAATACAAACGAAATACTGGACTGAAACATACAGTGTTGTTTTGTGCATGTTTGTACCTAAATCCCCTTTCGTGTTTGGACTAGGGCCTCCCCGATGGCGCAGTGGTAGCGTCGTCGCCTTGTAATCAAGGTATGCAGGTTTCTATACCCGGTGGAGGCACATAGTGGTTTGTATCCCTCTTAAAACTGTAGGCCCAGTCCCGATTATCCTTACTGTTCATAAAGTAGACTTCAAAATACCAAATCAATCAATCGTGTTTGGACTCTTCCATTCAGCTAGTCTCACCTTATGCGGTCGGACAATCATGTAGCAGTACATGCAGGACTCAACACAAATATGACTGCAGACACATTTCTTACAGCCTCCTCCAATCTTACTGATGATAAGACCAGATTACCTCAGCTGAATGTCTTCTGAAACGATAAACCAATGCCTGTGGAGACCGATCCTCTGCAGGCACATGTTTAACATCATTCTGCACTGCCGGCGCATTGATTTTTATTAAGATCATCAAGTAAGGCTATTTTGTGCTAAGAAACACCTGGTGCCTTATCCTTGGTTCATAAGAAGAGAACACGAGAAAAATATAATTTGAACGAAACACCACAGTTGCTGCAAAGAATCCTACAGCGGAACCGTTTATGATAATAGTAAAGGCTGCTGTTTAACGATGGACCATTTCATAAAAGACGGCGGTGTCTTGTTTGGCGCCGAAAGCTCTGAAGTAGCAACGGTCGTTTGCTTCCCATCATTTGGGACGTTTGATCGTTCTCGAGTTGCTGGGTTTATTGCGCCGTTATCCTCTGCTTGAAAATTGACTTACAGCCCTGCAATTCTACACCGGTGGGAAATAAAAAGGGAAGAATTAGGCCATTTTGTTGTGAAGATGTTTCATTCATTTTGATTATCCTAGCTAAATATCACATTCCTGTAAAGTGAAGGAATTGCCACAGTCTCTTTTAGGAGAGGTTGGAAAAAGCAGACTTTAAGATGGTTTTCTATACTATAGAGGGGATGGTGGAATAACCGGGAGATTAAGCGCGAAACGGATATATAGCGAACGGAATAACCACGAAAGGTTTAAGCGCGAAATGGAATATGCGCGATAGGAATTACAGCGAAATTAATCAATCGCGAAACCAAAATTAAACACTGGAATATGCGCGAAAATAACAACCGCGAAACGGATTAAGCGCGAAAGAAATTAGAGCGAAACGGACTAAGCGCGAAAGAAATTAGAGCGAAACGAATTAAAGGCGAAAGAAATTAGACCGAAACGGACTAAGCACGGAAGAAATTATAGGGAAACGGATTAAGCGCGAAATAAATTAGAGCGAAACGGACTAAGCGCAAAAGAAATTAGAGCAAAACGTATTAAGCGCGAAAGAAATTAGAGCGAAATGGACTAAGCGCGAGAGAAATTACAGCGAAATTGATTAAGCGCGAAAGAAATTAGAGCGAGACGGACTAAGTGCGAAAGAAATTAGGACGAAACAGATTAAGCGCGAAATAAATTAGAGCGAAACGAATTAAGCGCGAAAGAAATTATACCGAAACGGACTAAGCACGAAAGAAATTAGAGCGAAACGGACTAAGCGCGAAACAAATTATAGCGAAACGGATTAAGCGCGAAAGAAATTAGAGCAAAATGGACTATGCGCGAAAGAAATTAGAGCGAAACGTATTAAGCGCAGTAGGTGGAAGGGGCGATTCTGGCTGGGTCTTTTGACCTACTTTCTCACCTTATGGATTTCTCTCGTAAGGCACGAGCAGTGTTGCCAACTCCTCACTCGAAAAATCACCAAGGTTTTTGTTTTTGGGTATAACCTAACCTACAATGAGAGAAAAATGGATAGAAAAAAAGCTCTGGCGTTATTTTTTAAGCTACTTTTTATGCTAAACTCGTTTTTTGACCTACATTTGAAATGACTTACGAAATTTTCCTATAAGGCCGCTTTTTTTTAATATAACCCCCCCCCCCCCAGTGTAATCTACTACAACCTGCTAATAGGCTTTTGCTCTTGGCGTAATCTGTTTTACGCACTAAACTAACCTACAATAAAAGAAAATTAGGCAGAAGAAAAGCTCTGGCTTTAGTTTTTTAAGCTATTTTTTTATCTTCCGCAAATCTTGCTCTTATGCTACCTCGCTTTTTGACCTACATTTGAAATGACTTACGATATTTTCCTATAAGGCTGTCTCCTCTTACTGTAAGCCCCCCCCCCCCAGTGTAATCTACTAGGACCTGCTAATGGGCTTCTGCTCTCAGCGTAATCTGTTTTTTACGCACTAAACTAACCTACAATGAGAGAAAAATGGACAGAAGAAAAGCTCTGGCATTATTTTTTAAGCTATTTTTTTACCTTGTGCAAATTTTGCTCTTATGCTAACTCGCTTTTTGACCTACCTTTGAAATGACTTTCCTATATGGCTGTTTTTTTTACTGTAAGGTCCCTCAGTGTAATCTAGCACGATCTTGCTCTCAGCGTAATCTGCTATGATGTGTTTTTATTTTTTAAAACTCTCAGGTGCGATCTTCTACGATGTGTGTGTGTGTGTGATAATCAAAATTTATTTTTGTTAAGGAAATCCCTGGCCCCTCAAAAAAAGAAAATATCCCGCCAGGGTGCGTGGTGCCCAACCAAAAAAGTAAAGGTTTTCCCGTACGGCCTTCGAACGTAAAATTGATTGACGTGGGGGGGCGAATCTCTTCGGGGATGTCTTTCAATTTGTATATTTACCTGTGCATACTATTTATTATTAATTTAGCCGTGTTCTGTTTGACGTCTATTTCGAGCAGTTTGCCCGGCGGTAAAGTCTTATTGTTTTTTAAATTTTTTGATTTTTTTACGCAAGGCCATGATCTTGCGGATGCACGTGGCATTGAGCGTGTCCCGTGAGAAATATATGTGAAGATCAGCTTCCGTACAACCGGTTGGATTCGTAATGCCGCGATAAACATCAACTTCCGTGCCGGGCGGAACGTCCGCACGCGATTATACAACCGTTTTGTGTGTGTTAAATTGCTAGCAGCTTTTTGTAGGTAAGTTTTGTTTTTTTTTGTTATTTTTTTTGCATGTGTGCGTAATAATTGCGAGTTGCGTTAGTGAACAGGAAGTGGTGTTTTGATTAAACATCGAAATTTACGCTAAACAATTTCGATAACTCTCTCACTGTTTCCAACGTACTTAGGTTTTTTGATAGACGACAACGACGGAGTCATCAATGAGTAAACATCTGTGAACTCGGTGAACAAGTCAACTTTCTTTTTTTTCAGTACGTCAATATTTTTTTTCTTATTTCTTAGTGAATGGGTTATGGATGACTTGCAACGACGAAGGCCTTCTAGCAACACGTACTTAACTTATGCCTCTTCCACCGAACATTCAACACAAGAGGGCTGTGTTAAATATACAGAACAGCGATAACAAGGGTTTTTTTGTTTTTTTTTGGTGTATATTGGCTGCACTGCATCCTGTTTATTACAAAAATAATCCACAGTGGGTTGGATATTACAAACAATACGAGACCGAGTTTTGAAAATGTAATGTCTGGCATCGAATACCCGGTGACTATTTCTGATACATCAAAATTCGAAACACGAGCACGAGATGCAGAAGAAAAACGCTTAATCATCAACGTGTATTCCTATACGTTGGATAAACATGTCGTGCATCCCGTCAGGATAAGCGATGTCGACGATGATGATGCTCGTGTGATTAATCTTCTTCTAATTTCAAACGACAGTGTTCACTATTACTGTCTCAGGAATGTTATGCTTTTTTCTCTCTATAAAAAAGAGAGATTTGTGTTGATTGTTTAGTTAAAAAAGAATTTTCTAATTATTTGTTGTTTTTTTTTGTCACAAGAATTGTTTGAATTTCAAACATTCCTAAGTGTTTGCTTAAAGATTGATGTATTAACCTGTTAAGAATGCCATATTAATAATACCGGCTCGGAAATGTTATGTCCTCTTCCTCTATAGAAGGTCATATAAATTGGTTGGTTAGGGGGGATTTTTTGATTAGTAAATTGAGGTTATAAATACGTACGTATAAAGGTTTTGCTAATATGGAATGCTAAAGCTTAGTACTTGGCTTTCTCAGAGATTCGAATTCTATTAGGTTAAACAGCATAGAAATTTCACAGCAAGAATTGGCGTATACAATGTATATATTTTGAGAGGGGGGGGTTATAGCTTTTTATGCTGTACGAATACTGGAAGCTTGACAGTGACAACCAACAGAGTAGGTAAATCTACATCCAGGAACTGGCAACACTAGTTTCTGACAGTGAATTTGAAATAAAATATTAAACAAAATACATGAGTAAGCACTGTGATTACAAATAGTACCAGTGTTATGCCCCCCCAACTCCAACTGGACAACTGGGGAAAATAATTGTATAATACTTGTACCTAATTGTACAACATATACACAGACATAAAAGAGAGAGCCTTCCCGTAACTTACTTCATGTACAATTTATATGATTTTACAACTGTGAAAAGAAAGCATATGTGTTCTGTATGCACACATTTATTCTTATTTTTCGAAGTTGAATGAAAGCACATGTTTTTATGCTCTTGTAATACTAATCTTGCTCCACTGATTTTAAATTGCTTCTATCCGTTTTTTTTTCTGTGTTATTTCCGCATGCACGCAACATTCGCTTTCAATAGACAGAAGGAGTGTTAGTATAGCAGGCTTCGAGTTTACAATTTATTAAATTAAACAATAATTTATGTAAGAATATACTTGTACTTACCGAACACAAAATAATAAAAGCACATGTGAATGTTTGCGTGTGTTTATGTTATATGACGACTGAGTAAAAAATAATGTTGACTCCCCGAAAGATAAAGTACTCCACGTCACCAAAAAAAATATCTCCTCTTGTCGATAAGTTGTCACGTTGTAATCAAAGGGTCCCGGGTTCGATACCTACTGGATTCCGATTCTATTTTAAACTGTATGCCCAGTCCTCCGATTAATCTATCTGTGCATAGAGTAAACTTAAAAAATCGGTTAATTATTGTTGCGATTAAGGATTAAAAAAAGAGGGGGTGGGTGAAGTCAGATTCAAAAAGAATGCCACGTGATTATTTTGATTTAATAGCTTTGTCTAGTTTGCTGCATTTTTTGACTGCACTCACGCGTTTAGTTGGTTACACGGTGCAACCTATCTTGTTGATTTTGGGTGTCATGTAGTGTATTTGGTGTCTGCACCACGTCTTGGAGAGGTGTAATATGTGGTGTGGTGTATGACTACGTGGTGAGTGGTTAACTAATCAAATGAATGTTTAAAGCAGCAGACAGGCATTTGTTGAATCTTCTGAACTTGAACACTGCTATTTGTCTACTCGGTTGAATGTTATTTTTTTTCACCAGCCTGACACCGGGATACACCTGCACTGCATCTAATGTCAAAGAAGTGCAGCGTACTAGACGAGGATATTAAATTGCATACTGATCTATTGCATGCTAACCAAACCTCTTGGGAGGTGGGCCACGGGTCCTCCACATGTATGTATGTATGAAATGCGATTTGGGGGAGGCCAAATTTTAAATTTACAGCTTAATTAATCTGCATGCATGCTTAATGTTTGATTTTTTTGTTTCTAGTTCGACATGAGATACACACAATTTTATTTTTTGAAGTACAGTTAATATTACCTAGGTTAATCTGTGACATACAACTAGCGATCGACACGACCACCTGACACACAGACACAGAGAGAGTGAACAAATTTAAAATGTGATCTATCGTGAATTAAACTAAGCTCCCTCACCCACCCACATATAGCCTTACAGGTGACTCAAAAGCAGAAATTGGTCATAGCGTGACAGGTCGATCTATCGTGAACTAAACTAACCTCCCCCACTCATACATACACACTATGTCTTACAATAAGTAAGGCTGCTATATCACATGTAAGGGCTGACGGTTGCCAACACACACAAGATCTATTGCAAATTTTATTAACCTACGACATAAGCCATGGACACACACACACCAAGCCTTCCAGATAGGCTATAAGCAACTCACCTCTTGCAATTGTATAACGGGGAAAATTAACCTACAGCTAGCAACACTGTTTGAGCTGCTTTCGACGAGTAGTGTTACCAAACTTATTTTTTTTTGCAAATAGGCTCTACAGCTAGAGGCTTGAAACATATACCCTACCAGAGTATGCCAACTTACCTCATGTAAAAATATTTCCTAGTACGGGTTAAGCTGTGACATACAACTAGCGAACGACACGACCACCTGACACACAGACAGAGAGAGTGTGATACAGCTTATACGCAGTTTTTCCTACACACGTACTGGGTTTAAAAGATAACTTGCAACAACCATTTCACTCACCTCCTATCATATAATAAAATTACCACAGGTTTTTGATACTTGCTGCCAGAACATGGTGGTTTTAGACTGGAAATTCAGCCCGATTATTCTATTTGTGCAAGAGAAAAATGATGATGCCTGCATTTGGAATATATAATTCTTCTTACGGTATTTTGCGTGCCCCCTCAGTAACCTTGCTTTCGATTCACGGAAGCTATGACGTGTATTTCCTGTTTCGCGAACATACGAGAACCTTTCACAATGTCGCATCAGATAATATATTGCAAGAGCGAGTTGGTTGTGTATATAAATCTAGTCTTGGGGAATGGACATGAATATAATGTCAAAATTATTGCATAACTTAAAAAGAATATTTATTGCACTGCGTTTTCTAGCAAAGGTAAATGTGGAATGCCCCGGCCCCTCAGAGATTCGAATACTGTTAGTTAAACAGCAAGCATTGTCATATGGACTGACGATTATTATTTTTTTAAAAAAACAGACCTCGTAGTAAGTTATAACCTGAGCTGTCTTGCAAGTCTCTCGAGTTTGATATCTGGTGAAGGAATATGATGCCACTATAAACTGTACACAAGATATACCCAGTCCCTGGCATGAGATGGACGAGGACCTATACAGTTGTACAATGGTTGTTTTTTTTATTAAAGCATAGCGCTTATTTACATGTCAGCGCAACATGCATGCAAAGAAGGGAGGGAGACCATAACGGATAATTCTTATTTCGATTTCAATATTTTTGCTAGTCACGCTATCTAGACGAACACTGGAAGATGGGCAAAAGCGAGGGAAAGAGAGAAATGTTACCTTTTGCCCCTCTGCCTGTGTGTGATATACTAGTTTTACATGCATACGGCTGTATCGTGAAGCGAGGCCGAAAATAATTTTTGAAAGCAGTCTCGAGCATCTTCGCGTTCAGCCAACAAGAGAAATAAAATATTACACATGGGTGTGGGGCGCAACAGCCACAGTACGGTAATGTGCATGGATGTTAAAACTTTTGGGTTTTTCTGAATAGACATACATATCAGTTTTGCAGTCTCCAGATGGGACCGGAGCTTACTCTTCATTTGGACAAGGGGGTTCAGATCAACTATAATTTTTGTTCACATCAAAATGAAACAAAGGATTTTACTCCACTGCTTACTTATTCAATATTTTTATTATTGTAAAGAATGGGGCGGTGTGTCTTATTGTATATAGTCTTCCAACAACCACCTCGGGGGGGCGTAAATTTATGTTTCTGCATGTATGCAAAATGCACTTAACTTCAGTTGTGAAGTTTGTTTTGCTGCTGTGATTAAATACTAAACCAAAATCTTATTACATAATTTTGAAGTATATTTGTTAATACGATCTATATTATATCATCGCTATAGGTGGTCCATATTATGCGCAGGAGAATTTTTAAAAAATGTCTTGTTTCTCGAACCTGTGACCTGCAGATTTGCTTTTGCCGGCAACAGAAACAGAAAATGGCACTATGTTATTCTATACTGATACAGGTGTACTGTAATCATAACAATTTTCTAGTAACAAAACAACAACTATGTCGGAAAGAAATGGTGGGGGGCTTGTCTGTGTGGGGTCTTATTAACTACTTCACATCTGTACCCGCACAACTCATCGACTACAAAGCAACAATGTTAGGAAGTGTGTGCATGGTCCCAAAAATACAAATTTAAAATCACTAATGAGACATGAACTCCCTTCACTGGTGTGTATTTGAATATGCGAAAATGAGGTACTTTGAATAACCACAAAAAAGCTTGCAACAGTATAGAGAAGGGTCACAACTTCAAACTTTAGACGATTTTTCGTTAATCTGCAAAGGGCCAGGGCGTACGGTAAATTGATTTTATTGAAAAGTATGCAGAAGCAGTGTTGGAAGCAGTTTGAAGACTGAAACGGCTATGGAAGGACACTTATTATAATGTTAATATTTCAGTATAATGTTTTCAGAATTGCTTTTCGATAATGTTCGGTACTTAATTTAATCAATTGTTAGACAAAACATACATTCGAATTCAAGGACGGAAAATATGAACAGCGAATGAATGCTTTAGAGTAGATGTGATATTTAAAGGAGGTGATTATTTTTTTATTTTCTCAATTCAAAACAAAAATTCATGAATATTATTATCATTGAATGGTTGGTTAGGTGCTCGGTTTACCTTGTCCCTCCGAACGAAAGATGGAATGTATACAAGCCTGTGCCTCCTAAGTTTATCGCGGCTATGAGGATGAATCGCGAAATGAAACGAACTGGAAACTTTCAATATATATATATTTTTTATAACATACTTCACTAAGGAGGTCAAATGACAAGTTGGATTGCTATCTTTTTTATAATTTGTTAAATTTTATTACGAACGAGGAAAGAATGCATGGCAAGTAGACCCAGTGTCCGGGTACTGGGCCAACATTTGGGGCTCGGTGGGGCTCGCAGTGTTGACAACAGTTTACTCGAAAAAATCACCAAGGTTTTTGGTCTAACCTAACCTAAAAAGCAAGGAACTGACAATTTTGCTTGAGAGTTCACAAACCGGAAGTGGGGCTCGGTGGGGCTCGCAGTGTTGCCAATTTTTTACTCGAAAAAATCACCAAGGTTTTTGTTGTTCTAACCTAACCTAAAGCAAGGAGCTGGCAATCTTGCTTGAGAGTTCTGCAACCGGAAGTGGGGCTCGCAGTGTTGTTAACACCTACTTGAAAAAAAATCACCAAGGTTTTTGTCTTGGTCTAACCTAACCTAAAGCAAGGAGCTGGCAATCTTGCTTGAGGCTTGTTTTACAGTGCATAAAGCAATTTTTGGTAACCTACTGGTATTTTTACTATGGCTTTTTACAAAATAGAGAGGAGAGAGGAGAGAGAGAGAGAGAATTAAACAACTGACAGCCTACCTACAGTTTTTTTCTTCTTGGTCTAACCTAGCCTAAAGCAAGGAGCTGGCAATCTTGCTTGAGGCTTGTTTTACAGTGCATAAAGCAATTTTTGGTAACCTACTGGTATTTTTACCATGGTTTTTTACAAAAAAAGAGAGGAGAGAGGAGAGAGAGAGAGAGAGAGAATTAAACAACCGACAGCCTACCTACAGTTTTTTTTTCTTGGTCTAACCTAGTTTAAAACAAGGAGCTGGCAACCTTGCTTGAGGCTTGAGTTACAGTGCATAAAGCAATTTTTGGTAACCTACTGGTATTTTTACTATGGCTTTTTACAAAAAAAGAGAGGAGAGAGGAGAGAGAGAGAGAGAATTAAACAACCGACAGCCTACCTACAGTTTTTTTCTTCTTGGACTAACCTAGCCTAAAACTACTATTTTTTTTTGAGGCTTAGCCAATTTATATACTGGCGTAATATACACACACTAAACAAGGAGAGCCCGGGGCACTGCCGTAAAAGAGAGAGAGATTTATGGCTGGCAACAGTAATAAGCGAATGCGCCATATCGTAATTTTCCAACTCCGTATATCGTGATCTTTGTAAACCTCTCTCGGGGGCGATGTGCCACACACACACATACACGCACACACACACACACACACGCGTGCGCGCGCTTGGCCCCTATAACTCCGCCAGGAGTGCGTGGTGCCCAACCAAAAAAGTAAAGGTTTTCTCGTACGGCCTTCGAACGTAAAATTGATTGACGTGGGGGCGAATCTCTTCGGGGATGTTCTTCAATTCGTATATTTGCCTGTACATGCTATTTATTATTAATTTAGCTGTGTTCTGTTTGGCGTCTATTTCGAGCAGTTTGCCCGGCGGCAAAGTTTTATTGTTCTTAAATTTTTTGATTTTTTTACGCAAGGCCATAATTTTACGTATGCACGTGACATTAAACGTGTTCTATGAGAAATACACGTGAAGATCAGCTTCCGTGCAGCGGGTGTGGGATTCGTGACGCCGCGATAAACGTCAACTTCCGTGCCGGGTGGGAAACACAAATATTGCTTGTTCTGCAACGCTTCGCTGAAATAGTAATGCAAGAAATACAAGTTGAGTTTGCGCCCTCGAACCTGGTCTGCGCGCAACACGCTCTGGCAGCACGTTGAGACGATTGTTTGCACGAGCCTGTTTTTCAGAAACACACGTCTCTTACAAGCATCGAATCCTGGATGTTGTACTGCAACAGATCGTCTATCTTGTATTTCTCGTAGAGCGTCTGCACGGTTTCGCCCTCGGGTATTATCTTCTCTCCCAGGTTGAAGTAGACCCAAATAGAGAGGAGTTCACAAACCGAAAGTGGGGTTTGTCTTAATGGTTTGTTTTTGTAAGGCATAAGCTCTATTTTCTTGCAGTGTTGCCAACATTTTACTCGAAAAAATCACCAAGGTTTTTTTTTGGTCTAACCTAGCCCAAAGCAAGGAGCTGGCAATTTTGCTTGAGACTTGCGTTACAGTGCATAAAGCAAGGTTGCCAACCTACTGGTACTTTTACCATGGTTTTTTACAAAAGAGAGAGGAGAGAGAGAGAATTAAACAACCGACAGCCTACCTACAGTTTTTTTCTTCTTGGTCTAACCTAACCTAAAGCAAGGAGCTGGCAACTTTGCTTGAGGCTTGTCTTACAGTACATAAATCAATTTTTTGCCAACCTATACATACTGGGCAAGGAGAGCCGGCACTGCCGTAAAAAAAGAGAGATGGGTGGATGGTAATATAGTATGTGTGTGCGTGTGTGTGTATAATATGTAGCATTATTAACTAGAGAGTGTTGGCAAACCGCCTACAACTAAAAAAATAGAGATGCCAACGTTGCTGTAAGATAAAGAGAGAGAGACCTATAGCTGGCAACAGTAACAAGCGAATGCATCTTATCGTAATTTTCCAAGTCCCCGGGGGGGGGGGACCAAATGTTTATATATTGTGATTTTTGTAAACCTCTCTCGGGGGAATGATGTGCCACATGCGTGCGTGCCTCTTATTATTTCTGTATTGTGACGCAAACAAACAAATAATAATTGTTGTTTTTTAGGATACCTGGCCTCTATAACCTTGCCAGGAGTGCGTGGTGGGGTGGGTGAAGTCAGATTCAAAGAGAATGCCACGTGATTATTTTGATTCAATAGCTCCGTCTAGTTCGCTGCATTTTTTGACTGCACTCACGCGTCTAGTTGGTTACACGGTGCAACCTACCTTGTTGATTTGGTGTCATGTAGTGTATTTGGTGTCTGCACCACGTCTTGGAGAGGTGTAATATGTGGTGTGGTGTATGACCACGTGGTGAGTGGTTAACTAATCAAATGAATGTTTAAAGCAGCAGACAGGTATTTGTTGAATCTTCTGAACTTGAACACTGCTATTCGTCTACTTGGTTGAACGTTATTTTTTTCACCAGCCTGACACCGGGATACACCTGCACTGCATCTAATGTCAAAGAAGTGCAGCGTACTAGACGAGGATATTAAATTGCTCTGTTGTAAATGAGATGCATGATGTTTTCTCGTAAGTTGTTAATATGAATTGATGTTACTGTGAAGAAACTGAAGGCAGAATAATGCCAACGCTATCTGGACTCGCTTAGTTAATTCAAGATAGTCGCGACAAACGTAAACGGGCTGTGCAGGACTTGGAAAATTTTTTCGATTGATGAAAATTTAGTTCTATGATGATGACCTATACTAAATTTTTGGTATGGGAGGACGGAGGATACCGAGACTCGACCAACACACTAAACCCCAGACCTCTCTATGGCTACATGTTCGGAAGTTACGAGTGATTAAAAGTTTTGGGAGGGTGTGTGCAAACATCCCTTACCCTTGAACTCAGGACCACCAAACTTTGGCATATATTGGTCAACCATGATAACCTATGTTTATTTTGTTAGGAGCCAATGCTAGCGCATGTCTCTACGATGATCCTATCAAAAAGAAATTGACAATTGGCCCACCCTTGACCTCCAAATTTCGTACACGTACTCTACATCACCAAAATCGACAAGGGGGTCGACCCTATCTTCTGCACAACTCTGACGTGTACGTACGTTCTGTTTCGCGAAGAGACGACAACCTTCCACAGCTGTTTTGTATTATATTACATCAGATATTATATTGCATGAGTGAGTTGGCTGTGTGTATAAAGACTAGTTTCAGACATGGACGCGAATATAATGCCATGATAATTAGCTGCTGTCCAAAGTTATTGCATAACTTAAAATATTTATATATAAAAAAGGATATTTATTGTACTGTGCTTTTCTAGCGAAGGTATTATTGTAAACGATATTGTTTGTAAATGTGGAAAGTTAGAAGCTCAGTCCCCGGCCTATCAATGATAAAAAATTTCATCACGGACAACAACCAAAAAAAAAAGGGTGTGCACGTCACAAAAGCATTGTCATATGGACTGACGATTATTATTTTTTTTTTAAAAAAAAACAGACCTAGTTACGATGGGTTATAATCTGTGCTGTCTTGCAATTGTTTTTGCTTATTTCAATGTCAGCGAGCGTGATATGAAACATGCATGCGAAGAAGGGAGGGAGATCATAACAAAATAATTCACACTTCGATTTTATTACTTTTGCTAGTCATGTTTCACCTCCTATCTAGAAGGATACTGGATGCT
Organism: Lepisma saccharinum; assembly: GCF_977018435.1. Classification (NCBI taxonomy): domain Eukaryota; kingdom Metazoa; phylum Arthropoda; class Insecta; order Zygentoma; family Lepismatidae; genus Lepisma; species Lepisma saccharinum. Next base: position 45,639,748 of record NC_139247.1, on the reverse strand, counting down.
ATTTTATTTGAAGATGGCTAAAAGCGAGGGAAGGAGAGAAATGTTACTTTTTTATTTTTTTGCCTGTGTGTGACGAAAATAGTTTTACATGCATACGGCTGTATCGTGATCTGCTTGAATCATTATTACGTCTGTGAGTTTTCAGTATTGCTGAATATATTTACATATCAACCAACGGTTATGAATTGCGTAGAAATTGGCTTTTGTTAAGGGTCTAGTGGCGAAGTTGGAAACAGAGAGCGGTCACATCAGACAGGTGCTCCTGGTATCTAAATAATGCCCCCTCTTACAGAAAAAAATGGAGTGTTAGAAAGGAAAGATGTTATACCCGAATGAACGGGGAGTCTCGAGCATCTTCCAATCCTCATCTTCGCGTTCAGCTAACGAGGAAAAAAAAGAAACTTTACATATGGGGGACTCAACAGCTGCTGTACGGTATTGTCCATGGATGTTAAAATTTTTGTTTTTTCTGAATAGACGGACATATCAGTGTTGCAATCTCCAGATGAGACCGGAGCTTATTATTATTATTATTTTGGACAAGGGGGATCAGATCAATGTATGGACTAAAACTTTTCTTTACATCAAAATAAAACAGAGGATTTTTTACTCCACCGCTTACTTATTATTGTAAAGAATGAGGTGCCGCGTCTTATTGTATAGTCTTCCAACAGCACACCTCGGGGCGTAAATTTCTGCTTCTTCATGTATGCAAAATGCACTTAACTTCTGTTGTGAAGCGAATGGAGAGTTTGTTTTGCTGCTGTGATTAAATACTAAACCAAAATCTTATTACATAACTTTGAAGTATATTTGTTAATACGATCTATATTATATGTTCTCCTCCGTAGTCGAGCGGGTTAAGGCGTTCACTCGTCTTGAGATCGTTCGCTGCGGGACGGCGTAGGTTCGAATCCGGCTCTGGTCGGAATTTATTCGGCCTACGTATAGGGCCGGTGGCAACCCACCATCGTGAGGAAATTGGGAAGCTCCGAGTGAGTGAGCGTAACCTGGTCAAGAAGACCTACAATAACGGCTGGGGGTTTGTCGGGCTGATCACTCGTCACCCCAACACTGGTCTGAGACCTCCACGCTATAACAGGTGACGGCGGAACAGTGTGGGAGGGAGACAAGCAGTCGGTAGGTAAGCCAAGGCCCGCCATGGTGCTGTAGAGCTGTAGGGTTATGTTATCTATATTATATCATCGCTATAGGTGGTCCATATTATGCGCAGGAGAATTTTTAAAAAATGTCTTGTTTCTCGAACCTGTGACCTGCAGATTTGCTTTTGCTGGCAACAGAAACAGAAAATGGCACTATGTTATTCTATACTGATACAGGTGTACTGTAATCATAACAATTTTCTAGTAACAAAACAACAACTATGTCGGAAAGAAATGGTGGGGGGCTTGTCTGTGTGGGGTCTTATTAACTACTTCACATCTGTACCCGCACAACTCATCGACTACAAAGCAACAATGTTAGGAAGTGTGTGCATGGTCCCAAAAATACAAATTTAAAATCACCAATGAGACATGAACTCCTTTTACTGGTGTATATTTGAATATGCGAAAATGAGGTACTTTGAATAACCACAAAAAAGCTTGCAACGGTATAGAGAAGGGTCATAACTTCAAATTTTAGACGATTTTTCGTTAATCTGCAAAGGGCCAGGGTGTACGGTAAATTGATTTTATTTGAAAAAGTATGCAGAAGCAGTGTTGGAAGCAGTTTGAAGACTGAAACGGCTATGGAAGGACACTTATTATAATGTTAATATTTCAGTATAATGTTTTCAGAATTGCTTTTCGATAATGTTCGGTACTTAATTTAATCAATTGTTAGACAAAACACACATTCGAATTCAAGGACGGAAAATATGAACAGCGAATGAATGCTTTAGAGTAGATGTGATATTTAAAGGAATTGATTATTTTTTTACTTTCTCAATTCAAACAAAAATTCATGAATATTATTATCATTGAATGGTTGGTTAGGTGCTCGGTTTATCTTGTTTCTCCGAACGAAAGATGGAATGTATACAAGCCTGTGCCTCCTAAGTTTATCGCGGCTATGAGGATGAATTGCGAAATGAAACGAACTGGAAACTTTCAATATATATATATTTTTTATAACATGCTTCACTAAGGAGGCCAAATGACAAGTTGGATTGCTATTCTTTTTATAATTTGTTAAATTTTATTACGAACGAAGAAAAATGCATGGCACTTAATGCTGTAATGTTATTGATTAGATCATCGTTTATCTTGTCCGCATCGATTAATCTCCTTATGTTCTTCTTCTTCGTCTTGTCGTTTTCGTCCAGAGTCGCGCTTACTGGAACGAGAAACAAGACATTTTTTAAAAATTCTCCTGCGCATAATATGGACCACCTATAGCGATGATATAATATAGATAACATAACCCTACAGCTCTACAGCACCATGGCGGGCCTTGGCTTACCTACCGACTGCTTGTCTCCCTCCCACACTGTTCCGCCGTCACCTGTTATAGCGTGGAGGTCTCAGACCAGTGTTGGGGTGACGAGTGATCAGCCCGACAAACCCCCAGCCGTTATTGTAGGTCTTCTTGACCAGGTTACGCTCACTCACTCGGAGCTTCCCAATTTCCTCACGATGGTGGGTTGCCACCGGCCCTATACGTAGGCCGAATAAATTCCGACCAGAGCCGGATTCGAACCTACGCCGTCCCGCAGCGAACGATCTCAAGACGAGTGAACGCCTTAACCCGCTCGACTACGGAGGAGAACATATAATATAGATCGTATTAACAAATATACTTCAAAGTTATGTAATAAGATTTTGGTTTAGTATTTAATCACAGCAGCAAAACAAACTCTCCATTCGCTTCACAACAGAAGTTAAGTGCATTTTGCATACATGAAGAAGCAGAAATTTACGCCCCGAGGTGTGCTGTTGGAAGACTATACAATAAGACGCGGCACCTCATTCTTTACAATAATAAGTAAGCGGTGGAGTAAAAAATCCTCTGTTTTATTTTGATGTAAAGAAAAGTTTTAGTCCATACATTGATCTGATCCCCCTTGTCCAAAATAATAATAATAATAAGCTCCGGTCTCATCTGGAGATTGCAACACTGATATGTCCGTCTATTCAGAAAAAACAAAAATTTTAACATCCATGGACAATACCGTACAGCAGCTGTTGAGTCCCCCATATGTAAAGTTTCTTTTTTTTCCTCGTTAGCTGAACGCGAAGATGAGGATTGGAAGATGCTCGAGACTCCCCGTTCATTCGGGTATAACATCTTTCCTTTCTAACACTCCATTTTTTTCTGTAAGAGGGGGCATTATTTAGATACCAGGAGCACCTGTCTGATGTGACCGCTCTCTGTTTCCAACTTCGCCACTAGACCCTTAACAAAAGCCAATTTCTACGCAATTCATAACCGTTGGTTGATATGTAAATATATTCAGCAATACTGAAAACTCACAGACGTAATAATGATTCAAGCAGATCACGATACAGCCGTATGCATGTAAAACTATTTTCGTCACACACAGGCAAAAAAATAAAAAAGTAACATTTCTCTCCTTCCCTCGCTTTTAGCCATCTTCAAATAAAATAGCATCCAGTATCCTTCTAGATAGGAGGTGAAACATGACTAGCAAAAGTAATAAAATCGAAGTGTGAATTATTTTGTTATGATCTCCCTCCCTTCTTCGCATGCATGTTTCATATCACGCTCGCTGACATTGAAATAAGCAAAAACAATTGCAAGACAGCACAGATTATAACCCATCGTAACTAGGTCTGTTTTTTTTTAAAAAAAAAATAATAATCGTCAGTCCATATGACAATGCTTTTGTGACGTGCACACCCTTTTTTTTTTGGTTGTTGTCCGTGATGAAATTTTTTATCATTGATAGGCCGGGGACTGAGCTTCTAACTTTCCACATTTACAAACAATATCGTTTACAATAATACCTTCGCTAGAAAAGCACAGTACAATAAATATCCTTTTTTATATATAAATATTTTAAGTTATGCAATAACTTTGGACAGCAGCTAATTATCATGGCATTATATTCGCGTCCATGTCTGAAACTAGTCTTTATACACACAGCCAACTCACTCATGCAATATAATATCTGATGTAATATAATACAAAACAGCTGTGGAAGGTTGTCGTCTCTTCGCGAAACAGAACGTACGTACACGTCAGAGTTGTGCAGAAGATAGGGTCGACCCCCTTGTCGATTTTGGTGATGTAGAGTACGTGTACGAAATTTGGAGGTCAAGGGTGGGCCAATTGTCAATTTCTTTTTGATAGGATCATCGTAGAGACATGCGCTAGCATTGGCTCCTAACAAAATAAACATAGGTTATCATGGTTGACCAATATATGCCAAAGTTTGGTGGTCCTGAGTTCAAGGGTAAGGGATGTTTGCACACACCCTCCCAAAACTTTTAATCACTCGTAACTTCCGAACATGTAGCCATAGAGAGGTCTGGGGTTTAGTGTGTTGGTCGAGTCTCGGTATCCTCCGTCCTCCCATACCAAAAATTTAGTATAGGTCATCATCATAGAACTAAATTTTCATCAATCGAAAAAATTTTCCAAGTCCTGCACAGCCCGTTTACGTTTGTCGCGACTATCTTGAATTAACTAAGCGAGTCCAGATAGCGTTGGCATTATTCTGCCTTCAGTTTCTTCACAGTAACATCAATTCATATTAACAACTTACGAGAAAACATCATGCATCTCATTTACAACAGAGCAATTTAATATCCTCGTCTAGTACGCTGCACTTCTTTGACATTAGATGCAGTGCAGGTGTATCCCGGTGTCAGGCTGGTGAAAAAAATAACGTTCAACCAAGTAGACGAATAGCAGTGTTCAAGTTCAGAAGATTCAACAAATACCTGTCTGCTGCTTTAAACATTCATTTGATTAGTTAACCACTCACCACGTGGTCATACACCACACCACATATTACACCTCTCCAAGACGTGGTGCAGACACCAAATACACTACATGACACCAAATCAACAAGGTAGGTTGCACCGTGTAACCAACTAGACGCGTGAGTGCAGTCAAAAAATGCAGCGAACTAGACGGAGCTATTGAATCAAAATAATCACGTGGCATTCTCTTTGAATCTGACTTCACCCACCCCACCACGCACTCCTGGCAAGGTTATAGAGGCCAGGTATCCTAAAAAACAACAATTATTATTTGTTTGTTTGCGTCACAATACAGAAATAATAAGAGGCACGCACGCATGTGGCACATCATTCCCCCGAGAGAGGTTTACAAAAATCACAATATATAAACATTTGGTCCCCCCCCCCCGGGGACTTGGAAAATTACGATAAGATGCATTCGCTTGTTACTGTTGCCAGCTATAGGTCTCTCTCTCTTTATCTTACAGCAACGTTGGCATCTCTATTTTTTTAGTTGTAGGCGGTTTGCCAACACTCTCTAGTTAATAATGCTACATATTATACACACACACGCACACACATACTATATTACCATCCACCCATCTCTCTTTTTTTACGGCAGTGCCGGCTCTCCTTGCCCAGTATGTATAGGTTGGCAAAAAATTGATTTATGTACTGTAAGACAAGCCTCAAGCAAAGTTGCCAGCTCCTTGCTTTAGGTTAGGTTAGACCAAGAAGAAAAAAACTGTAGGTAGGCTGTCGGTTGTTTAATTCTCTCTCTCTCCTCTCTCTTTTGTAAAAAACCATGGTAAAAGTACCAGTAGGTTGGCAACCTTGCTTTATGCACTGTAACGCAAGTCTCAAGCAAAATTGCCAGCTCCTTGCTTTGGGCTAGGTTAGACCAAAAAAAAACCTTGGTGATTTTTTCGAGTAAAATGTTGGCAACACTGCAAGAAAATAGAGCTTATGCCTTACAAAAACAAACCATTAAGACAAACCCCACTTTCGGTTTGTGAACTCCTCTCTATTTGGGTCTACTTCAACCTGGGAGAGAAGATAATACCCGAGGGCGAAACCGTGCAGACGCTCTATGAGAAATACAAGATAGACGATCTGTTGCAGTACAACATCCAGGATTCGATGCTTGTAAGAGACGTGTGTTTCTGAAAAACAGGCTCGTGCAAACAATCGTCTCAACGTGCTGCCAGAGCGTGTTGCGCGCAGACCAGGTTCGAGGGCGCAAACTCAACTTGTATTTCTTGCATTACTATTTCAGCGAAGCGTTGCAGAACAAGCAATATTTGTGTTTCCCACCCGGCACGGAAGTTGACGTTTATCGCGGCGTCACGAATCCCACACCCGCTGCACGGAAGCTGATCTTCACGTGTATTTCTCATAGAACACGTTTAATGTCACGTGCATACGTAAAATTATGGCCTTGCGTAAAAAAATCAAAAAATTTAAGAACAATAAAACTTTGCCGCCGGGCAAACTGCTCGAAATAGACGCCAAACAGAACACAGCTAAATTAATAATAAATAGCATGTACAGGCAAATATACGAATTGAAGAACATCCCCGAAGAGATTCGCCCCCACGTCAATCAATTTTACGTTCGAAGGCCGTACGAGAAAACCTTTACTTTTTTGGTTGGGCACCACGCACTCCTGGCGGAGTTATAGGGGCCAAGCGCGCGCACGCGTGTGTGTGTGTGTGCGTGTATGTGTGTGTGTGGCACATCGCCCCCGAGAGAGGTTTACAAAGATCACGATATACGGAGTTGGAAAATTACGATATGGCGCATTCGCTTATTACTGTTGCCAGCCATAAATCTCTCTCTCTTTTACGGCAGTGCCCCGGGCTCTCCTTGTTTAGTGTGTGTATATTACGCCAGTATATAAATTGGCTAAGCCTCAAAAAAAAAATAGTAGTTTTAGGCTAGGTTAGACCAAGAAGAAAAAAACTGTAGGTAGGCTGTCGGTTGTTTAATTCTCTCTCTCTCTCTCCTCTCTCCTCTCTTTTTTTGTAAAAAGCCATAGTAAAAATACCAGTAGGTTACCAAAAATTGCTTTATGCACTGTAACTCAAGCCTCAAGCAAGGTTGCCAGCTCCTTGTTTTAAACTAGGTTAGACCAAGAAAAAAAAACTGTAGGTAGGCTGTCGGTTGTTTAATTCTCTCTCTCTCTCTCTCTCCTCTCTCCTCTCTTTTTTTGTAAAAAACCATGGTAAAAATACCAGTAGGTTACCAAAAATTGCTTTATGCACTGTAAAACAAGCCTCAAGCAAGATTGCCAGCTCCTTGCTTTAGGTTAGGTTAGACCAAGACAAAAACCTTGGTGATTTTTTTTCAAGTAGGTGTTAACAACACTGCGAGCCCCACTTCCGGTTGCAGAACTCTCAAGCAAGATTGCCAGCTCCTTGCTTTAGGTTAGGTTAGAACAACAAAAACCTTGGTGATTTTTTCGAGTAAAAAATTGGCAACACTGCGAGCCCCACCGAGCCCCACTTCCGGTTTGTGAACTCTCAAGCAAAATTGTCAGTTCCTTGCTTTTTAGGTTAGGTTAGACCAAAAACCTTGGTGATTTTTTCGAGTAAACTGTTGTCAACACTGCGAGCCCCACCGAGCCCCAAATGTTGGCCCAGTACCCGGACACTGGGTCTACTATGGCACTTAATGCTGTAATGTTATTGATTAGATCATCGTTTATCTTGTCCGCATCGATTAATCTTCTTATGTTTTTTTTTTTCGTCTTCTCGTCGCGTCCATTTCTTCTGTTATCACAATCGAGACTTCTAGATTATCATTTCTTCCCCCTGCAATTTTAGAAATGTAATTTTTCATGATCATCCAGCGAACGCCTGAGACATTTCAGCAAAATGTCGATTATTCAATGGATGTTGTAAGGTTCCATGTTTTTTTTTTTCACTATCTCTTGTTTGGTTGATTTTGAATTTGGGAGTTATTTTTTTTAATTTGCCTTTCGCGACATGTTCGACTAATCGTGACAATACGTTTCAACCTTTCTGCATAAACGTTGAAACGTTTCAACGAACAAACGTTTGTTCGTTGAAACGTTTCAACGTTTATGCAGAAAGGTTGAAACGTATTGTCACGATTAGTCGAACATGTCGCGAAAGGCAAAATAAAAAAAATAACTCCCAAATTCAAAATCGACCAAACAAGAGATAGTGAAAAAAAAAACATGGAACCTTACAACATCCATTGAATAATCGACATTTTGCTGAAATGTCTCAGGCGTTCGCTGGATGATCATGAAAAATTACATTTCTAAAATTGCAGGGGGAAGAAATGATAATCTAGAAGTCTCGATTGTGATAACAGAAGAAATGGACGCGACGAGAAGACGAAAAAAAAAAACATAAGAAGATTAATCGATGCGGACAAGATAAACGATGATCTAATCAATAACATTACAGCATTAAGTGCCATGCATTCTTTCCTCGTTCGTAATAAAATTTAACAAATTATAAAAAAGATAGCAATCCAACTTGTCATTTGACCTCCTTAGTGAAGTATGTTATAAAAAATATATATATATTGAAAGTTTCCAGTTCGTTTCATTTCGCGATTCATCCTCATAGCCGCGATAAACTTAGGAGGCACAGGCTTGTATACATTCCATCTTTCGTTCGGAGGGACAAGGTAAACCGAGCACCTAACCAACCATTCAATGATAATAATATTCATGAATTTTTGTTTTGAATTGAGAAAATAAAAAAATAATCACCTCCTTTAAATATCACATCTACTCTAAAGCATTCATTCGCTGTTCATATTTTCCGTCCTTGAATTCGAATGTATGTTTTGTCTAACAATTGATTAAATTAAGTACCGAACATTATCGAAAAGCAATTCTGAAAACATTATACTGAAATATTAACATTATAATAAGTGTCCTTCCATAGCCGTTTCAGTCTTCAAACTGCTTCCAACACTGCTTCTGCATACTTTTCAATAAAATCAATTTACCGTACGCCCTGGCCCTTTGCAGATTAACGAAAAATCGTCTAAAGTTTGAAGTTGTGACCCTTCTCTATACTGTTGCAAGCTTTTTTGTGGTTATTCAAAGTACCTCATTTTCGCATATTCAAATACACACCAGTGAAGGGAGTTCATGTCTCATTAGTGATTTTAAATTTGTATTTTTGGGACCATGCACACACTTCCTAACATTGTTGCTTTGTAGTCGATGAGTTGTGCGGGTACAGATGTGAAGTAGTTAATAAGACCCCACACAGACAAGCCCCCCACCATTTCTTTCCGACATAGTTGTTGTTTTGTTACTAGAAAATTGTTATGATTACAGTACACCTGTATCAGTATAGAATAACATAGTGCCATTTTCTGTTTCTGTTGCCGGCAAAAGCAAATCTGCAGGTCACAGGTTCGAGAAACAAGACATTTTTTAAAAATTCTCCTGCGCATAATATGGACCACCTATAGCGATGATATAATATAGATCGTATTAACAAATATACTTCAAAATTATGTAATAAGATTTTGGTTTAGTATTTAATCACAGCAGCAAAACAAACTTCACAACTGAAGTTAAGTGCATTTTGCATACATGCAGAAACATAAATTTACGCCCCCCCGAGGTGGTTGTTGGAAGACTATATACAATAAGACACACCGCCCCATTCTTTACAATAATAAAAATATTGAATAAGTAAGCAGTGGAGTAAAATCCTTTGTTTCATTTTGATGTGAACAAAAATTATAGTTGATCTGAACCCCCTTGTCCAAATGAAGAGTAAGCTCCGGTCCCATCTGGAGACTGCAAAACTGATATGTATGTCTATTCAGAAAAACCCAAAAGTTTTAACATCCATGCACATTACCGTACTGTGGCTGTTGCGCCCCACACCCATGTGTAATATTTTATTTCTCTTGTTGGCTGAACGCGAAGATGCTCGAGACTGCTTTCAAAAATTATTTTCGGCCTCGCTTCACGATACAGCCGTATGCATGTAAAACTAGTATATCACACACAGGCAGAGGGGCAAAAGGTAACATTTCTCTCTTTCCCTCGCTTTTGCCCATCTTCCAGTGTTCGTCTAGATAGCGTGACTAGCAAAAATATTGAAATCGAAATAAGAATTATCCGTTATGGTCTCCCTCCCTTCTTTGCATGCATGTTGCGCTGACATGTAAATAAGCGCTATGCTTTAATAAAAAAAACAACCATTGTACAACTGTATAGGTCCTCGTCCATCTCATGCCAGGGACTGGGTATATCTTGTGTACAGTTTATAGTGGCATCATATTCCTTCACCAGATATCAAACTCGAGAGACTTGCAAGACAGCTCAGGTTATAACTTACTACGAGGTCTGTTTTTTTAAAAAAATAATAATCGTCAGTCCATATGACAATGCTTGCTGTTTAACTAACAGTATTCGAATCTCTGAGGGGCCGGGGCATTCCACATTTACCTTTGCTAGAAAACGCAGTGCAATAAATATTCTTTTTAAGTTATGCAATAATTTTGACATTATATTCATGTCCATTCCCCAAGACTAGATTTATATACACAACCAACTCGCTCTTGCAATATATTATCTGATGCGACATTGTGAAAGGTTCTCGTATGTTCGCGAAACAGGAAATACACGTCATAGCTTCCGTGAATCGAAAGCAAGGTTACTGAGGGGGCACGCAAAATACCGTAAGAAGAATTATATATTCCAAATGCAGGCATCATCATTTTTCTCTTGCACAAATAGAATAATCGGGCTGAATTTCCAGTCTAAAACCACCATGTTCTGGCAGCAAGTATCAAAAACCTGTGGTAATTTTATTATATGATAGGAGGTGAGTGAAATGGTTGTTGCAAGTTATCTTTTAAACCCAGTACGTGTGTAGGAAAAACTGCGTATAAGCTGTATCACACTCTCTCTGTCTGTGTGTCAGGTGGTCGTGTCGTTCGCTAGTTGTATGTCACAGCTTAACCCGTACTAGGAAATATTTTTACATGAGGTAAGTTGGCATACTCTGGTAGGGTATATGTTTCAAGCCTCTAGCTGTAGAGCCTATTTGCAAAAAAAAATAAGTTTGGTAACACTACTCGTCGAAAGCAGCTCAAACAGTGTTGCTAGCTGTAGGTTAATTTTCCCCGTTATACAATTGCAAGAGGTGAGTTGCTTATAGCCTATCTGGAAGGCTTGGTGTGTGTGTGTCCATGGCTTATGTCGTAGGTTAATAAAATTTGCAATAGATCTTGTGTGTGTTGGCAACCGTCAGCCCTTACATGTGATATAGCAGCCTTACTTATTGTAAGACATAGTGTGTATGTATGAGTGGGGGAGGTTAGTTTAGTTCACGATAGATCGACCTGTCACGCTATGACCAATTTCTGCTTTTGAGTCACCTGTAAGGCTATATGTGGGTGGGTGAGGGAGCTTAGTTTAATTCACGATAGATCACATTTTAAATTTGTTCACTCTCTCTGTGTCTGTGTGTCAGGTGGTCGTGTCGATCGCTAGTTGTATGTCACAGATTAACCTAGGTAATATTAACTGTACTTCAAAAAATAAAATTGTGTGTATCTCATGTCGAACTAGAAACAAAAAAATCAAACATTAAGCATGCATGCAGATTAATTAAGCTGTAAATTTAAAATTTGGCCTCCCCCAAATCGCATTTCATACATACATACATGTGGAGGACCCGTGGCCCACCTCCCAAGAGGTTTGGTTAGCATGCAATAGATCAGTATGCAATTTAATATCCTCGTCTAGTACGCTGCACTTCTTTGACATTAGATGCAGTGCAGGTGTATCCCGGTGTCAGGCTGGTGAAAAAAAATAACATTCAACCGAGTAGACAAATAGCAGTGTTCAAGTTCAGAAGATTCAACAAATGCCTGTCTGCTGCTTTAAACATTCATTTGATTAGTTAACCACTCACCACGTAGTCATACACCACACCACATATTACACCTCTCTAAGACGTGGTGCAGACACCAAATACACTACATGACACCCAAAATCAACAAGATAGGTTGCACCGTGTAACCAACTAAACGCGTGAGTGCAGTCAAAAAATGCAGCAAACTAGACAAAGCTATTAAATCAAAATAATCACGTGGCATTCTTTTTGAATCTGACTTCACCCACCCCCTCTTTTTTTAATCCTTAATCGCAACAATAATTAACCGATTTTTTAAGTTTACTCTATGCACAGATAGATTAATCGGAGGACTGGGCATACAGTTTAAAATAGAATCGGAATCCAGTAGGTATCGAACCCGGGACCCTTTGATTACAACGTGACAACTTATCGACAAGAGGAGATATTTTTTTGGTGACGTGGAGTACTTTATCTTTCGGGGAGTCAACATTATTTTTTTACTCAGTCGTCATATAACATAAACACACGCAAACATTCACATGTGCTTTTATTATTTTGTGTTCGGTAAGTACAAGTATATTCTTACATAAATTATTGTTTAATTTAATAAATTGTAAACTCGAAGCCTGCTATACTAACACTCCTTCTGTCTATTGAAAGCGAATGTTGCGTGCATGCGGAAATAACACAGAAAAAAAAACGGATAGAAGCAATTTAAAATCAGTGGAGCAAGATTAGTATTACAAGAGCATAAAAACATGTGCTTTCATTCAACTTCGAAAAATAAGAATAAATGTGTGCATACAGAACACATATGCTTTCTTTTCACAGTTGTAAAATCATATAAATTGTACATGAAGTAAGTTACGGGAAGGCTCTCTCTTTTATGTCTGTGTATATGTTGTACAATTAGGTACAAGTATTATACAATTATTTTCCCCAGTTGTCCAGTTGGAGTTGGGGGGGCATAACACTGGTACTATTTGTAATCACAGTGCTTACTCATGTATTTTGTTTAATATTTTATTTCAAATTCACTGTCAGAAACTAGTGTTGCCAGTTCCTGGATGTAGATTTACCTACTCTGTTGGTTGTCACTGTCAAGCTTCCAGTATTCGTACAGCATAAAAAGCTATAACCCCCCCCTCTCAAAATATATACATTGTATACGCCAATTCTTGCTGTGAAATTTCTATGCTGTTTAACCTAATAGAATTCGAATCTCTGAGAAAGCCAAGTACTAAGCTTTAGCATTCCATATTAGCAAAACCTTTATACGTACGTATTTATAACCTCAATTTACTAATCAAAAAATCCCCCCTAACCAACCAATTTATATGACCTTCTATAGAGGAAGAGGACATAACATTTCCGAGCCGGTATTATTAATATGGCATTCTTAACAGGTTAATACATCAATCTTTAAGCAAACACTTAGGAATGTTTGAAATTCAAACAATTCTTGTGACAAAAAAAAAACAACAAATAATTAGAAAATTCTTTTTTAACTAAACAATCAACACAAATCTCTCTTTTTTATAGAGAGAAAAAAGCATAACATTCCTGAGACAGTAATAGTGAACACTGTCGTTTGAAATTAGAAGAAGATTAATCACACGAGCATCATCATCGTCGACATCGCTTATCCTGACGGGATGCACGACATGTTTATCCAACGTATAGGAATACACGTTGATGATTAAGCGTTTTTCTTCTGCATCTCGTGCTCGTGTTTCGAATTTTGATGTATCAGAAATAGTCACCGGGTATTCGATGCCAGACATTACATTTTCAAAACTCGGTCTCGTATTGTTTGTAATATCCAACCCACTGTGGATTATTTTTGTAATAAACAGGATGCAGTGCAGCCAATATACACCAAAAAAAAACAAAAAAACCCTTGTTATCGCTGTTCTGTATATTTAACACAGCCCTCTTGTGTTGAATGTTCGGTGGAAGAGGCATAAGTTAAGTACGTGTTGCTAGAAGGCCTTCGTCGTTGCAAGTCATCCATAACCCATTCACTAAGAAATAAGAAAAAAAATATTGACGTACTGAAAAAAAAAAAAAGTTGACTTGTTCACCGAGTTCACAGATGTTTACTCATTGATGACTCCGTCGTTGTCGTCTATCAAAAAACCTAAGTACGTTGGAAACAGTGAGAGAGTTATCGAAATTGTTTAGCGTAAATTTCGATGTTTAATCAAAACACCACTTCCTGTTCACTAACGCAACTCGCAATTATTACGCACACATGCAAAAAAAAATAACAAAAAAAAAACAAAACTTACCTACAAAAAGCTGCTAGCAATTTAACACACACAAAACGGTTGTATAATCGCGTGCGGACGTTCCGCCCGGCACGGAAGTTGATGTTTATCGCGGCATTACGAATCCAACCGGTTGTACGGAAGCTGATCTTCACATATATTTCTCACGGGACACGCTCAATGCCACGTGCATCCGCAAGATCATGGCCTTGCGTAAAAAAATCAAAAAATTTAAAAAACAATAAGACTTTACCGCCGGGCAAACTGCTCGAAATAGACGTCAAACAGAACACGGCTAAATTAATAATAAATAGTATGCACAGGTAAATATACAAATTGAAAGACATCCCCGAAGAGATTCGCCCCCCCACGTCAATCAATTTTACGTTCGAAGGCCGTACGGGAAAACCTTTACTTTTTTGGTTGGGCACCACGCACCCTGGCGGGATATTTTCTTTTTTTGAGGGGCCAGGGATTTCCTTAACAAAAATAAATTTTGATTATCACACACACACACACATCGTAGAAGATCGCACCTGAGAGTTTTAAAAAATAAAAACACATCATAGCAGATTACGCTGAGAGCAAGATCGTGCTAGATTACACTGAGGGACCTTACAGTAAAAAAAACAGCCATATAGGAAAGTCATTTCAAAGGTAGGTCAAAAAGCGAGTTAGCATAAGAGCAAAATTTGCACAAGGTAAAAAAATAGCTTAAAAAATAATGCCAGAGCTTTTCTTCTGTCCATTTTTCTCTCATTGTAGGTTAGTTTAGTGCGTAAAAAACAGATTATGCTGAGAGCAGAAGCCCATTAGCAGGTCGTAGTAGATTACACTGGGGGGGGGGGCTTACAGTAAGAGGAGACAGCCTTATAGGAAAATATCGTAAGTCATTTCAAATGTAGGTCAAAAAGCGAGGTAGCATAAGAGCAAGATTTGCGGAAGATAAAAAAATAGCTTAAAAAACTAAAGCCAGAGCTTTTCTTCTGCCTAATTTTCTTTTATTGTAGGTAGTTTAGTGCGTAAAACAGATTACGCCAAGAGCAAAAGCCTATTAGCAGGTTGTAGTAGATTACACTGGGGGGGGGTTTATAGTAAAAAAAAGCGGCCTTATAGGAAAATATCGTAAGTCATTTCAAATGTAGGTCAAAAAACGAGTTTAGCATAAAAAGTAGCTTAAAAAATAACGCCAGAGCTTTTTTTCTATCCATTTTTCTCTCATTGTAGGTTAGGTTATACCCAAAAACAAAAACCTTGGTGATTTTTCGAGTGAGGAGTTGGCAACACTGCTCGTGCCTTACGAGAGAAATCCATTAAGGTGAGAAAGTAGGTCAAAAGACCCAGCCAGAATCGCCCCTTCCACCTACTAAGCGCGAAAGAAAATAGAGCGAAACGAATTAAGCGCGAAATAAATTATAGCGATACGGACTAAGCGCGAGAGAGAAGTTATAGCGATACGGGCTAAGCGCGAAAGAATTAAAGCGAAACGGACTAAGCGCGAAAGAAATTAGAACGAAACGGACTAAGCGCGAAAGAAATTATACCGAAACAAACTAAGCGCGAAAGAAATTAGAGAGAAACGAATTAAGCGCGAAAGAAATTTTAGCGATACGGACTAAGCGCGAAAGAAGTTATAGCGATACGAACTAAGCGCGAAAGAGATTAGAGCGAAACGGACTAAGCGCGAAAGAAATTATACCGAAACGGACTAAGCGCGAAAGAAAATAGAGCGAAACGGATTAAGCGCAAAAGAAATAAGAGCGAAACGGACTAAGCGCGAAAGAAATTATAGCGAAACGGATTAAGCGCGAAAGAAATTAGAGCGAAACGGACTAAGCGCAAAAGAAATTAGAGCCAAACGGATTAAGCGCGAAAGAAATTATATCGAAACGAATTAAAGGCGAAAGAAATTAGAGCGAAATGGACTAAGCGCGAAAAAAAATAGAGCGAAACGAATTAAGCTCGAAAGAAATTATAGCGATACGGACTAAGCCGGAAAGAAGTTATAGCGATACGGGCTAAACGCGAAAGAAATTAGAGCCAAACGGACTAAGCGCGAAAGAAATTAGAGCGAAACGGACTAAGCGCGAAAGAAATTATACCGAAACAAACTAAGCGCGAAATAAATTAGAGCGAAACGAATTAAGCGCGAAAGAAATTATAGCGATACGGACTAAGCGCGAAAGAAATTAGAGCAAAATGGACTAAGTGCGAAGTAAATTAGAGCGAGACGGATTAAGCTCAAAAGAAATTAGAATGAAACGGATTAAGGGCGAAATGAATTATAGCAAAGGAATAAGAGCGAAAAGATTAAGCGCGAAACGGATTGAACGTGAACGGAATAACCGCGAAAATTTCAGTTTTGCTGTTGTTCTAGTGACCCCACATGTAGAAGCAATACAAGATTCTTGAACACATTTGGACGTTATCAAGTGTTCCATGCGTTGTGAGCTTTACGTCTGAACCTCAAGAATCGCTTGAGCTCACGGAACCACCTCATATTTCTCTGTCACGTTTATAATGCGCTGTTACGAACTGATGACGTGAGGTTTCCCACTATACGAACGTGACCGACGAAGCCTCTTGCCTAACTAAATGTATTATATCCGCTCCTTCTACAAAGCTACAGTAACGTTGTTCGCTCTGCACTCCACTTGTGCACATGAGAGCCCTCTTCTGCAAATACAGCGTGTTCACACCCGACGGAGGCGGCATATTACACATCTCGCTTGCCAATTGGGTGTTGTTGGTGCCGAGCCTTTCTTCTGAGCTTGCAATTTTTTATCACGGTTTGTTCGATGGTGCAATATAACCATCATTTGCCTCATAGACAAATTCATTTGAGCCGCACTACTTTTAACTGGGGCACTCAGTAGTATTTGATAAATTCAGAGTGTCACTCCGCATCCACTTTTTATTCTCAGATGCAAAACGGCGTTTATCCAGCCAGCAGGCAGTGTTTCCTGGAACGAACTGAAAGGCAACTTCGCAATATAAATGCTCGTCTCAAAGATAACCTGGAGAAGAGAAAAAGAGGGAAGATGCGACCTCAGAGAAAAAATACGATAAACGTGCATAAAAGAAGACATCCTCCTACGTTTTCTAACCACGTCCCTTACAACATTGTTGGGGCACCAAGTAAGTCCACAAGAAGAACTAGAAGACCGCATTGAGGATAGAAGAGCTGGAACGAGGCATCCAAAAAGGCTTTCATGAATGCCTGTCTGTTTCTCACTGCTGAATACCGAGACATCGTTGCCAACCTACAAATAAGAAAATGTGCTGTTTGATATGTGAAAGTATACTAATTCTGAAACGTTTTGCTAGGATTTATAATTATAATAATGAATTATTATCATTCTTATTGAAAATTAGTAATAGTACTTTATTCTATTGAAATTCTTTTCGGCCAAGATGACTTCAACATTGAACTAGAGGTTCTATTTGCGCCTCACAATTTCTACCGATTTTTTGCCATGAATTGTTCCTCGCTAGAAAAACTGGAAGAATATAGAATTGATAATGAGAAGAGGGTGTAATTGGATCAAAAATAAGATCTGGATATAATTGTACTTTTAATTTCTCAAATTATGGTTTATAGAGACCAGTAGGAAGGCCAAGGCGAAGATGGAAGAATACCGTTGAGATGGACCTAAAGGAAATCGGTAAGGATGGAAAAGAGTGGATTGATCTTGCCCAGGATAGGGACAGATGGAAGGCTCGTGTTGCTGCAGCCATAAACGTTCGGGTTTAAGAAAGCTGGAGAGTTAGTTAGTTACTTATTTCTCCCTCCAAGAGTAGCAAGTTTGCAAATTATGCTAGATTTACCCATTATGGAAATACAGGGGTGTTAGTTTAAATTGTACTAGGTTTAGCATCATTATGCTAGGGTTGGCATCACTGGTATTCTCTCTCTCTCTATCTCTCTCCCTCCTTCCATTTGTAGGGGAATATTGCCGAACAAGACCCCCATTTCCTGTCGCCCTTTTAACCCCCTTCTTTTCGTGGAAACTCCCGGTACATCTGCATTCAAGCTTGTAGATTGAAATGAACGAGACAGAAGGATGGTATAGGAATGCGAAATACTTCGGAGATTACTCCAATGAAAGGACCCATCTACTTTCATCCTCTCCCAAAGACACTCTTCTTATTTCATCTTCTGCTAAATTATTCAGACCTCCACTGTGAAATTTGGCGCACTGAATTCTTGCCTTTTCTTCTTACTTGTATCAAAGTCTGTTTGAAATATCCTGCTCTGAACGTTATGATTAAAGTTCGTGAAAGAACAAAGAGCAAATGTCTTTATAACAAGCAGTTCCAAGAATTGAATCGAAGTTGTGGAAATGTACAGCCACAGTAAACGAAAGTTCTTATGGAAGGGAAATTGAACACTTAATGGTGACGCACGTGGGTTGGAGATTTAATAGTGGCAACACTGCTGTATATACGCCATGAAACGGACCTGGTGCTTCTCGCTTACACCACACGTTAGGTTTGATACGTAACCTACTTCCCAGTAAATGGACTCTTCCTTCCAACACTAGGCGCATGCGCAATGACGAGAGAAATAGAGTATCGTTGGAGTGGACGGTCTAAATTTGTGTACTTGTTGAATTGTTGTTTTAAGTCTACGTTATGCACAGTACGGCTAATCGGCACTGAACCTACAGTTTAAAGTGGGATCCGAACCACTGTGCCTCCACCGGGTATCGAACCCGCGACCCCTTGATTACAAGGCAACCACGCTACCACTGTGCCATCGGGGAAGCCCTAGTTGCAACGTTCACCCACGCCCACAACAACACAGCAGTGGAGTACAGGCACTGGCGGCGTTCAACACACTAAACCCTGCAATTAGGTGGGTGGCAAAAGTCTACCCTTACATGCTAACACCTTATCAGTCGTAGAACAAGGACTCAGAATTATCTGAGGGCTTGCTGGGTGTAAAGAAAGGTTAAACCAGGTTTATATATATATATATATATACACACACACACACACACACACACACACACACATACATACATACATACATACATACATACATATATATATATATATATATATATATATATATAATGTTTATTATAATCATACCACAAGGATGTCCGTTAGCACACTTACACACGTGGCTTCACCTGTAATCCATACGTGCATTTGCCGGTACCACGCACCTGTATTTACGTGCACCACTTTTGGTATCTAAGAGATAAAGGGTGGGCAGGGAACATCCAATTTATTCCTCGCAGTGAGATGCCAGGGGGAGTATGGGGACCTAATTTTATTTAGGGCCTTGGTCGCCGCTTACCTCACGGGTTCCCCTGTAAAAGAGAGTAGGTTGCGTGTAGTACCCCCAACCACAACCGGGAATTGGCCGAAACCAATCGGTACCGCCGAATAGCAGGCGCTCTGTAAAAGGATTAAAGGATGCCGCGACAACCCCCTACGTTAGCGGGGAATTAGAGAGCCAACCGGTGTCTCCTATGCAGGGACGGCAGGTTAGAAATGAAGGTCCGGGTACTCCCAAGCAAGCCGGGCAGGTGGAACCTGAGCACCTATCGGCCGAAGCGAGCGGACCAGGTAGGTAGGTTGCTGCTAGGCTCTTCTTCTTCTTCCTTCTGGGACGGCTTCTAGTCTTCAGGCTGGGATCCCGATTAACCCTGGATGTTTGTCTGTTGACATCAGGGAGCCAACTGAGCTCCGGGTGCGGTATGGTGCGGTAATATATCATAATCGATTTGGAGTGTCATGCTTATATTTGACTACAATCTGCTATATTCTGTAGACAAAATCTTTAACAATTAACTTCATATACATAATAACAAGAATAAGCTCCGGCAACTGTCGCTCGAAGTTTAAAATATTGTGTTCCCAAAGTGAACGAAACAATTACAATCACCACATACATAACACAACAATCAAAAATTTACTCCCATCTCGGGAGTTTAATGCGGAAATGACGAGGCCTCTCCGACCACAGCTTGCTAATTAGTGGATTTGTGTGTCGTCTTATTTTATTCCAAAAGGATAGTTATTCTTGTCGTAGTGCTACATCAAGAAGCTCTAAATTCAGATCTTCATGTATCTGGATTATGCGAGTGAGAGGAGGATGCCTTCCAATTGAACTGGCAGATCGATTTTGGACTCTTTGCAGTTTAATTAAATGAGTCTTCGCTGCATGCTGCCAGGCGGGACTGGTGTATAGTAATATCGGCCGTACCATCATTTTATATAAATGCAGGCGTGTCTCGAGTGTGAGTGCCATGGACCGGAACATTGGGTGTATATATATGCTATCCTCTGTTTGGCCTTCTTAGTCTGGGCATTGATGTGTGATCCGAAGGTAAGGCGTTTATCAATCAGCACCCCCAAGTATCTAACTTGTTCAGCGCTAGGTGCATCTCGCTGAAATAGTTGCAAGCTGGCCCCTTCTTTAGCATTGGATAGACTAAAAACGACTGAAGTACTCTTTTCTGGATTCATCTTAATTTTTCACCGTTGAGCTCAACGTTCAAAGATCGGCAGAAAGGTTTGCATCTGTTTCTGACACTGAAGCACACGTTTGCCGTTAGAGAATAGTGCAGTG
Organism: Lepisma saccharinum; assembly: GCF_977018435.1. Taxonomy (NCBI): domain Eukaryota; kingdom Metazoa; phylum Arthropoda; class Insecta; order Zygentoma; family Lepismatidae; genus Lepisma; species Lepisma saccharinum. Next base: position 45,619,092 of record NC_139247.1, on the reverse strand, counting down.
TCGTCTGCGTATGTGGCAATTATCCCTTTATCTGGGGTGGGTACATCTGCAGTATACAAGGAGCAAAGTATCGGAGAAATCACAGATCCTTGAGGTACCCCAGCACGCACCAGTCTTGGCGTCGATTTCTGACCATTTATGGACGTAATGAAACTTCGGTTAGACAGAAAGCTGGCTATGACCTTCCTATAGCTGAGTGGAAACCTCATTCGTCGCAGTTTATACAGAAGTCCAACATGCCAAACTCGATCGAACGCCTTTTGTACATCGAGAAATAATCCTAATACTCGGCGCTTCCAATCAAGGCGAATCGCTACATAGTCAACAACGCGAACAAGTTGTTTGTTCGTCCCATGGGAACGGCGAACACCAAATTGGTGATCTGGAAGCAGATGGTTGGCTTCTATGATCTCATGAAGTCGTCGTTGCATAACTCGTTCAAAAAGCTTGCTAAGATGGGACGATAATTGTTGGCATTTTTGTTGATCCTTGCCAGGCTTTGGTAGTACGATGAGTTTTGCCAATTTCCACTGAAGTGGGAAGTAACCAAGCTTCAGGATGTTTGTAAATAACTTCGCCAAAAAGACATAACCCTTACGGGACAGATGCTTCAGTGCAGCTGGCGGTATCCCGTCTATGCCGGCAGTAGAGTTGTTTTTCACTTTCCGTTTTGCATTTGACACCTCGCGAGGCGAGACAGGTGGATCATCCAACGACGAAGGCTGGCGTTGAAGACGTTGGAAATCAGCATCGACAATCTGTTCTGTAACAGCGTCATGGAGATCATTGTTTGGTTGAAACTGATCGTAAAAATGATCGGCTAGAAGCTCAGCCTGCCTCTGGGGATCCATAATTGGCCCTGCAGGGCTATTAATGGCCGTCATAGTAGGCTGTTGTTGTTGATTTAAGTTACGAGCAATCTTCCAAAATGTAGGATCAAGCTCTGTCAGTTTGCCAAGTTTGCGATCCCATTGGTGGATTCGTTCACGGTGTAAGTATTGATGAAGGTGACGCTTCTCGTAAGGTGCGGAACTGATGTTGACATAAACCGTATCCGATGGAAGCAGCGACAGGGAGATGATCGGAATCGAGGTCCCAAGTTACAAATGGCATAGTGCTGAGCCCGACATCTTAGGTCAGGATGACATCTAGCACATCGGGGCGACTTCCATTGCGTGGATAATGCATCGGTTCGTGAGGAGCGGAGATGGAAAAAGCCAGCTGATCCATTATACCAGCCAAAGCGTTTCCGGCTGTGTTGGAGCTGATAGAATGCCAGTCACCGTGTTTGGCGTTCAAATCGCCCTCCAGTACAATTCTATCGTCAAGTGTTTCTAGTACAAGGAAATCGTTGGTGGCCAGAACTTCTTGTGGAGGCAGGCTTATATGCTGAAATGACAACTAGGTCTTCATTTGGTGCATGGAGCTTCACCGCCAAGGCTTCCAACGAAACTAAATGTGGAACTGGTATCTTGATAGCAGTGAGGCCACGTTTAACAAGTATTAACAGACCTCCCTTACGACGACCAATTCGATCTTCTCGGAATATTTTGTAGTTGGGAACTGTCCATGTTATATGAGGTTTAAGATGAGACTCATTGATAAGAGCGACATCTCTATTCAGTGAGTATAAATAATGTTGAAGCAATAAGGTCTGTATTTCGATGCAATTTGCATTAAAGACAAGCAAATTTATCTGACGTAGAAGTCCGTTGCGATTAAAAGCACCCATCACTTTGCATTTCAATGAGTGTTTGCAGAACAATCGTGACATACTTCATGCTGGTTGTAGCGCGTGACATTCGCTGGAGTCCTCTATTAATGTGCTTCAATATCTTCTCGAAGTGCATTTTGCCCGACCCTGTGGCCGAGTGGTTATCACATCGCGCTGCGACACCAAGGGTCCTGGGTTCGAATCCCGGTCGGGCTTGGTTGTTTGTGAATGTCCATTCATCAATTTCATCACTCATCCCCATCTTCGCAAATTAGCCAAGACGCACAAAACGCGAAGTAAAAAAAAAAACTAAATCAATCAATTAATCAATCGAAGTGCATTTTATTAACCATATCTAGTAGAGATTTGAGTATGGAACCCACATCTTCTTCGTTTTCTTCATTAACCTTAGGACGTTGTCGTCGTCTGTTGTCTGCAACGCCACACACGGTATTTGCATAGCTGGTGGCATCCTGAGAGGAGGTTACGGCTGGAGTGGTCAAGGACTCTGTGTTCGCATTCGACGCGCGTGTAGACTGTGTCGGTTGTACTGTTTGCTGTTTCGCCATGGCGGTGAAGTATCGGCAACCACGGTAATTTGCCGGGTGATTTTCCTTACAATTACAGCAGACTGCGGGTGTTTCTCTGTCCTTCTTTGGACAATCTGCGGTAAGGTGGTCACTTCCACATTTCACACAACGTGGTCGAGCTGCACAGGTACTTTGGGTGTGGCCCAGGCGCTGACATCGGTGGCATTGCAGGATGCTGGGTGGTCGATATACCAGAATCTTGATCCGATAATAGGAAAGGTACTCTTCTGTATAGTTGTCAGCAGACTTTTCGTTCCTGCGAAGTGTGACCAGATACAGAGGTATTTGCTTCTGGACGTGAGTTTTTCGGTCCCTCTGCGTCATGCGTTGTACATTTTGCACATCGTAGCCTTTCTTTGCCAACTCCGCAAACAAAGTATCATAGGGAACGTCGATAGGTAATTGCCTGATTACGACCTTCAGAGGACGATCTTGACGAACCGGTGCACTTGCAAGTTCAATCTTCTTGGTGGTGAGGTTGCGTTCGAGAGATTCGAAGTCAGCAATTTTTTGACAGTGAACTCGGATACTGCTAGCTGAATATCGAATTCGCGGTTCGGATTTCAGAATATTGTGCAGAGTAGCCACAAATGTGTGCGGGGACGCTACATTGTAAATAAATATAGGAGGTATCTTGCGATTGGACGAAGTTGTTTCACCCGCGAATTCAATTCCATCTTGATGTCCGTTGGTGGCACATGTACCTGCCATAGAATCAGAGTCCTTGATATAAGTCTGAAGAAGCTGATATGCGTTGGACACTGGCACTGAGGCAGCACGCGGAACAGATTGACTAGGCTTCGCAGCTTTCCTTGGATTCACTAACTGAAAACCATCGGAGTTAGTATCTTGGTTTGCACTGGGAATCGACTGTTGACGTTCTCTCTTGCGAGATTCTTCAAAATCTAGCCTACTCACCGGTCTGAGGTTCAGGCCACCACGAAAACCACCTCTTGGGTAGGGATGATGCCGAGGGATGGTGCCGATAGTTCTGGATTTCAGATCTTGGAAATATGGAGTCATCCTGGTTGGCAGTCTCTGTTGATAGGTTCTCTTCCATCTCGACCTCGTCTGACCAGTCGCGTCCTCCTTCGGTACCCATGGCTGAAGAGATGAACAACACACCGAAAGGAATGCGGTCGTCTAACGAAATATTCTGCTTGTCAAACATCTAGGCACAGGTTCCACAACTAGGCGACGTCTTCCGTAACCCCTTGGCGTGGCTTGGTATCCACCACACCAGGGACTCCACTGGATTGTGGATGAGTGTGTGGATGGATCTCGGGCTCCGGGCCTGGCTGCGCTGGCTTTATACTCGCAGTGGCGCATGGGTGGTGAATATTTTAACTACAAGTACGTGTTGCCAACTCATTTTTTTACATATTGCAAACTCCGTAATGACAATTTTCAAGGTTTTGACATTGAGAAAACACTAGGGGAAAATCACTAGATGCACGTGTCATAATAAACTAAAACTGTGTGCATTCAGACAATACAATTAATAGTGAGCCACGCAGGACTCTGCAATACTAAACATGGAGTTGAACAGTGTAAATTACAATAATTGATAAAGTTTACAGAATACAGCGACCACGCAGGGTCTAATAATAAGTAAAGCTAATAAACTTAGAGGTGGATCCGTCAACTTTTACAGAATACATTAAACTAAAAGCGTACGCCTCGCAGGGACATTCTGCTTAACTCTTTCATCCGAAATTAAAAAGAATACAGCGACCACGCAGGGTCTTATAATAAGTGAATGGAGACCATGCAGGGTCGTTACATAGTTGTGTAGTCGCAACAAGGGTTTTCGAGGCAGGAACAGTGGAGTTGGATAAAGATCGAATGTGCCCGCAGCCGTACTGCTGACAGTGTCATCATATCAAGGTCTTGGTGAGGTTTGCGGGGAATCTGGGTTGCCTGCGACCTGCGTTGTAAAAGAAGCAGCAACACTTTCTGTTGAATCCTCCCATCATTTTGCAGGACAATGCTCGGGTGCATGTAGCGCAACCTGTGGCTGATTTGCTAGCTTCATGAGGCTGGTAAGTGGTCTACCATCCCCCATATTGCCCAGACTTAAGCCCCTGTGACTTTTATTTGATCCCTAAGATTTTGATTTTTGATTTTTGAGTTGCTGTTTTAAGTCCACTTTATGCACAGTAAGGCTAATCGGGACTGGACCTACAGTTTAAAGTGGGATCCGAACCACTTGTGCCTCCACCGGGTATCGAACCCGGGACTCCTTGATTACAAGGCAATGACGCCACCGTTGATCCCTAAGATGAAGCTTCCGAACTGTTCCAGAAATTTTTCAGGTAATAGACCGCTCCATTCGAACCATGAACACAACAGGCACTGCTGCAGAAATACTACAACTTCCACATGTTGACTACATCGAAGGGATGTAAAAGTTTCACAGAGATATCTCTTTTGTATCATTTCTAAATAAATAGTTTCCACTATTAAAACTCTAACCCCCGTATTTTTTTGTTTTTGGATCAATACTGCTCACCCCATATGCTGATGAATTAATGAGTTCAGGCAAAAGGCCTGCTCACTAATATAGTGGCTGCCGCCTTGTAATCAAGAGGGCACAGGTTTCATTACCGCTGTAGGCAAATTACAGTGTTCTGATCCCACTTGAACTGTATCTAGTAAAAACATATCAAGGCTCGAGACGATGAATCATACCTATTGCTACATTCATCATATAGATTATTTTTAAAAAAATCTGTACATGTAAGTGTGTTGTTGATTGTTGTTTACGCACAGATTATGCTAATTGGATCTGGACCTACAGTTTAAAGTGGACTCCGAACCACTATGTGTCTCGAACGGGTATCGAACCCGGGACTCATTGCTTAAAAGGCGACGACGTCTCGGCGAAGTCTGTCTTTATGTATAAACACATAGATTTGTTGTCTGCTCGGAAGTTGTAAGAACATCCCCTTTGATGTTGCCATTGGTTAGTACACTTTGTGATCTCTTGCCTACCTCATGACCTGTCAAAGAACTGGAGTGTTCTCACGCCTCCATAACACATGTGAATTTAATCGCATGACTAGTCAGTCATCCTAGACTACAGTCTGTTCCAGGAAACTGTGGAGCAGGCGAACGCAAACGAGTACTAAGCAAGTAGGAAATCTGAATGAATGAAGGTGAAAACGCGGTTGCAGCTACTAGCCGCTTACAGCAGCGCGCACTGCTTTGCTCCGTCAAACCACTTCCTCCTCTTCTCTGCCTTTATTCGCCGGCCCTGCCCCACAGATTCCCGAGAAAGAGTGTAAAACCTGTGAAGAAGAATGTGCCGTTCCATGCGCTGTAACATTCTGCGCATGCGCCTTAAGATCGGAAAACGTCAAGTGGGAGGAGTCTGCTGTCAGTGATGTGCGTCTACGCGTAAACAACGATAGTCTACATTCTACACGTAGACTATTTTATATATGTAGATTACGTAATCTATGAAAACAACATGGCGAAAGTTGATAACTTAGCAAAGGGCGCCGTGGAATTAGAAGAAAATTATACTGCGTATCAGTTGCTGATGTGTGAGGAGAACTTTTCATACTCTTTCATCCAAATTCGAACAATTTCTCACCTAGGAAGAAACCTAATATAGGAAATATTCTAGTGTTTTATGGGGAAAAGACCACTCTTGCCTCAGGACTGCCATCTGTTGTTGTTTTTTGCATACTATTTATCTTCTTGCATAGTTGATGGTTGAAGAGAAGAGAAATTGTGTTGAAAATAGGATTCTTTTCATTTCGTTAGGAACCAATATAGTTGAAAATGTCACTTTCTTTTTATGAAACCCTTGAAAATTAATTTTAATGCACTTTAGATTGTCTACGTAGGCTATGTAAACTACAACCCTCGTAATCTACGCGTAGATTACGTGTAGACAACGCATGTAGACGTAAACTTTTAGTCTACGGCACATCAATGTCTGCTGTACAACGTCAGACGAAAACTCGCACTGAAGCTATGTAAAAGGCACTAAAAGAAAGCCCAGGTAATAGTTGAGCATACTCGGTGACGGCGCTAAAGGAGGGGTCAGGGGTCTTTGTCTCCCAGAAAACACGAAAGAGTAGATAAATAAATACTCTTTATGCCCAAATATGCACTTTTCACTGCATTTATGGGTATATTAAGAGTGGCTCCTCCCATAAAATATTTGACAAGGCAAATTGCCAACTATTAACAAGAAAACATTTTGTTAGGATAATATCTTACTTTTTCGAAATTCGATGCTTTTATAAAGTGTATGCAAATTCATCAATGTTAGAACAATACCCTTGTGGATATATAGAAGGAGCTTTACCCCATCAGCTCTCCCCTTGGGTACGCCCTTGTGACCCTAACTTTGTGAACAACAGAAAAATAATAGGGAAAAACTAAAGGCAATAGAACGTAAGATATAAACGAACAGGATCAAAAATTGATTTGTACTTCTAGGTCTCTAGGGACGAGGGCAAATCTTCCATGACAAATAACCTGTGACATCAGATATTGAAGTTTTAGTTTCCTTTTCAGTCCACAGATAGCGCTGCTCTTGCTGATCGATATTTCAAACTTGTATACCTTACACAAAGACTCCATGTGTCAGATGATATTTCTATCTGAATCAGTTATCCCTGCACCAAAACATGTGGATAAAAATAGATCGGGTCTTCCAGGTATTTCCTTGCACGAAGTCAGGTAAAGGAAAATCCCGATCTTACCCTTTCCTCCAATGAGATACAAGTACTACTAAGAGTGTTTATTGGTTTTAAATTAAGTGTTTTCCATTGTAAATAATCCAGCTCGAGAAACTGATCTGCCAATCCCATTAGTTAGTTCCAAGAAACGGCTTCTGTTATCATTATAGCCCGGATAGGTAGGCTATGCATATTGCATATTGCGTATGCAAGTACATACATGAATCATATGTATACATAAACTTCTTGCATATTTTATGGCCAATAACTACTACTAAAATTGTATTTTACGTCTTTGTGTTTGGCGTATTGTCTTCTTAATAAAAGAACTTCCTATTTCCTTCCGTCACTGTTGTTTACCCTCCATTCTGTTTTTATAAAACAAGAAGAAAATATTTCTTTCGTCGTCCACGTGGGAACACTCAACAACTACTATTTTTGAGAGAGAAATGACAACAAATGCAATAGACAGTCCATAGATGATCTTGAACTTGACCTGTCTGATAATGTTGCTTAAAATATTGTCCAGTTTGTATCTTGTGAAATTGAGCGAGTTTTTGTTTTCCGAGTATGAAAATATTCTTGCCGACAACAGGAGTTTTAAGGTTGAACTTTTTGAAATATGTTGTAATCAAGTTAAACCATGAGCTATGAGGAATGTAATTTTTTATTCATTTATAAAATTGAGTGAAGAAACTAGGTTCTACAACAATCAGTTGCTTCTGCTATGCAACTATTGTGAAAACAATCACCACATTTTCTTAAAGTTTAAACGGCCTTTAATGCATATATCCAAATTAATGCAATATTTATGATTCCATTATTTAAACAAATATTTATGTTGAATGGATATGAAAAGTAAAGTGATTCCCTGGGCTTTGCATCATGCCATGAAGGCGTATAGGGAGTGTGAAGTTAGGACTCCATACTTTCTTTGAATTTGAATTTAAAATTTTGGGTGCGTCGGCACTAAGGCTATTTTGCACCCGTCACATTATACGGGGTCCAGCCCCTTATCGTTACACATTACAACTCTAACGTTGCAGAACTAAAATCATAAAATCTCAGCACAAATAAGGACAAAACACAGGACGACACAGAATTATACTGGCCATGGGGCCAGTCGCCAGAGCCTCGTTAGTCTGCAGTCCAGGGTGTACTACGTGGAAGTGAGGTCTCTCCCGCCGGAATTCGAACCCGGGTCTCTCGCATGCTAGTCAGAGGCTATAATGTCTGAGATACCGCGGTGCCATGTTGAATGGACATGTAATTTATAATCAGTGGCGGCAATCCTCCATTCCCTTACTTTTTGACCAGCACTATGGCCTCTTAATGCTAAGCTTTGTCAACCAATAGAAAGAAAACTCTCTTTGCGCCCTCCCCCCCCCGTTTTGGCAGCAATAATATTTTATTATATAATTATTATCTGTCTTTATAAGCATATTCAAATGTAAACAGAAATGGTTGCTTGTCGTTTTTATAAATTGACATTATTGTATACTTTGCGGACTCTTCTACTGAAACCAATCATTGTAAATTTAAATCAATGATGCGAAAGCACTGTGTCTCAAATCACACCTTTGAAAAGTTACAGTTCAAAATATCACGACCTAAAATGCTGAAATCTATTAGGTCCGTTATGCGAGTCTATATATTTCTACGTTTCGGGCTGATAAAAACCCTAAAAAATGGAAGTTCTGGCTATCTTTCTTGCAGTTATGAGAAAGACGAACAAGGTCCCATCAGGATGAGATATTTGAAATTTGCACGCACAATTTCGCACACGTTTCGCCAGGAGAAAATTGCAGGAGATTTGGATTTCCTGGACTAGTCTTGTCCGGACGTCCTTGACGTCGTTCGGGAAGGGAGAAATGGAGGATAAGATTTTTTCTGGACTTAAGTGCCGGAAAGTAGGGGGAAGGGAAGCGGAAAATGAAGAGGAAAGGAAACAAAGACAGAATGAAGCTTTGTCAGTTTATCTTCGGCACAAATCTGGCCTTCAGAGAATTCTTAGAAGCACAGAAACTCATGTATTTTAGTAGACGAACATAACTTTCATTCGTTTCGAATAAGAACAGAAGGATAACTTTAAAATGTATCAGCTATTTATTCTTACGCAAAATGTAAACGTGCCCAATGCATGGTAAAAGGATATTAAAATTTGCTCAAAATTTACTCCTGCACTTGATAGTGTGCTCAAAATGTTACTCCTACATTTGCTTGTTACCTCATAATTTACTCCTACAATTGCTTGTTTGCTCATAATTTACTCCTATAATTGCTCATTTGCTCAATGTGTACTTCTAAATTTGCTACTTACCTCATAATTTACCCCCACATTTTCACTTTGCTCATAATTTGCACCTACCTTTGCTTATATTATCATAATTTACTCCTACATTTGCTTGTTACCTCATAATTTACTCCTACATTTGCTTGTTTGCTCATAATTTACTCCTACAATTGCTTGTATGCTCATGATTTTCTCCTATACTTGCTTGTATGCTCATAATTTACTCCTACATTTGCTTGTTACCTCGTTACCTCATAATTTACTCCTACATTTGCTTCTCTGCTTATAATTTACTCCTACAATTGTAACACCATTAAGCCTTTTTTAAATGATATGAACAACTCAATATGCTAACCAAGGCAGAAATTCATTTTATTATAAAACATAAACTAAACGTAACGTTTCAACCTTCTAGCAAGGTCTTCTTCAGACTCTGTATCAAGTACAAACGTTACGGTTAGTTTATGTTTTATAATAAAATAAATTTCTGCCTTGGTCAGCATATTGAGTTTTTCCTACAATTGCTTGTATGCTCATAATTTACTCCTACATTTGCTTGTATGCTCATAATTTTTTCCTATACTTGCTTGTATCATCATAATTTACTCCTACATTTGCTTGTATAGTCATACTTTTCTCCTATACTTGCTTGTATGCTCATAATTTACTCCTACAATTGCTTTTATGCTCATAATTTACTCCTACAATTGCTTGTTACCTCATAATTTACTCATTTGCTCGTTTGGTCAAAGTTTACTCCTAAATTTGCTACTTACCACATAATTTACCCCCACATTTTCCCTTTGCTCATAATTTACTCCTACATTTGCTTGTATGCTCATAATTTTCTCCTACAATTGCTCATATGCTCATACTTTTCTTCTACAAATGCTTGTATGCTCATAATTTACTCCTACATTTACGTGTATGCTCATAATTTACTCCTACAATTGCTTGAATGCACATAATGTACTTCTACATTTAATCGTTTACTCCTAATTTACACCTACATTTAATGCTTTCCTCATAATGTAGTCCTACTTGTACGTTTATAATAATATGTTAATATTACATGTACACAATGTGTCTGACGCAGTTTAATTATTAATAAATCAGTAACTAATGAAGGTGCAAATAAACAAGTGGCAATGATAGATAGATAAACTCAAAAAGTTTCAACTCCTCTATCAGTACACTTCTTCTGTCTTACTTTCGTCGCACGGAGAATGTCAAATTGAAAAACCCAAAGGTAATCAATCAAAAGCACGTGATTCCCGAAGCCTCTACCAAATAACATCTCCCTACTTGAACGTGCAGACGTGACCCAGCAAAAAGGAACTTTGAGGGAAAGAATTATCGCAGAAAATCCTAGATCGAATCTCTCCTGTTCCCCTGAGTCAGCGGTTCTTCCATTCTTTTGCAGTCTGTTGCAACACCGTAGGCAGAATAATTGGTACAAAAGATAGGGAGAGAAATCAGCAGTAACATATAGAGCAAAAGAGAGGATAGGACAAAAGCAGAGATGTTGCATCTGCCAGGTATATTACGTTCAGACTTGGGTTGATGGGATATGGACGGAAATCTCCCGTTAGTCGGCGCCACTTGTCTGGACTTAAAGTTTTGAACAGAGGACGCAAACCTTTCTCTACTTTTGATCAACAACTGAGGCATGGCTGCCATCTTGGAATCGGCAGTCTTCAGGGAAATTACGTACAGAATGTTGTAAAATTAGTTTGATGAAGATGCGTACGAAGAATATGAAGAAATATAACATACGCGCACACAGATATTTGTGTGATGTAAGATTGGACTGAAGCAGCAGCGAGACGGTAATATCCTAAACTGCACGCAACCCGCTTGACATTTCTGTGCGTCTGGTTGCAGTAGTACAAGGCGCTCAAATTCAACTATGTTATTGTTGCCGCTAGAAATATAGATAGGCGTTGCATGCATATGTGAACAGTCTGCATCTTCATCCCGATGACCGGTCAACTCACAATCTTGCCTCACAATGTTCTGTGTTTGAGTCCTGCCAAGGCGAATCGGTATGCCATTATATTTTTTATATAAAAGTAATACAATTTTCCATAGACAATATAAAATAACTGTGTTCTTCACAAAAGTATATACTGTGCTTCTAAATTCAAATTTTGATGCATTGTGATACGTATCTTCTGTCTTCTGGAGCTTCTTATTGGTCTAGGGTTTACCAATGATGGGATTTCTCAGCAGGATTAAGTAAGTTTATACCAAGTCTGCTGTGTTCTTTTTGGTATCGGAGTGTATACCTATAAGAAAATTAATAAAAAAAATATTGTTAATCTCAATTAATCTTTATTGCCTTAGTGATAGATATCTCTCTGACGTAATTGTAATAACTTACTAGCTCTCTGGCCTTCATAAACCCGAAGGTTTATGGTTACAGGAACAAGCTTTAGTGTTTGAAATCCCAAATCTTTTCTAATGAAACTCAAATGCTATTGTAACAAATACTTGACGAAATTATACGAAAGTTAATCTTTGCTCGTACAGACAACCATCTTTACGGAAATGTATTGATGAAGTCATACGTTTGGCTTGAGCCAAACACCAAACAACTTTCTCATTGATCCACTGAATAACCAGACTTGCTGAAACCGGGGAAAATTTCTCAGAGCTTACAATAGCTTTTTTATTCAGTAATTTTGTTTACAAATCTCCTTGACAATCAAAAGGTTATTTATGAATATCACCTTACATAGTTATATTGCAGATACACGTACTATAAACCCACGCTTCGCCAGTGGGTTGAAACACATATATTTGGGGTTGCAATTTAGCAGCGCCATCTCTTAATCTCTGTAAAACGTTTTAATTTAGAGCTGAAAGCAAAAAGGTGCCAGTGGCGCCTCCCAGCAGTAACTAGCAGAACTTGTGGCTGACAGTAATTCATAGCGAGGATGGTTTGCTGCCTGTGTTCAATATCTGCTTATAATACGTTTATCTCTTCTTACATGTTCTTGACAAATGCTTTTCACTAAAGTCTCATAAGATATCTTTAATTTTCAATTTTTTGATAAAACATAAATGTATTTGAGTGTAAAGTAATACACACAATAACAACAATTCCCAAATAACCATTACTACAGATTAACATCAAAATATTTACACCTTTAACAAAAATGTTCGACTTTGTAAGATCGACAAGGGCGACACAATTTTAGAGGGGAAACTTAGTCATTACTTGTATTAATAATTGTTTGATGCAGGATCTAAAGTTATACGTACATTCACTTAGAACGATTATCATTTCAAAGTAAATACTTTCTTAGTATTTTATTTAATTGTAGTAACTTGTGGCTTAATCTTCAAGGATGTGACAGGTAATCTTTCAAACACTTTGAAAGTGTTTGTAATTTTCAATTTACATTATGAAAAGAAATAAAAATAAATCAATTAAAACTTTGGAATAATCTTGTCTAGCGGATAATCGTGGATTCGAGTTGGTGAAAGTTTGGGCAATCTTAAATCTGGGTCTTTCTAGAAACCAATTCTTGGCGACCCTTGGCTAAAACTCCTACTTTTTCCTCTGGAACCTTTGCGTGATTGTGTTCAGGTCAAGCTGTCGTCTATCGCTCGAACTATGTTGATTTTGGATGCGCTCGAAGGCTCTGAGGGAACCACAAGAAACATGTTCAGTCTCATAGCAGAGATCATCTCAGAAAGAGAGCAAGAAGAGACAGAAGAGGAAAGAATGAGAGGGAAAAATAAGGAAAATACAGGCGCGTATACACATCCAAACACCAGGTTAAAGGAAAAAACATAGAAATAAAAAGACAGGGAAAGAGAGAGAGAGCAAGAAACACACATATGTACGCAGGCAGAGAGAGAGAGAGGGCATGAAATGTAGTCATAGAGTGAAAAATGAGAAAAAGAAAAGCACGCGTAGACTCACACATGCACAGCGGGAGAAATAAAAATACACATACATTTAGAGGGAGAGCCGACTCGGTGACTAACTTTCAACCTCGACACCAAAATTTCGCAGGTTCCAGTCCCGGCATGGGAATGCCTGTTGTTTGTGTGTATCCCTTCATCAATTTAATCTAATTAGCCAAAAGTGTTAGAAAAGCGATATTAAATAACGAAAATGAAAACACTTGGAGGGAGACGAAAAGAAATATGCATAGAGGTAAAGAGAGAAAAACAATACAAATACAGAGGGGGGACAGATATTTACACAAAGACATACAGACAAAGAGAGACAAGGGCACAGCGATTCCAATTACTATTCCTATTTGATTATACATAATATACAGGGTGTTCATAAAGTCCTGGTACCATTACGAAAAACATAGCTAGGAAACTACATGCAATAAAACAATCCTGTTGATTGTAAATGACGGTTTGTTTGTTTACTTTTGTTCTCATTGTACTTTTGTTTGTTTGTTCCCTGACAGGTAGATAGACTGTGATGGACCTATTCCCTGGCCACCCTTGAGTTTCTTCTTCTGGGGGTATGTAAAAGATTGTGTATACCGCACACCTCTTCCAGATGTTGTTATTCTTCAATAACGGAGCGTATCCTAACTGTTACTGTTGATATGCTGGTCCGTGTATGGGCAGAAGTGGATTAATGTTCTGAAAGCAACTAGAGGGGCGCACATTGAGGTGTATGGCATATAAACGTGCAGAGTTGTAACTGATTTTGCAATCAACATCAATATTCTATTGTTTTTGTAATGCTACCGGGACTTTGTGAACACCCTGTATATTTGGATCATTAACTGCCGATATAACTAATATCTTATTAAAATTATATTATCTTTATTTTACCCAAAAATGTAATCCTATGTTTACTTTTCTTATATGTCACTATAATGCCGTCAATCTTTGACTCCTATTGCCAAACAGACGGAGAGATCGTTCAAGATTTTAAGTTTGAGTTAGTGTTTTAAGTCCACTTTATGCACAGTAAGGCTAATCGGGACTGGACCTACAGTTTTAAAGTGGAATCCGAACCACTTGTGCCTCCACCGGGTATCGAACCCGGGACAAGATTTTAAGTGTAACACTATACTGTCACCTGATATTTCTTTCACTCCACGAAATCATACACTTGCATCTGCAGTAGTCTCGGAGAAATCAATAAATATCGATGAATTCGATTTTGCAATGAACACACAGATGGATGGGAAAAACGTTCTAGAAGTAAGCAGACGTTGTATATATTGAACGCATACCAAATGATATGTTAATTGTTTTATATGTCTTTATATAATTTTGAGATATGAAGAACTAGATGTAAATCCGTTTTCATACAACAGGCAAACAGTTAGAGCGAGAACTTTTATGTGTTAGTGTTATGCAGGTATTTCGTTCACCAAATTTTATATTTCTACTTTTAGTAGTTTCTGAGAATTGTTTTCAATTATTGACTAGAAAATATATATGAAGATAGCGTTCGATATCGGATCAACTCTCTTCAACTCGACAAATTTCATATTTGTAGCTCTAATAGTTTCGGAGATATCGAAGCATTTTGTGTCGATTGTTGACTTAGAATATTTGAACTTTAATTGACAATCAATTTGACCGATCAAAGTAAATTATGTCGTGAAACTAGCGCCTAAAACTAGGATTTATATATGTAGACATGTCGTTCTTGATACACTGATTGCTCTCGGAAGACAAACAAGCCAATATAGTTAGGTTGTATTGCGTTGAGCTTTTATTTGGTTCATCTACCAGGCCACGAAATTTTGTTTTTATATCTCAGAAACTATTACCGGTACAAAATGAATTGATGTTGCTTCTGGTCTGTAAGTAGTAGTACCACAATGGTAGGAAATAAACTTTTCAGACAGCCCTCGTAAATTTTCTTTCACCTAGAACATCATCTCAAATATGCATAAGACCACTTTTGCCTGTTTACAGCTTTTATATCAATGTATCGTACCGAAAAGAGACACAATCAATATTTGGAATCTGTTAAAATCTCCCAAAAAAGTAATGAATTACAAGAACTTGGCAACTTGGCAAAGATTTAAAGCCCCGCCGAGTAACAAGGACGGAAGGAAATCCTTTACCCAATATTCCAAAGCGGGATTTAAACTGGAGCTCCTTGGCAGAGGTCAACCACAAAGCAGTGTTGTCATTTCCTCAGTTCTCAAATAAATTTCCCTAGCGAACAGTTGAAATTCCCTTCTGGATTAGAACAGTTTTACAAAAGCATTATACATGGTGTGCTTAATACACCAACTATCTCTGCTAATATGTTCAACATGTCCACTTGCTAAAAAGACGTTTAACCATATACTAAATTCGGTTCAACATTTTCCGGTGCAAGTAGCATCTCGCAGATAGTATAATTGTAACGCACCGGTATTGTATTCAAGAGGTTCTGGTTTCATAGTGGCTCACATCTCACTTTAATCTGTAGTCCCAGTCCAAATTACCCTATCTTAGCAAATTTCTGGATACATGGCCACAAGAACTGCAATCATTCCTTCTCGAAGATGACGCAGATTTTTCGTTCGCACTACATACATTTGCGCCATTAGTATTAAAAGTAAAGTAAGGTAAATGAATGGTGAAACTGTTCCCTGTTCATTACTGTACCATTAGGACATATAGGGGCTGCGTAGGTATGACTCCTAATAGTCTTCATGTCGTTCACAGTCGAGAAGGTGTGATCGTCACAACTCTCTGGCTGTCTGCACCTCCAGGGTTGTTTCCAGGTATTCATTTATGGTCAGATTAACTAGCCACAGAGCATGTGTTTGAAGACATATTAATGGAAGATACTGTCCTACCGCGGAAGTCAAGATTATCTCGAGAGGACGAGTCTACTCGTGAGAGTGGAGGTAGGTAGAAACGCGCACAAAACAACGCGTGAGGTTTTAGATAAGTATCTTATATCTATGCGTCCGCTTATATTGTTTGTTATCGCTTCGTTCTGTTTGTGATGTTTTTTTTCGAACCCTTAACTCCCCTTTTAACTAATATTGTAGGAGACGTTACGGTGTGTGAAACATCAACGGGAACCTCTTTCCATCCCTATTTTCCACTGGACTCATCCACACAGCGCATGCGCACTGGCTTCTATGATTGCATCTAAGGCAGACGAACTACGTTCCAGCTGGAATTGCCCAGCTAGGGAAGCGAACACAGCCACACACTACCATGAACAGAAATTAGAAGTTCTAATATTGAAACTCACTAAAAGTACAGCCGAAAATAATAGGAAAGGACACTGTAATCTTTAGAAACATTTGGCTCGAAATTTCGGCGCGAAATTATGGCGCCAATTTTATGTCGGGAAACATATCTTGCCAGACGTTTTACCTCAGTAACTCACGAGGACAAGAGGAAAACAACCTTTTTCTACAAAATGCACGTCGCTCCAAAATCACCACATGCTGTCTAACCAGTTATCAGCTTAAATGAAACCCACATGTTCCAAAATCTCTTTGTCTGGCCAAAGGGCCACTCTACTTTTACTCCAGTGCTCTCTCGCGTAGGCTTGGTGAACTTATGTTGAAAATTTAATTAAGGTGTGGAAGAAAAGAGCTCAAACGTGACGGGGATTTCAAAGCCTCCAGTGAGGGATCTTCTAGTTCTCCCTGGAAATCCTGTCGGGTACAAGTGGCTTAGAAAGCACACCTGCGGGTCAGGATACGTCCCGGGATAAGATGCTGAGCGGGCTTTTGTGAGAGAGGGGCGGGATCGATTTTTGAATATATGCGTTGCCGTAGTGCCTAAAATTCACAGCAAAATTTCAGAGCAGGTCTTGGAATGTTTAAAAGGGTGAGTGTAATGCACGTAACATTTGAAATAACACTCTTAAACTATTGCTAATGGTTTCCGTACAGTCTACGTAAGATTAGAAAATAGAAATGTACTGAACTGTGGACCATGACAGAGTGTTTCTTTTCTGAAAGATATGCGGGCTACAACTTGTACAGTGCACAAATAAAACAATGTGAAATGTGTCGTAATGGATGTAACATAAGGTGTAGTGCTTAGGAACAAAAAAAAATCTGTGCGAGTAATAAGGTTGATTTGATTGATTTAGTTTATTTTACTTCGCTTTTCTTCACTTTTGGTTAATCGCAAAGATGAGAATCAATGGTGATAAGATGGGATGGATGAAGGGGCAGTCAGAAACATAAGTGGATGACAAAACACTAGCACCACAGAAGATTAAACTGGGTGTAAGTCCAGTCCAAAGCATGGGTGTTCTTTGGGAGTGTCTCTTTGTCAATTTTATTATATTATCATCACTCATCCTCATCTTTGCGATTAGTCAACAGTGGCAGAAAAGCGATGCAAAATTAACCAAATCAACAATAATATTTAATTTCAAAAGGTAACAATTTTTTTTCATGAGTTTTGAAACATACGTGGAATAGACGTTTTCAGCAACGAGATTCAGGAAAATGTTCGAAATGAAACATTTATTTTATTCTTTAGACTTTAAAACGGTATATGTGTTTGTCTCTACTCTCCTACTACAAGATGGAGTATTCACATAAAAAATCG
This sequence comes from Lepisma saccharinum, assembly GCF_977018435.1. Taxonomy (NCBI): domain Eukaryota; kingdom Metazoa; phylum Arthropoda; class Insecta; order Zygentoma; family Lepismatidae; genus Lepisma; species Lepisma saccharinum. The sequence goes on along the minus strand of NC_139247.1, from coordinate 45,601,275 downwards.
ACTGGTTACTAATTTGATGCTGTCCTGGACTAATGCTGTTGTAATTTATTACAGATCCACAAGTGAGATATGCTTGTAGCAACACTTAATAGGCCAATGGAGACTGTCCCTACAATGTATTTTTTGCCTCCATCGACTGCTCTTTAGGTCCAATGCTTTCTGATATATTTTCAAACTCGTTCATTCAGCAGTAAGTGTTCTATCTGGTTAATTTTTCCCAATACGATTAAGTGTGCGCAAATCTACAACGACACGATGAGGCTTATGTTCCTTTACTTCCACTTGTCTCTTGATTTTCGATACATCAATATTTTAGTGGACGATGAAACCCAACTAGGTCGAAATTCTATAAAAAGTACCATCTAGCCACTTGCCTGAAACTAGCAACTCTCATTAAATCTACAGACATTGTGTTTCATTGAACATTACATTACGATTTGGATATTAGCCATTCCAAAAACAACTTTTCCCATCCCCTGATATCTGAAATTTGACCCGTTCCGCCGATTACCCCCAAGGCACTCCGGCTGTTTCATCTAATTTAACACATAATTGGGAGAGACGCGTTATTAATGCAAAGGCTAGGCAATGCGTGGCACCATTAACTTAATGGACCGTTAGCTCTTCTCCAAAAATATTATGGAGATGAGCAAATGGGAAAGAAGACGCGAAATCTAATCTAGCCCCTGAATGGCGTGATGCTTAAGAACACATGTACACTTAGAACATTGAATAAAATGACGTGAGTGTGAGAGGAACTTTCTTTAAAATTAAGTAAACGCTGTTGCAGAATGCACTTCTTATTTTAGGATAAGAGTTTGGAGAAAATGTGGCTACTCTTTCCTTCAAGAAAATGCAATTATGAATATTACAGGCCTGTGGTATATGTTAGGAAAGATGATTCAAAAATTTAATAAAGAAAACATTTTTACAGTGCAGAAGCTGCTCAACAAATAAGGATAATGAAGGCTTTATATTATTTTCACAAACCTTCCCATGTACTCTATCAGAAATATGTGCATGTAAATCAAATCCAAAGGTAAAACTTACACCACTAGGGTAAATCTAAGAGATGAAAGGAGGTAGGCAGAGATTGTCTCGTTTCAAACAGTTTGTAAATGGGTAGAGAGAAGAAGATAGAGGGAGTACAAAGATACTGAACAAAGAAGAAAAACGAGGATGAAAAACAAAAAAACATAAAAGGGGAAATGATTGAGAGAATGATGACAGAAAGAAAGAGGAAAAAGTACTTGTAAAGAGAGGAATGGAAATCACAGGCAGGTGAGAGATGATGGGAAACGGAGGGCCACGTACATAGAGATAGAGAGAGTAGAAAGATGGAAAGAAAATAGAAAAGACAGAGAATGGATGATAGGATAATACACACACAAAGAAAGAGAGTTGGAGAGATCAAAGATGGAGAGCAAGAGAGAGGAAAGTTTGTGAGTTAAAGAGACACAGTGGAATAAGTGGATAATGCACACATGAAGTAAGAGAGAGAGAGAAAGAGAGAACGAGAGACGAGAATTGAGAAAATGGGAAGCGAAAATAGACACACACACAGAGAGAGAGAGAGAATAAGGTGGAGAGAAAGAAAAAGAAAATTAGTTACGCATACAGAGAGAGAGAGACGAAAGAGAGGGAATGAAAGAGACAGAGAATAAAAAGAGGATAATACATATACAATGGAAGAGAGAGGGGAGAACAAAGCCGTGGAGAGAGAGAGATAGATAGAGAGAGAGAGAGAGAGAGAGAGAGAAAGAAAGAAAATAGGAAGATACAGAGAAGGAAAAGGGGATAATATGCCTACACTGAGACAGAAAGATAACATTGATGGAAAGAAAGGAAGAGATAAGATAGATTGAAAATAGAAAGGAACAGAGAGGGAGAAAAAGAATATTGCACATGTAAATAGAGAGATGGAATGAAAGACTTTGAAAGAGAGCTGAGAATCACATGGAAAGAGTAGAGGCTTAAAGTTGATTTATACCAAGGAGGTAAAATATATCTAGCTGTATCTTTTAAAGAAATGCTACATCCGTTTGATTTGGAATTATAGTTGTAGCAGGTCTAAATCGTGCAGATACATATGGCGATAATATATTCGCTTTCTCGTATCACTGTTCCAATCCTCATTTTGGTGGAATGCTAGATGTACAGACCACTCGCTGCTAAGGTAAATGCTAACGTGATAGAAACCTAGTTCGAACGACTCAAAGCATTCAAGCAAAACAACCAAAACGAGTTGATCTCAAAGGTCCACTAATTACTTCACTGGTTAACGCATGGCGATACATTCAGCGATCCTAGTGGGAGTTAATTGAGCAGGATTGGTAGAGGGTTTGCGCCATAATTACTGCTGGTTATAAACGCGTCTCCTTCTGAGAATCGTTGACGATTGATATTTGCTTTCCATCACTCTATACGCCCTCAAAGGTGACTGAAGATTGATATTATTGCGCTTGAAATCCTCGTCAACAACCTGATTTCTGAAATTATATGAATTTTTATGCTTTCTGTTCCGAGGGCGCCAGAAGGCATGAATTCTAAGATAGAGGGGAAAGTCACATTTAGTATGTCCCAAACAGTGCACAAATGCATATTCGAGCTAAACAGTCTACCTTATTCCCCTTATTTCCTGGATGGGGTGGTAAGGGGGGGGAACTGACTGACCGTAAGGGGCCAATTTGTCTTGTCCCTCTTTGGCGTAGTAATTGGTTCTCTTTCGTTTTCATTTCTTCTTAGTATCTTTCTTTTCAGCGTAGTTTCCAAAATCAACACACCATTGCGGAGACAAATTGAGTGCTAATATGAATATGCTGTATACGCCATTCAAAGTAAGGGCATATATGATTTCTACGTATTTATGCTCCATCCAAACTGCTTGTCTGGAAACTGGCAGAAATTTAAAGATATCAGCTGAGCAATTTCGTTAAACGTATGTTAAGATATAGCGATTGATTTAGGAAGATAATTAGTCAGATTTTAGTAGGAGACGCTAAAGGTAACTCAGTTCCGGAAAGAATGGTTGAAAATAGTCAGATTGCAGTACAAAAAGCTGAAAGTAGTCAGATTCCAGTTAGAAGAGTTGAAAGTAGTCATATTTCAGATGGAAGGGCTAAAAGTATCTAGGTTCAAGTAAGAAGGGCTGCAAGCAGTCAAATTGCCGTAGGAAAGGCTAAAGGTATCTAGGTAACAGTAAGAAGGGCTGAAAGTAGTCAGATTTCAGATGGAAGGGTTAAAAGTATTCAGATTTCAGTAGGATGGGCTAAAAGTATCTAGGTTCCAATAAAAAGGGCTGAAAGTAATCATATTTCAGTAGGAAAAGCTAAAAGTATCTAGGTTTCAGATAGAAGGGCTGAAAGTAGTCAGATTGCAATAGGAGAAGCTAAAAGTATCTGGGTTCCAGTAAGAAGGGCTGAAAGTAGTCAAATTCCAGTAGAAAAATCTGAAAGTATCTAGGTTTCAGTTAAAAGGGCTGAAAGTAGTCAGATTGCAATAGGAGAAGCTAAAAGTATCTAGGTTCCAGTAAGAAGGGCTGAAAGTAGTCAGATTCTAGTAGAAATAGTCAAATTCTAGTTGTAAGTATTGAAGGCAGCCAGATTTCAGTAAAAAGGGCTAAATGTATCTAGGTTCCAGTAAGAAGGGCTGAAAGTAGTCATATTTCAGATGGAAGGGCTAAAAGTATCTAGGTTCAAGTAAGAAGGGCTGCAAGCAGTCAAATTGCCGTAGGAAAGGCTAAAGGTATCTAGGTAACAGTAAGAAGGGCTGAAAGTAGTCAGATTTCAGATGGAAGGGTTAAAAGTATTCAGATTTCAGTAGGATGGGCTAAAAGTATCTAGGTTCCAATAAAAAGGGCTGAAAGTAATCATATTTCAGTAGGAAAAGCTAAAAGTATCTAGGTTTCAGATAGAAGGGCTGAAAGTAGTCAGATTGCAATAGCAGAAGCTAAAAGTATCTAGGTTCCAGTAAGAAGGGCTGAAAGTAGTCAAATTCCAGTAGAAAAATCTGAAAGTATCTAGGTTTCAGTTAAAAGGGCTGAAAGTAGTCAGATTGCAATAGGAGAAGCTAAAAGTATCTAGGTTCCAGTAAGAAGGGCTGAAAGTAGTCAGATTCTAGTAGAAATAGTCAAATTCTAGTTGTAAGTATTGAAGACAGCCAGATTTCAGAAAAAAGGGCTAAATGTATCTAGGTTCCAGTAAGAAGGGCTGAAAGTAGTCATATTTCAGATGGAAGGGCTAAAAGTATCTAGGTTCAAGTACGAAGGGCTGCAAGCAGTCAAATTGCCGTAGGAAAGGCTAAAGGTATCTAGGTTCCAGTAAGAAGGGCTGAAAGTAGTCAGATTTCAGATGGAAGGGTTAAAAGTATTCAGATTTCAGTAGGATGGGCTAAAAGTATCTAGGTTCCAATAAAAAGGGCTGAAAGTAATCATATTTCAGTAGGAAAAGCTAAAAGTATCTAGGTTTCAGAAAGAAGGGCTGAAAGTAGTCAGATTCTAGTAGAAATAGTCAACTTCTAGTTGTAAGTATTGAAGGCAGCCAGATTTCAGTAAGAAGGGCTAAATGTATTTAGGTTCCAGTAAGAAGGGCTGAAAGTAGTCAGATTCCAGTAGAAGAAGCTGGAAGTGGTCAGATTGCAGTTTAAAGGGACGAAAGTAGTTTGATTTTAGTAGGATGGGTAAGTACCAGGTGGTTATAATTAAAGTGACGGTGTTCAGAGTGGTACAGCACGGGCTGTAATGAGAGTAGCAGTCTGAAACTTCGTAGATATGCTAATGAAGCAATGCGCTCGCAAATTATGAAAAAAAAAAGAAGTTCCAATTCTCGCCCCCAGGGTAAAAAATGGCGCTGTAAGCAGTCAAAACGTGGAATTTTTCGTAACTATGACGTCAAAGTCGGTGACATTGCCTAACCATTGTGTGAACTCCCTGGTTGTTGTTGGTGACGCTTGTTGCTTTTTCCTTTAGTAATGTTCATGTAATTCGAATAGTGAAATTGTAGCGATATTTTATTACAAAGAGTATTGTTTTCTGCGATTTATAGTGTTTTTCCTGTAACTATACCAAGTTTTGACTGCTTACAGCGCTATTTTTACCCTGGTGGCGAGAATTGGAACTTCTTTTTTTTTGCATAATTCGCGAGCGCATTGCTTCATTAGCATATCTACGAAGTTTCAGACTGCTACTCTCATTACAGCCCGTGCTGTACCACTCTGAACACCGTCACTTTAATTATAACCACCTGTTAGATAAGTTGGGGTAAGTAGGTATGAAAGTAGTCAGATCCCAGTAGGAAAATCTGAAAGTAGTCAGATTTCAGATGGAAGGGTTGAAAGTAGTCAGATTTCAGTAGGAAGGTGAAAGTTGAAAGATTCCAATTTTTGTTACATGTTGACTGTCGTAAATTTAGAGGTTTTAATCTTGCATTTTTATAAGGTACCTGAATCCAATATGACCTACCTAAGGTTTGTAATTGTTTCTAATGGCATACAAAGTCAGAAAGGTAAAATTAATGGAAAATAAAAACAGGGGTGAAGATTTTTTTGTAACGTTTAAGCCACACTGGGATTTAGACTAAAATCTGAACTGAGTACATTGATGTACAGTACAAATGCTAATCTTCTTTTAGTAAATACGTTTCTGCAATTGTGGCCAATTTTAGAAGAGTCGTTTATTGTTGTTATTATTAATATGAAACCTACGTTTTATTTAGGTTCTTGGAGTCTTCTCGAAATTACAAATAAATACATAATGTCTAAATATTTGTGAAATTCCATTTGTGTTTCATAGTATTCTCAGATCTATGTGTCGCAATAAGTTTTCCTGTTGCCGAACAGAAGAGACTTTGCCTCAGTGACTGTGAATACGAACGGGTTGTCGCATGTGGCACACGCTGGCACATGTCAAGCGATGTCATAATTGCATATCACTACGTACTGTAATGGCTCTTTTGCTAGATTGGCTTGTGGCTGCATTTAGAAATTAATTTTCAAATCGAATTTACATTACTATTGATTCGTCAGCTCATTAAGAGATTGGTGCCTGTCTCTTGCTTTCCTATCCACATCTTCGGTCAAACGCGACGATGGGAGCGAAAGAATAATGAATGACATGTGAGAGAATACTCACAATACTGGGTGGCCAGTTGCCTACTCAGAGAGTTATGTAGCTCGTTCGAAGCAAGGAATTACGCTGAGACTTGGTAAAGAGGCTGTAGTCACCATGGGGAAGCGAATGCTGACGAAAATAAGCTTAGTTAAAATTGTCATCACCAGGTGGAAACGTGGCGCTGAAATCTGGTGCATAGCAATCATCATCCCAGGAAACGCTTCCAAAGGGTCATTTACGTTAACAGGGTGCATACTGAACACTGCCATACCGGCAGAAACTCAAATTACTGGTTGTTGTTACTGCAGCGCCACAGTCCACCTGGTGGTGATAATTTGAACTCTTTTTTTATTCGTCAGCATTCGCTTATCCATGGCCTCCATACACCAAGTTTCAGTGCAATCCGTTGCATCGAACAGACTCCAGAGAGCTCCGATTAGAGCAACATTAATTGTGGCCATCCGGTTTAACTTCCTTGCTTTATAATACCTGGGGATGCGAATTAAAAGTTGTGTGGGACAATACGCTTTACTTGGACATATATCTTCACGGTAAAGATATACATATGAAGAATGGAACATGTAGAAAATACCAGAAGTGGTTTCCAAAACAGAGCAACTCGTACGCGTTTAATTCATAGCCAGGTATGTCATCTTAAAGAGCTGTGCCGTAGGAAGTACTGTGGTAATATATCCTGTATGTTAAAACAAGGAAAGACAAGTTACCGGCTGTGGAAGCTCGTAATAAAGAGAGAAATTAAGGCAGAGACATATGTGATGAACAGAAGAATATCTGCGCATTTTCATAAAAAAGAATGACGTAAGTGTAAAGATAAAAAAAAGGATCACTTGTAGACAACAAAAGAGACATGTATGTCACTTTTACGAAATTTCTACGAAGAGTACAGGATAAATTTTTACGAAGAAGCCGTACATGTCCCATACGGAATTTCTACGAAGAGAAAAGTACAAAGTTTCACGAAGAAGCCGTACATGTTGTATACGGAATTTCTACGAATAGTACAGTACAAATTTCACGAAGAAGCCATACTTGGTCCATACGAAAATTCTACGAAGAGTAGGAGGATAAAGTTGTAGAAAGATGTCACACATGTCTAATCTACGGAATTTCAACGAAGAGTGAAGTTCAAATATTCCACAAAGAAGTCGTACATGTCCCAAACGGAATTTCTACGAATAGTACAATACAAAGTTCCACGAATAAGCCACACATGTCTCATTCGGAATTTCTACGAATAGTATACTGCACATAGTTTCACGAAGAAGTCGTACATGTTCCAGACGAAATTTCTACGAATATAACAGTACAAAGTTTCACGAAGAAGCCGTACATGTCCCATACGTAATTTCTACGAATACTACAATACAAAATTTCACGAAAAAGTCACATATGTCCCATACTGAATTTGTATAAAGAATAAAGTACAAGTTTCTTGAACATATCATACATGTCTCATACGAAATGTCCACGAAGAATAGAGTACAAATTCTCAGAATGAGACCATACATGTCCCAAACGGAATTCCTAGTAATAGTACAGTATAAAGTTTTAAGAAGAAGACAAACATGTCCCTGAGGGAATTTCTACGAATAGTACAGTACAAAGTTTCACGAAGAAGTCGTACATGTCAATACCGAATTTCTACGAAGAGTTAAGGCTAAGTTTTAGAAATATGCCATACACGTAGAATTTCTACGAACAGCACAAAGTTTCAGGTAGTAAGATTTCTACCGAAAGAAGACCATAGGTCTCTTGTTGTGGAGGGTTTCAAGGAAAGGAGCGTTGTTGCACATCGCCAGCGTTCTGAGAATACGTGTATCAGAAGGTAATCCTATTACTGTTCCTTTCTGAGAATTGTTGTCTTCGTAAAGCCTCTTCCTTCAGCTCGGTGGAGATTAGTCGAGAATCGAAATCAATTCCCGTGTAATTTCGTTTACACGTAGGGAAGATTGGAGCAGCGAAGATGGAATAAGATGGTCTGAAGATGGAGATAAGGTTGTCCAGTAAATAGGGAAAGAATCTATGATTGATTGCATGAAAGGTCTATTCTGTTTTCTCACAGAAGTGGAAACTACAATTGGTACATTGAGATGTTAGTTAATGTCAACAATGGTGTACTGGCTGTCCACTCGAATTAAGCGTGTTTGCGCAGGCGCAATTAATGTACCTAGAATTACTTCATTTCCTTGACCTCAATTTCTTGCACATACTGAATATATTAGATCCCGTCTCGCTGACCGAATGTGTTGGGTACCATAAATAACTGCAGATGTATTTTATACAATGTATTATATAAACCCTGTTGATATATATTGCTGAGACCCTAGTTTATGCATATCCCATGGACTCTTGAGTTTGATACCTGGTGGAGGCACATGTGGTTCGGATACGACTCTAAACTGTAGGTCCAATCCCGATTAGTCTTTCTGTGGACAAAACCTCACAAAAATGCAAAATGACCTCAGTAGCCTGCATTGTTTTACTATTATCGCAGAACACTTGCTCTACAATTTGACAATAAAATTTATAAATTATAATCCGTGACTTGGAGGGAGGAAGAGGGAGAAGAGGGGAGGATCGAAGTTCACATGCGTCGTAAAGGGGGGGGGGGTTGATCCGATCAAGAAATCCGTTCAAGTTAGAAAAAAGCAGAAAGCTTGTAATTTTTAATGTTATTAATATTAAAAAATAGGTAGTTAGTATTAGAACAGAATAACCAAAAGAATAGTAAAATTACATAGAAAAAATAATGTAAAATACAGGAATCAGGTTACGTTTTTATTCTACTATTTAAACAAAACAATAATTGATTCCACACAGCATCAGGAATTGGGTGCCAATACTGGAGGGGGACAGTTTACTTCCTCTTGGTTGACAAGGCTTAGCATTAAGAAGTGGGGTCGAAAGTAAGAAAACGAGGGGGCAACCACCCCCCATGCCCCTAGTATTCGCTGCTACTAGTTCCACAGTTTTTATTCCAAATTTTATAAATTAGAATTGACGTTTACCTTAACTTTGCCATTAAAAATTAATAAATTTACAGAAATACACGAGAGGTTTTACATTATAAACTTCATGACAACAATTTCCAGAAAAAAATTAAACTTTTTCTTAAATGTGGCATGTAAAAGATGTTATTAAAATAGAATAACTGTGTATTTCAGTATATTAACTGTACAAAATGCAGTAAATAATGAAAAACAGTTGCGCTGGACATACAGCCATCTGGTGGATCAAAGAGAAAAGTCTTCCCAAGCATATAATAACAATAATTATAAATTTTGAAAACGAGTTTATTTTTATTGTTTCATAATAGTTACTAATGTGTTGATAATAATAATAATTGTTATTGTTAATATTTCTACTACTCAAATTTTATTAATGGCAAGATCCCCTTTACAAAAATTCATCATTCCACTTGACCATGTGGGTGAAATTAGGCGACGATTTTCAAGATGGTCGACGAGAAACTTATTTTCCCTATTTTATTGAGGCTAAACTGTCATTTTCAATAACGGTATTTTCAGAACGAGGTAAACTTGTGGCGTTTATTGGATCACAATATTGTAGTAAAGCTTTTAAGATTCAATACATCACCCAACGGATGAGTTTGCGAAACTTTTGCAACGACCCTCGTATATGGCAGGGTAAAGCTGCATAAGGTTCTCTCTATTTGCGGATTCATTTCAATTGAACTCGGTTCAATAACTCAGTTAGGTTCCCTCCTACACAAGCCAAACGCTTCCAGCAATCAGCACTGGAGAAAACAAAGCTACACGATTCCTGGAAAAGCTGCGGGAACAATTAAAGGGTAAGTTCGGACGTACCTGCGGTCAGGACATCTCCTGATGAATTGCTACGCCAGCAGTTGCCTCCGTGGAAGCAAAGTCTCCCTGTGCAAACAAGTTAGGTTAATTCTCTGTTTGTATTTGCACGGAAACCGGAAACTGTCAGAAGTTATTCAACTGTTCACACTTTACACCCACAATGCATCTGCGTCGTTGCGGTCTATCAGGGCTAGCGCAATTTAATCATGGATACGATTCAGAAATGGATTCAATTTGTTCTTCGTGGGCTCGAATTGAAATGTTTGTTTTTACATGCAAATGTTTAGAGAACGAACCGAAAAAAGTGCTCAATAGATTGCAAGAACTTCGTGTTAGCAACGTTGAACAAACGGTATTGGAAGAATTGTGTTTTGAATGCCTTCAGAACAGAACTGTTTACTACTAAACTTTTCCGTTGGAGGCGCTGAGGTACAATTTCGATCGTCACTTGTTTGGCACACCTTCCATTGAAGCACAATGCTGTGTGTTGTACAGTGTGTGTACAGAGTTCCTTGGATCTTGAACATTAATCGTTTGATTTGCCTTTAAATGTTCTAAGGAGTGTTATAAGTTTAATTTTGATCAGTGAATTGAAGCCGAAGTTATTAATTTCTAATATATTCCTTTTATTCATTTGTAGTTCATGTTTTTTGGCAGACGCTATTCTATTTCACATTATTTTAAATTGCATTGTTGATTTGTGTAAATTATTTTGTCGAGTAAAAGATCATGCATTCCTGCTTGCATTGTTGTTACGACATATAAAAATTCACTGTGCGAGATGAATGCATACTTCTAATATTTTACTGATCAAACATATCCAATTTCTGGTGATATAAAAGTTGTTGTGTCTGGTACCACTGTAGCAGTGGGAAGGTGTAACCGTCTCCCTGAAAACGCCTAACAGTTTTTTTTCGGCGAGATCTTGTGAAGCAAGAGCTGCTTCGCGTAGCGGGCGTTTTCTAGTACTTATCTAACACGGAAAACGGTCGGAATTGTCTGTGTTTAGGTTGTATTACGTAGTATACGAGTGTGTTTAATATTCTAATAAAGCCAGATTAGAATAGACTGCGGTTTTCTTTATTTAAAAGTCGTTATACCTAGTTCAGAGCAGGAATAGGAGAACATCCACGAGGCCGTCACGGAACTTCACCAGTGGATCAAAGGGGAAGGAACATAGTATCTGAGCCCGAACCTGGAGATGTCCATATTATGTTCTGCTGAGCTTACAAGGTAAGTGTACTTGTGAAGTGCATCGCTACGGGTCGTAGCACCTGCGTTCGATATCCAGTGGAGGTACTTAGTGGTTCGGATCAAACGTTTAACATGTTCAGTCACGATTGGCCGTTCTGTGCGTAAAGTGGACTTGCAAAAAATATCTAACAAATCACATGGATAACTAACTTTAAATCATGTATGCATGTTATTCTTTATTATCAGAACATAATTGGACTTTTTCCCACATTCTTTGAGACATTTTGTTCCTTGTTGATATCTGCATATCGAGGAGGCATTCTCTGATACCCGCTTGCAAGTCTTCAACCTTCTGTAATAGAAGCTGGGAAATTTTTGCCTTTCGCTACACCCCAGCGTAGGCAAGTCTGGTGTGCAAGGAGGCCATACGATGTTGGACCAACGTCCAATACATCGTTCAATAAATGTTTTGCCGGAATTCTTTTGGAGAATTGTTGATATATCAAGCCCACTCATATGCAGCTGTGTGAGGAATCATTCTTGAAGCATGACCCGGTTATCAATGCGTAACGAACCTTAAAGTTCGTGGGATCTTAAGAGCACCTAGAAGGTTAACCAGTTAATTGATGGGGTGATGTAAACTACTCATCATTCATCCTCTTGATGAGACCACTCGTCATTGACATGACGAGTTATCGCTTGGCATACGAAAGGTACAAATTACACAAAGGAATTAAACTACTGAAAAGACATTGGTCACTCGTTGGGTTTTGCGAACCGTTGAACCTGTATCATGGCTGGGTGTAGAATAATTACCTGTCTATCTGAAGTCTTTAGCTGAATGAAAATAGCGAAGTCCTCTGTAAGCATCTCTCCTATTTGTTGACCAGAACGTCGTTCTACTCTTCACCTACTGCCTTGGTGACCACCTTCTCTCTCTCCACTCAATCCCCAAAAGTCAGTCACCTCCCAGCTTGTCTCACCTCTATATTCCCTGGCCATCGAGCTCTTCCTCAATGCCGAATCGCCGAATCGTGTGTTTAATATAATTGCTACCATGCAAACCGCTGACACCATAACCAGAAGTATTACCTGTTTCCTGAATGCTCAGGAGGTTTGCATGGCACAACACAATGCATTGTAAACATGCCTAAGAGGCTTGAGACAGCTGAGAAAAACAAGTGAATGCCCTGGTCAACATGAAGCTTTCAGAGAGACTTAATAAAATAAACATACAATCTTAGGGATTGATACGAATGTTATCAACTCTTGAGGTTAGAAAATATTGTCCTATAAAATTCGAGAATTCGAGCTTTCCTTACACCTTTGCTTACATCTTCTCTAGCACGATCATGCACTCGCACACTTGCTATAAATTGTTCCTCATAATAGTATAAACACTTGTATCAATCATTCAATCTGAAACACACTAAACATTAAGGTTAAAATATGTATCCCAAAGACCTTGTTTTCACACTGTACAAATGTACGCACCACTGTTCATAACTTTCTAACCGAATTATTCATCGTTGTAATTCTGCTGTACATTTTCTGCTTTGTTATGATCTTCATGTATGTCAAACTTTCCAGAATCATGTTCAATGGAATACTAAATACAATTTTTTGTTTGGGATCCAATATCATCTTACTTCTTGTCAATCCTGAACAAGTCAAATGCATTTTCGTAGCATTCACTATTCAACTATCGTGCTTAGAATCTATTTCGTATATCAAAATTAAAACTAGTATAATAGCAGTAATTTCAGAATAGAAAAATATGTATTTCCATAGCTTAACAAATGTCAAACAAACCTAACAAACAAAACATATATGCTGCCATCTACAATTTGCTTTACTTGGAAATCACCAATTTTCTCTTGCACCCTAATTCCAACCAAAGATGAAGCTCTGTGTGTAAAAGAGATTGTCGACTTGTAGACTAGTGCGCATAGTCTATGAGTAACGGGTCTCGATGAAAACAGTTCGGACGACGTCTTTATTCCTAAAACTTCTTTCTTGATCACTTCAAGCATTTCTCTTTCTTAATTACTTCAAGCATTCCTCTTTCTTAATTACTTCAAGCATTCCTCTTTCTTGATCACTTCAAGCATTTCTCTTTCTTAATTACTTCAAGCATTCCTCTTTCTTGATCACTTCAAGCATTTCTCTTTCTTCTCTTTCTCTTTCTTCATCACTTCAAGTATTCCTCTTCTCTACCTTAACTGCTCTAACAAATGAATGAATAAACATAATTACGAAGCATCAAAGGAAAAACTTACTGTACGTCTGCGCTCTTAGAGAGAGATAATACACTAAGTTACAAATATACCACACTACATACTGTTTAAACCATTACGGTGCAATGTATGAAGTGATCAAGAAAGAGGAATACTTGAAGTGATGAAGAAAGAGAAATGCTTGAAGTGATCAAGAAAGAGGAATGCTTGAAGTGATCAAGAAAGATAAATGCTTATGTGATCAAGAAAGAGAAATGCTTAAAGGGGTCAAGAAACAGTAATGCTTGAAGCAATCAAGAAACAGGAATGCTTTGAAAGATCAAGAAAGAGGGATGCTTGAAGTGATCAAGAAACATAAATGCTTGTGTGATCAAGAAAGAGAAATGCTTAAAGGGGTCAAGAAACAGTAATGCTTGAAGCAATCAAGAAAGAGGAATGCTTTGAAAGATCAAGAAAGAGGAATGCTTGAAGTTATCAAGACAGGGTAATGCTTGAAGTGATCAAGAAAAATGAATACTTGAAGTGATAAAGAAAGAGGAATGCCTGAAATGATCAAGAAAAAAGAATTCTTGAAGTGATCAAGAAAGAGAAATGCTTGATGTTATCAACAAAGGGGAATGCTTGAAATGATGAAGAAATAGGAATGCTTGAGGTGGTGAAGAAGAATACTTGAAGTGATCAAGAAATGGTAATGCTTGAAGTGATCAAGAAAGAGGAATGCGTGAAATGATCAAGATAAAGGAATGTTTGAAGTGATAAAGAAAGAGAAATGGTTGAAGTTATCAAGCAAGGGGAATGCTTGAAATGATGAAGAAATAGGAATGCTTGAGGTGGTCAAGAAGAATGCTTGAAGTGGTCAAGAAAGAGGAATGCTTGAAGTGATCAAGAAAGAGAAATGCTTGAAGTAATCAAGAAAGAGGAATGCTTGAAGCGATCAATAAAAAGGACAATGCTGGAAACGATGAAGAAATGGAATTGGCTGCAACACTGAGAAGTGACTGTATACTAATAGAATGAAAGGTTAAGCGGGAAAGGGTCTGTAGTAGAAGATAATAGTTGACAGATAATATTAAATTAAGTCGATCTTACGCTGAGAGGAAGCTTAATAAATGACATAAGTTCGGAAATACTGCAGTGAAAAACCTGCATATTAAGGCACAGAACGATGAATGAAGGATAGTGAGTACCCTAACATTGTACGCACAATGAATATTTTAATTGTGCAGATATTTATTGAACACCCCTTGTACTAACGAGAGGTTAAGATAATTTATCTTGCGTTACCATGTGAGCAAATCACACTGTATCACATCCTTGCGTGGGAGTTTAAAGCAACGATAGGTAAATTGCGTAGGCGGCATCGTCTCTTTTTCGAGCTATCCCGAAATACCACCACGCTTGTCGAGGTCGAATTCTAACTCTTTGATCTCACTCTCCCACGTGCGTTAACCTTCGCAAAGAAGTGCGTAATGGATATGTGTCAGGTAATTCAATGCTTGAATACTGTTGCAAATAAAGCAACAATACGTTTACCGTTAAGAAAAATCCATTTTCTACCTCCAACAAGATTTCTGTATCGTTTTTCGATCGCGTTGAAGTACATTCTCCGTAGTATCACTCTGTTAATATCTTCAGTAAACGTATATGAATTCCCATGCATATTCTCGGTTCAATATCCCCACTCTTTGTTTTTGAAACTTTAAATTCAAACTTGTTACGTCTACGCATAATTGAGTAGTTGGATATTTAAAATGCAAGAACTAAAGCCAGTGGTGTATTTCTGTACAAAACAATGACTGGCATCATAGATAACCCTACTTTTCTCCAAAAGATATGTTCCAAAGCAAAGAAATGTGGCTTAAGGCTGCGGCAATTGATGTCTTATGATATTCCTAAAACAGAAAGATTCAAGAATTCACAATTATTTAGAATGTCTTTGCGTACAACAAAATATCTGTATTGCAATCTAATCTTGATTTTAGTATCTCAATCAATGTGTACAAAATAATATTAAGACAAGTGTTTACAACATAAATTATCAGATTTAGTGTTATACTTAGCAATATATAACTGAATATGAATCATAATGACATCTGGTTTGTTTATTTTGGTCTTGTTTTGTATTGTTTTGGGTGAAGCGCTTCTAAATTGCTAATTGGGTGTTATATTATTCTATAGTATAGTTTAGTAATGTATATTACATTATATTTGTGTATGTGTTCTACACGTGTTATGTCCCACTGTATTATATTATGTGTTTCTTTTTTTTTTATTGGCAACCTTCTGTAAAAGGAGATAATTTCTCTGTTGAAGGAAATAAATAAATAAATAAAATAAAATAAAAAATAAAACCCCAGGACAGCAGTTTTCGAATTTTCATTTCTTTTTGAAAAACCGTTACGATATTTCAAAATGTAAAAAAGTTACATCTGCTCAGAATTTTTTCTAGAACTTTCTCGTGAATCATCAAGTGGTTTGCTTTCGCGTTTGCCTAGAAATTCTCGATAGTTTTGTGGCTACGTATATCTATTATACTATTGATAATATTTCGTCAACAGCGAAGGGAACCACACCAAGATTCACGTGAAAGTTCCAGAAGGAATTCTAAGTAGGGTTGTTAACGATCCGGAAACCCTTAAATTGTAATGGTTTCTATTGGGTTCCGCTGCAGCACTGGAACCTTTTTCCTGGCACAATTTAAATTCGGTCCAAGTTGCGTATTGTTTCATTGAAAAAAGGTTCCTGGACCGTATTTAAATTGATCTTGAGAAAAGGTACTTGGACCGAATTGAAATACTTTACAGATAAAAAAATGTTCTTTACGGTCCAGAACCCACTTGCGCTTTCTGATTTTCTCTCCTGGACCGGAATTGAATTTATTTAAAATTCCTGAACCTTTAACAACCCTGATTCTAAGCATATGCAATGTTTCAGATTTTGAATATTTCCTAGCGTCCACAAATTTGAATTTGAATTATTAAGGCCACTTTATACACAGTAAGGTAACTCGAGATTGGACCTACAGTTTAAGTGGGATCCGAACCATCGTGCAATGAGCCTGCACCGGTTGTCGAACCCGCTTTTTCGAAAGAGGAGGAACATTCTAAAACAGTTGCCCTGGTGTCGACAACTGTTTGGCAAGAAGTATATCAAATCACGACGTCTAAACGTATCTTAAATATTGAAAACTATCTTCTACAATGAATACTGTAACAGGAAACACTCCAGAACGACTTATAAGTATTTTGCTATTCGTGCGTCTCTGCATAATCACGCTGTTTCCTACACTTGCAAATTTCGTGTGACGATGTTCGTATCGTCTTCGCAAATTGCTTTGAAATCTCATTTTCATCTTGTTCCTTGCAATGAGTTGTCTTTCGAAAAATTAAATTATTATTCTCTTCTTCGTCCATTATTCCGGAAGAGATTGGATCTTAAATTCATTTTTGCGAAGCTATTCAGTTCCAATTTACATCCAACAAGAGGGCAAAATGTTTCATTCATGTTTATCCAGTGCAGGAACTGGATAAGAATTGTTGTCATTATTACTCTGAATGTACAGGTACTTCAGATTCCTTGTACTTCATGGAGCAGTACATTAAATATATTTTTATGTTCACATATATGACCGTGAGCACAAGTGATATCAGTGATTACACTCTGTCGTTCTTTTTATCTGTTACTTTATAGGCATCTCCCTCTTTCTCACTCTGTTCTTTCTCTCGCTCCCTCTCGTTTCTCCTTGTCTGTGTTTCTCATTCTGTTTCCTCTTTACCATTATTTTACCACTTTCTGTTTTCTCTTTTCCTCCCCCTGTTCTCTTTCTCTCCCATCCCGTTTTCCATTTCTTACTGCATTTTCTAATTTGTCTCTCTCTATTTTCTTTCTATGTTTTTCTCTCTTTCCTTCTTTCTCTCATATTCTATTTTCTCCTGATTCTATTGTCGTCTTTCCCTCTCTTCTTATTAAATTTTTCTCTTCTTCTTCTCTTTCTCGCTCTTCTTCTCTTCCCCTCTTTCACACTTTTTCTCTTTCTCACTATTGTTCTCTTTCTATCTCCTCTTTTTCCTCCCTCTCTATCTCTGTTTTAGTTCTTTTCTGACTTTCTTTCATTCCCCCCCTCTCTCTCTCCCACAAGAATATTTTACATTATAACAACATATGAATATTATTGAAAACGTATTCCCCCTTTTGACCAATAACATCAATTGATTAACGTCATGAAACCTGATGACTCCTATTAGGCAAGCAAAGTAATTTCAGAAAGTATTTTGCAATAAGACCGACGGAATATAAAACTAAATATTGTTAAGCTTTATGTTTCTATTCCCTCATAGCCAAGAAGGATATCAAATTTCAACCCGTGTTTCAAGAATTACCACCCCGCCCAGACATGCACCATATGCCCTGGGAGCCTAATTTTCATTATGCTTTGATTGTCCAACCCTATGTTATTGCTCTTTTCAGGCTAAGAGGTAGAAACTTACCTTTATGTTCAATGCGTGTTTCTGCAGTATGCACACACAGAGAAGGTCAAAGGTCATGCAATTATTCCGGCCTAGCTGCAGCGTAGGAATACGTTTATTACAGATGACCATTTCCGGAAATATATGATTATTTATATGAGAGCATGTATGAGACCGAACATGCCCTGTGCAGCCTTTTTTCTGGACTTAAAATACGTAGGAGCTATCTGTATTTGACTTATTACTGTAAACGAGAAGAAGAGAATATGAGTCTTGTGACGTAAGCATGTATCCTACTCATACCGTGCGTTACAGTTCAAATATGATTAGTCAGAGCGTGGTTTAGTACAAAGAGCTCCGATTTCTGCCATACACTTAAAAAGTTAGAGAACCGAACCTATTAGCACAGTTCTGGTGTTGCTTTCGAGGGAAATCGGAAAATACGTTTCAAGATGATGTACTTGAAACATACAGAAAGCGTGCCTCTACTCGTGACGATGAGAATAAGTATGATTTGAGAGCATTGATAAGGGACACTCGCAAAGGAACATCATTACAAAGACCAAAACTGTTCGAGTGATATACAGGGTGTCTCACAAGTAATAGCGCAAACTGACGCAGGTGAAAGTACACGATAATAGAAGCAAAAAAGTCTCAGTAAACATGGGTCTGCAAATGAGCAGTTTTCGAGATAATCGCGAATGTGTGATTACAAGCCACCACTGACTTCATTGTTTGTAATCGTCGTCCTAGTTGCTAAAATGTACTCTTCGTTGCTGTAAGGTTCCATTTTCACTACGCATGTACAGCACAACTGACGTGACTCCCACAGTACGATTAGACTGTGTACTGATTGTATCCATCCTGTTTGATTACAACGCCACCTGTCGGAAATGTTCTCTTTTGTAAACAAGGAGCAAACCTCGGACCGCGCAAGGAGTAAAGAACTCAGTGTTCACAATGACGACTTGTAACCACACATTCACACACATTATTAGCATTTTACCAACTAGGACGACGTTTACAAACAATGAAGTCAGTGGCGGCTTGTAATCACTCATTCGCGATTATCTCGAAAACAGCTCGTTTGCAGACCCATTTTTACTGAGACTTTTTTGCTTCTATTATCGTGTACTTTCACATGTGTCAGTTTGCGCTATTACTTATGAGACACCCTGTATACATAATTTTATTAGTTGCAAAATTCTGAAGTATAAACTTGATATGATATGCATAATCTCAATTGGCCCGTAAAATTGCTTACTCAAGCCAACGCTATACTCTAATACAGTGGTGGCCAAAAGTCTGGAAAATGCTTTAAGAAATCTCTTTTTTGGCTTTCACACACAAATAAATTTTATGTCCTTCTATTATTTTGTTTTTTATTATCCTACACATTCATACAAGTGGCAGGATATTATATCAATGGTTTCTGTAAATAATATTATATTTTTCTTCTTCTTCTTCTTCTTATGCAAAGGTTGGTTTCTCATTTGAACTATATATAATTCTATCAATGACTTCAAACCTTATTGTGATGTAGCAAACAATATTATAAGGGTATTATTGAGTGCATTGTTGAAGTTTCTGTTGCAACATTTTTGGCTTTATTTGTTGTTACTTTGATCACATTGTTGCTTGATAAATACCAGTTATTGTTGTTTCAAAACAGTGGATATCTTGAATGTTTAGGAACATTTATAATTATGATAATCCAATATATATATAGCCCCAATCCCACCACTCACTCACTCACTCACTGACATAAATGTTCTCCATGAAGGAAGCCCCGGAGGCGAAAAACACTCGATTACGACCCCCCATGAAATCGTCCCAAAAGGCCCAGAAAATTCAAAAATCTCTCAATCGGCCCTTCCTTAAGGGTGAAAATGCCCTTTTCTCACGTCCTTAGCAACCGTTGCCACGGGCATTTCTTTTGCACACATTGTTTCCTTCAATTCTTAATTGTCTAGCTGCATTATATTTCTCACAGATCAATAGCACACAGATGAATCAACTCATGGTTTTGAAAAGGTGCCTGAAACAAGGGTGACATCTACATGATAAGGAGTTTCAGCCCAGATACAATTACGTATATATTGTTATACTTAATGCGTAAATATCTACATCGTGCTTGTTTTAACTAAATATTTAGGGGGTATAATGACATGCAATTCCTTATAGCTTGCCGTGCCTGTTGTTGTCCATGGAAACGGACGTTGCTAGGGAACTTAAAGAAAGTTTATTTTCGACCCGAAAAATACTGTAAGGGAATTATGCTAGAGTTTTCGAATTTCAAAATACGAGCATCAGAATTTTATTACAGAGGCAACGTAGGAATTTGAGGGGAATGACGGAAAACGGTCATTATCCAATTACGTTCAAAAATGTGAAAATAACAAATACGTAAATATTGCATTTTCAATTTAGTCGCTATTCAATTCGTTAATGCAAAACATCCAACTACTTATCTTGAAACGGTTATTACTTACTCAGTTCATTATTAAGAAAATATACAATAATAGTTTGAATATTTGTACCTTATTAGAGCCCATACACACACAAAGTTACTTTCTAAACTTTTCAAATTAACGAACTTGTACACATGTTCCTCATCATCCAATACAACATGCAGACATTTTCAAAGTCATTAAGATCATTAAGGAACTCCATCTAAAACATGATTGCGTTCACAACGTGGCCGAAGGTCACGCATGCGAGCGTACAAGACGTGGCCAAAGGCCACGTCGAAAGTACGCGAGTTTGTATCTATATTTGTTCAAGTAATCTTATAGTATACACATTAAAAATAAAATGTACAATTTCATCAATTGTATTAAGTGTGAGAGAATTAAAAAGTATGAATAATTGAAAATTTTGATGATTTTTCAGACTTTTGGAAAAGTATGAATACCAAAATACCATAAATACGTAGTGTATATGATCAAATGTGGATGTCTTAAATTTATTGATTAGCTTGTAACAATCTAACAAATCTACCTAGGGTATAATGCAGTGCTTCCCAAAGTGTGCGCCCCGAAATGTTCAAATATTTCATTGAAATAACACTTACTTTTTCGTCTAAACATGGTTTTAGAATTGGAAATTCAATCAATGATATAACTGTTCCAAATATGTGCTTATTTAGTACTTTTTACATAAAAAATGTTTCTGAATATGAAATATGTGTTTATACAAGGATTTTTAACTTAAGCCAAGCAACCTAACCGCACTAACTGAGCATTGCAAGTGCAAGATAAGCCTACATTCTGACTTGGGCGCTGCGGAAAGATCTTGAAACACTAAGGGCGCCGTGAAAAAGAAAAGTTTGGAACAATCCAGAGGGTCCCCTTCCCCGAAATGAGAAAAAGTTAGATATATATTATTTCCCCCTTTCCTTTTATTTGTTACTGTTTCCTATTTTCCTCTTCTTGTATCTTCCTTCCGTTCCTTTTCTTTTTAGCTTGCCTTCGCCCTTCTCCTTTTCCATATTTCTCCTGATTCTCTCTCTTTCTCTCTCACTCTGTGTGTCTTGCTTCTACTGTATATTTATCTCTCTCTCTCTTTTTCCCTTTCGTTTCTTTATTCCTCTTTCTGTCTCTGTCCCTTGCTTCTTCATTTATCTTCCATCAACATTTCGGGCGTGGAAGGACCTTCTAGCAAAGCACCCAAATGTCAACCTCACTTCCATTTAGTATATCCCGGTAACTGCATTTGCAGACTAACGAGGCCCTGGCGTCTGGACCTATGACCAGTATAGTCCTCTGTTGGGCTGTGTGTGTGTTGTCCTGTGTTTTTTCAATATATGTGCTGAGTGCCCCATTACAGCATCAGCTATTAACTCGGGTAAGGATATTTTAGTCCATAGACACGTGTTTTGTGCCCGTATAGTGTGAAGGGCACAAAATAGCTCGAGTGCTGACGCACCCACAATTTTTAATTCAATCACTCCATTAACCCTTCTCTCTCATTTTCTATATCTTTTTCACATCTGTCTCTTGGTACTTTATTTCTCTTCCATTGCCACCCCCCTCTCTGTCTCTGCATATGCTCTTATGTGTGTGTGTGTGTGTGTTTGTTGATGATATACAGGGTGTTTCTGTGAATGTGTTACAAACTTGTAGGGATGATGGAAGGGAACGAACACAACAAGATGAGAACAGGAACCCTGGTCCTGAAATGCCCCAGTCAAAAGTTACAAGCCAAAATCTTCGTAGGGCAGGCAACCACGCACAACGCGGAGGAGAACCATAAAAGAAAGGGGAAAGAATGTATTGTGAAAAGCTGTATGGGGAAACTTAAATCTTTGTATCATTTAAAACATACTCTAGACGCTAATATTAAAGATCGCCTTTGCAAGCACCCATTCATTCTATCTACACTAGACTATTCCGCTCCAGTGTACAGTAATATCTCCCAGGACCTAAACTATAAACTTCAAAAAATTCAGAACTGTTCTATACGTTTCACATTTAACCTAAAAAGAAAAGAACATGTATCCCCCTACTTAAAGAAACTTTATTGGCTAAACATTAACAATAGAAGAAAATACTTAACACTCACCTTGATGCACAAAATACTTAAGAGTGGCCCCCCCAAAATATTTATTCGATAAGATCTGCTCTTGTAGAACTTGGGTCGAACATAATTCCGCAAGAAACACAATCTAAAAATCCCCAAACATAAAACCGCCACCTATAACAAGTCCTTCATTGTTACAGGGATAAGGGAATGGAACAAACTGCCTGCACCATTGACTAACATTATTTGCCATCAAAGTTTTAAGAAACAATTAAAGAACTTACTATTGTCCCAACAACTACATTCACCTTCATATGTAAACAATTGCACCTGCACATCACACAATACATACCTAACACCCCCCCCTTCCTCCGAACACACACGATGAACTACTGAAGACTTATTACTTATCTTTTATACTTATCAATTCAATGTATCATTTTATTATTGTAGAATCTCTATATTATCTTTATTGTATTATCATGATCAATGTTTTTTTTTCTATGTTTATATTCATCTATTGTATCTTTGACAAGGGTTGGTTGTAAGAACGGCCCACGAGGCCGAAACATGCCTGCTTAAATAACGACCATTCTATTCTATTATTTTCTATTCTATGCCCTGGAGAAGACGTAACGTCAAACTCGACGTGTGTAGTCTAGAAGCACGAGTGTCGCGGCTGTAATCAGTGCAATGGAGTATACGCTAGAAGAACTGGCTGATATGGTGTTTGTGTATGGACAAGCAAACGGTAACTGTAGGCAAGCAGAAATGTTGTATCTGACCACGTATCCACGGCGCAGACATCCAGCGCACGACATGTTTCCAAGACTTTTCCAACGATTACGGGAAACGGGGCGAGTGCAACCTCAATTCCACGAGCAAGGAGGACGAAGAACTGTAAGGACACACGACCTTGAAGAAGCAGTGCTATATCGGGTCTAAGGCCAACCATCCATTAGTACACGGGCTGTGGCGCGTGAAATTGGTGTGGCCCATAGTACTGTTTGGAAAGTTCTGAGAGAGCAGCAGCTGCATCCTTACCATCCCCGCGTGGTGTTTAGTGAATGCTTACTTCAGCGCTGTGTGGTCGAACCCCCAGTTCCATACCTGTGTGCTTTTCACTGATGAGGCCTGTTTCACGAGAAACAAGATGCTAAATAGTCGCAATTGCCATATATGAGCCGATGAAAATCCCCGTACCACAACCGTGACGGACCATCAAGACAGATTCGCTGTAAACATGTGAGCGGGCATTGTCGATGAATATTTAATAGGTCCGTATCTTTCACCGCCACGATTAACAGGACCAGTGTACACTGTATATCTGAGAGACATCCTCCCCGAGCTATTGGAACATGTCCCACTTCTGGTTCAACGCATGTGGTTTCAGCATGATGGGGCCCTAGCCCACTTCGTAGCTGGTGCTCGTGATATTCTGACGCAGACCTTCCCACAGCGATAGATAGGGAGAAGCAAACCTGTTGCTTGACCAGTCTGTTCACCTGATTTGACCCCATTGATTTTTTTTTTCAAAAGTGTTGTTTACAAGACACCTGTGAGTAATGTAGAGGAACTGTTTGCAAGAATCCTTGCAGCCTGTGATCTGTTCCGAACTACTCCTGCGATATTAGAGCGAATGCGACAGAGCTTATTGCGACGCTGTCATGCCCGTATCGAGGCATGGAGGGCGTCACTTTGAACAACTGCTGTAATAATGGCTGGAGTTACCACTCACTAAAGCCACTACATTGATTCTTCTGTGTTTGTTTTCCACTTCCCCAGACATATTTTATGATTCCCCTCCGCATCCTGCGCTGTAACACGGTCACAGAAACACCCTGTATTTCTGTCTGTCTTCTTCACACTCGTTTCTTTATTTCTCTTTTATATTTGACTCTTCTCTCTCTCGCTTTGCGTGCTTGTCTTGCTTCTGCGTTTCTCTTCCATTCTCTCTCTCTCATTCCGTATCTGTGTGCGTGGATTGTTTTTTAATGCTCTCCCATTTTCTCATTCTGTACCTCTGATGGCATATTTCTTCTTTCTCTTCTACTTTTCTTGAAGTCACGTTGACATGACGTCACTATATTAAAATTTTAAAAAGTGGTTTTCCAGAAACATCCTTACTCAGTCCTCAAGTAAAATTTAAAACCTTTCTGCCGACTGGTTCTCGAGATAATCGTGACCAAACTTACCCCATAAGCTAACACAGGCTTGGCAAAGAAAATTCTCCAATCTTCACCTTGGTAGAATATCACCTAAAGGACCCACGTTTTCGATGTCACTAACTATTGCGGTCAGAAAGACAATACATGTGATACCAACATATCTACAGTACACATACGTACTGCAATATAAACTAACAAGATGATCGGCTTGTTCCAGAATTCGAAAATGGATTATCAATTTTCAATATTAGTACCTATAGAACATGCGGCACTTTTTGCCTCACATCTCAGCAAAATCAAATTCACAATCTAGGGCTAAGCCTTTACATCTGAAAGGGTATAAATAATTTCAGGGCGAGCCATTGATAACCGGGAAAGCATTAAATTATCTGAAAGGGTTACGAAACCACGCACTTGTTGATCGAGCCCCGCTTCAATATCTGAATTGCGTAGAAGAGGGGAAAAAAATCACACATGCGATCTGCGTTTCACAGTTGCGTTTACGCTTGATTTAGTTTTTGCGTGCAGAATAGCTTCATTACGAATGTATGGGATATTGATCTCGCATGAGCAGGTTCAATTTCTATGCTACTTTTCACTGGGAATATGAAACTCGCCGATCCAGAACCAATTTCGAATTATGGATATGTATTGGCGAAACTTGTCTCGACTTCAGACCCGAGTTTTTATACAGAAAAATATGTTTTATTTTTAACTCAGTAATGCACACGTAGGTTAATCTGTATTGGACCTGCAGCTTAAAGCGAGTTCCTGACCACAATGTGTAAAACCTCGAATGGAACTGGGGATCCTTGGTGATAAAAGTTGGCAGAGTGGTTAGCGTAACGTATTACGAAACAGCAGAAATCCCCAAGGAATATCTAGGATATCCACAATGTCCATACCAGATCCTCGAATATTATGGATATCCATTAGAAATCCATACGAAATCCATTTCTGGATATCTAGTTGACGTCCATGGGATATCCAGACATAGGAAGCCTTAGGATGTCCAATTCTGGACATCCATAAGACATCCATATATGTCTCCTGCATATTTCTGTGCTGTACGGATAGAGATCCAAGGTTCAAATGATGGACAGTGAATACATTTATTCTCTGCCATATCATGAATGTCGTATTAATCTATAAGATTATATTTTATTTAATATCCTCAATCCAAAACAAAAGTCAGTCCCTTCTCAGTCTGTCTCACCTCTATATCAACCAGGCCATGGAGACCTTCCTCCATGCCGAATCGTGATTTTTACTACCTCTATTGGAAACAGCTGACTCCATAGGCTCATGGAACTTCCTATATCCTGAATACATCAGGAAGTTTGCATAGCACAACACTGTGCATTATTCACATACCACCGAGGTTGAGACAACTGAAGTAAACAAGTGAATGCCCTGGTCAACATGAAGCATCCAGAGAGAGTTTAAATAAAATAGAATCTTATAGATTAATACGATATCATCAGTTCATTATTCATCCTCATTGTTGCAATTGACCTAAGAGGTAGATTACGAAGACCATAAAGAAATGTAAAGTGCTCCCCTGTGCTTAGAACCACGCCATGAAGGGGTATAGGAGGTGTGGGGGTAACGCCCCACACTTTCTTGATACGGTCGTGAGTGGAGGTGATGTGATCAGCATCACGCCCCTGGCCGTCTTTACCCACCAGAGTTTCCCCCAGGTACCCATGTCATTCGACGCTGGGTGGGCGCCGGCGCCAACGTTAGAAAAGTTTCCAGATTTGAACCGGCCGTGGACCGAACCCGGGACCTTTAGCATGGTAGTCAGACTGAGCCACGAGGACCCTATGAGTATGATATTACCATTTCATACCAGAAAACTTTCATTATTATTTCATTTTTGTAAACGTAAAGAAACGTGTTGCTCCTACATCACGATACCTTACTCTTATTAAAATGGTCTCAGGTTCGGTCCTTCTGCCCGTCATCCTGAATGAAGTGTTTCCGTAAATATCCTCCATTAAACTGAATTGGATTGCGTTGGTGTTTTAAGTCCTTTATGCACAGTAAGGCTAATCGGTACTGGTCCTACAGTTTCAAGTGGGATCCGAACTACTATGTGCCTCCATCTAGTATCGAACCCGGAACCTCTTGATCACAAGGCGACGACGATACCACTGCGCCATCGGGGGAGAAGAACTTTTACAAAAACTACAAGTAAAATAATTTTAACAGCTTACAAAAGAAGCTAGAAAAATGTGTTTTCTATTTTGGTGGAAATTCCGACATGAATAGTTGCGTTGCACCGCCATCCATCGATTGAGCACGTTAAGGTGTCGATTCCCGAACGTGCTCGCGTTCTGGTTTCGGTATCATCATCGTCGCAATCAAGCCAAAAGCTATGAAAATTAAGATTCAAGACAATTATTGTACAAAAGGGATGTTTTTTTATATGTCCGCTACTTTAGAAAGAAAAAAATGGGAGGAAGAGATAGGGAGAATAAAATAAGTACTAATAGAAAAAGAAATAGAGAGAGAACTAGATGGAGAAAGGGAAGAAGAAGAGAATGAGAAAAGAAAGAAGCATGAAAAGATGAGGTGAGAGAGAAAGAAGTAAATAAGAAAAAGAGAGAGAATGAGAGGGATATAGAAAGAGCAACAGATGAAACGGGACAGAGAGAGATGGAAACCAAGAGCTGATACTAGTAGCCATGGCAACAGAAGCATTCCCACCTGGAAATATTTCATTCACCTTTGAGAACAGCTGAACTACGTTCCTTCTCGACGCTGCTAGAAAAGTACAATAGAACCGGAGACATAGTTCTTGAGAAAGTTGGAGTAACAAAGACTGGAAAATTCGAGATGTAGTCGGGGAAGTTGAGAAATATGAATGAGTAAATGTTATTACAGAGAGGAATTACTTTAGAGAGGATTTGCTTTATTTTACTTCGTTTTTTGTGCCACTTTTGGTTTTGGCTAATTTGCGAAGATGGGGATGAGTGATGAGATGATGAAGTACAAACATACACGCCTAGGCAGGGATTCGACCCTTGGCGTCATAGCGTGATATGGTAACCACTCCGCAACGGGGGCCGGTAGGAACGGCAAGAAAAATTTTGCTTTACTATCAGTACAATAGTTATTTTATTGCCCAAAAGTAGTCTAGGAGTCCCATACGTGACAATGGAATGTCCCAATAACGAAAACTACGAATTTAAGGAAGGGAAAATATCAAAAAGTAAGAATTCAAGGAAGGGAAAATAACAAAAAGTAAGAATTCAAGGAAAGAAAAATAACAAAAAGTAACAATTCAAGGAAGGGAAAATAACAAAATGTAAAAATTCAAGGAAGAGAAAATAACAAAAAGTAACAATTCAAGGAAGGGAAAATAACAAAGAGTAAGAATTCAAAGAAGGGAAAATAACAAAAAGTAAAAATTCAAAGAAGAGAAAATAACAAAAAGTAAGAATTCAAGGAAGGGAAAATAACAAAAAGTAACAATTCAAGGAAGGGAAAATAACAAAGAGTAAGAATTCAAGGAAGGGAAAATAACAAAAAATAAAAATTCAAGGAAGAGAAAATAACAAAAAGTAAGAATTCAAGGAAGGGAAAATAACAAGAAATAAGAATTCAAAGAAGTGAAAATAACAAGAAGTAAGAATTCAAGAAAGGGAAAATAACATAAAAAAACTAATTCAAGGAAGGAAGAATTACAAAAAGTACGAATTTAAGGAAGCGAAAATAACAAATAGTACGAATTCAAGGAAGAGAAAATAACAGAAAGTACGAATTCAAGAAAGGGAAGATAACAAAAAGTACCAATTTAAAGAAGGGAAAATAACAAAAATTACGAATTCAAAGAAGAGAAAATAACAAAAAGTGTTGTTACATCCTCCTTGATGTTTTTAAAATTATTAATTCGTTGCTGATTTACAAGACCACTGTTTTTCTTAAATTATAAAAACTTATGGTCGAATTGAAGAAAGGGAAGTTAACAAAAAGTACGAATTCAAGAAAGGGAAGAAAACAAAAAGTAAGCACTCAAGGAAGGGAAAACAATAAAAAATACCATTTCAAGGAAGGGAATTACGTTTTTCGTACGAAAGGATGACAAACAATTGAAGAAAGGAAAATAACAAAAGCAGCACAAGAACATGCTTCTCGAGATACAATACTCATTATTCTAGTTGTAAGATAGATAATTAAATCTGTAGCCGAGAGAGAATGTCGATGCAGCAGGAAAAAGATTCAAAAACATGCAAAAACAGAGATCGTTATTTGTTTTTTATCTTGATGGACAACAACACTGGATTTTAATTAGCTACGCGAATATCCAATCAACTGCATACTCGAGCTGGTTGAAATACGCACTCCCTCTGGGACAAGCATTTGAACCATGAATATTTAATAGCAAATGCAATGGCTGCAGTAGCCTTCTGGTACACACAAAAACCTCAACTCGTTCATATTGTTCACATTATTATGACCTGCTGAGCGAATATTTGTGAATATGAAGAGTGAATTTTTTCTTTCAAAACAATGAAAGAAATGTTAATTTAGTGCCAGTTTCTACCACATGTTCAAAATGAGATAATTTTCAATTTTATCATCTGTGTACGGTACTGGAGGCTAATTAGGGGTGATATTGATCCGAGACTAGGGGTGCTAGAATGTGGATTGATTAATTGATTTAGCCAGTTTTGGCTAATCGCGGCGATGAGGATAAATTATGATAAGGTGATATGGATGAAAGGACAATCAAAAACATGTAGAGATGATGCAACATGAGCTCCACCGATGATTATGGGTTCAGACGCCAGAGCCTCGCCAGTCTGCAAAATGCAGTCAAGGATATACTACGTGGAAGGAATGTTGAAATTTGGATGTCTTCGGAAAGGATCGTCCCTTACACTCTCGGAATTTGTACTTTGCGGATGACTATGGTGTGCAGCTAGAGTTGACGAGCTGTATCATTGCGGGTGGCCTTGACTACTCCGCGCAGAGTGTGAGAGAGATACGTTTATGCAGTTGCCACCTACTCGCCCTTTGGGTGTTCGACAGCAAGGATAGAACGCAAGAATAATGACGCGCAGCCGGTAGCTCCTCCCCCTTGCTACTGCGCAGCCGTGCTTGGGCAGGGTTCACCCGCAAAGATACAGCTCGTCAACTCTAGTGTGAGGGCTGTGATGTGTGTTAGATACATACACACAGATACCCCTGGTGCTGCCCTCTAGCAAGACCAGAGTTGCCAGTACACCTCTTAATGGTGGAAAAACATACATTTTCATAAATGTGCCATAGCGAACCCCATAATCGTCTGCAATGCATAAAACAGAATCCTTCTTTTATGAATTCGATAAATATCCACACAGGTCGTGGATACACATCGAAAATATTTGCAAGATACTCTACATTTGTATTTTATCCGTGAGCAAAATGTTACTGTGAACCTACAGTATGCTTCATTACGCAGAGAAAAACTTCTTCTTCTTCTTCTTCTTCTTCATGCCCCTTACCGCTTGTATGGTAGCAGTCTTGGGCAACGGTCTGAAAACATTGAGGGCTGGAAATTCGCGCACTAGTATAAACAGCACAATATTTTGTTCCACTTCACTTCACTGTCACTATAACACTGCAATGATGAGGGATGATATCAAAAGCGAAGTTCACACTGTCGAGCAAATCCATAGAGAATCCACATAATAGAGGGGGAAGGTGATGAAAGTAAAGAGGGCAAGGAGAGAGGAAATGGAACCTTTTTTCGAAGGAGTCTGTGAAAGAGTGCCTGACGTTGTGTATTCCATAGCGGGCATTGAAAAAATTCCCTTTCTTGATGTTTGTTGCTACATAAGGACATGGATAGTTGGTTGGTAAGACACTCATTGTTGTCAGTCACTCATTGTTGTTTCCTCAGTTATTTCTTCGGAGCGTGATCTTGCAAAGCGCGTAACTGCATTAGCAATGGTTAGTCTCTGATCCACTGGCAATACTCAACACGCTTGTCGTGGTGTCTTTCTTGCAGTACTGTTATTTTGTAGGGATGTAAATGTAAGTGCCTTTTCAGTGCGATTCTTGCGCTGCCGTACGACACACTCACTTGCTGTGACAATTTACGAATTGACTTCTTTGGGCTTTGCTCTATTCTAATCGAAATATCCTGTAGTTTGTCCTCTGCTAGAACTCGTGACCTGCCTGATTTCGGCGCATTCTTCACTGATCCCTTTCTGCGAAATTTATCGATCAACCGCCGCACTGCATTACGATGTGGTGGATCTGTATCAGGAAACCTTTCCGTAAACTTATTTCGCACTTCTTCCGTATATTCACCTTCGAAAGACTTGTTCCACCAAAAATCCACGAGCTTCGAGTAACAAAACCATTGCCATTGCACGCTCCGAATAAACAACTGATTAAACAACAATGAGTGAATGACAACAATGAGAGACTGACAGCAATGAGTGTCTTACTAACCAACTGTCTACGCCCTTATGTACCAACAAACATCAAGAAAGGGAAGTTTTCTCTGCGTGATGAAGCGTAGTGTAGGTGCACAGTAACCTTTTGCTTACTCATACAAAACTATTTTTCACCTTAGTAACATTTACGCACACTGAACGTTTATGTAGAGCATAATTTTCTTGTTTAATGTTTCAAAAATATTCTCCAGCAAAGTTAATACTTTATTATTATTCTAATAGGGTTACAATTTAGCCATACAACGATTCATTTAAAACAATATTAATACAAATAATGGTTTCATGCCCAATGTACGTTTCATGTCCCTGTCGCTTTTTGTACAAAAATTGCCTACGTTCAAAATCTCGGTTCCGTTACTTTTCTGGACCCGTATCTCTTTCCTTTTCTATATTCTTCCCCCCTCTCTCTCTATGTCTCTGTATATCTCTCCCTTTTTGCAACATTCTCTCTCTTCCCACCTCACTTTCTCATTCTTTCTCTCTGTCTCTACCTCTCTATGGCATTCTTGAACCCGAAGATTCTAACTGGGCAAGATTAATCCACTTCTTATCATCCTTAATATTGTTTTACTTCTATTAACATTGACATTCCCCAATGATTTGGGCTGTTTCTTTTGTATTTTTCTGTCTCATCATCGCTGCTTTTATCTATGTAATCTTCGTATTACAATAATAATAATCAGGCTATTAGTACGCCGAAAACGCAGCTCCAACCTTTTTTTGCACTCTGAACCGAACCGAAGTTTGCAACAGTGAAATTGGATTATTTTTCCATGTAAAGGAGTGAAACTAGTCATTTCTACTC
This sequence comes from Lepisma saccharinum, assembly GCF_977018435.1. Taxonomy (NCBI): domain Eukaryota; kingdom Metazoa; phylum Arthropoda; class Insecta; order Zygentoma; family Lepismatidae; genus Lepisma; species Lepisma saccharinum. The sequence continues at coordinate 45,569,475 of NC_139247.1, read as the reverse complement.
TGCATGGTAATTTGATTCCAAAATCCCGTGTCAAATTCCCGATTCAGATATCACCGTATGAGCTCGAATGACGATAAAGCTACGTGTAGCTATATCGCAAAAGCTTGTATTCGCAAATCCCGTTCATGCATATAAACATGACTCCCCATTTCGCCGCCTCTCCCAAGAGTATCGACTCTTCTAATTGTGACTGTCTGGTAATTTTATTGACATTTACCCCTTCCGGTACAAGCAATCTCCGTATTAAGGGTGCGTTCACCTATAGGTCAGGGGAGAGAGTCTTGGCGCCTCACCTGGAATCTGGAAAATTGCTTCCTCTTGTTATATTTGTATTTGTTCTCCTGGTTTCGTCTCCCTTCCTATGTCTTTGAATTTGTTTGTTCTTTTTTACTCCCCTTCTTGTTGATTATATACATTTACTATATTTTTCTTCAGTTTTCTGTTACATCATCATTTTTATTCCCTTCCCTCTCTCCAGTCTTTCTCTTCCATTTCCTATTTTTCTTTCTGCCTCTCCTTTCTTTCTTTCTCTTTCTCCTTTCACTTTCTAGTTTTCTCTCTGCTTCTTTTTATTTCCTTTCTTATTGTCTTTATTTTTCTCTCGCTCTTTAATCCTTTATTTTCCTCTCTACCTCTCTTCCTTTCTATTCCTATTATCTCGTTATTTCCTTATCTTCCTATTTTCTCTTTCTATATTTCTCTCCCTCTTCTTCTTTCTCCCTACATTTCTACTTTATCTATCTTTCTATTATTCTTCCTTCCTTTGTTTCTTTCTCTTTTGACACTCATTCGCTTTTATCTCAGCCTATTTTTCTCTATTTCACTTTCTCTCTCTTTCGTAAAGATGGTGTTAGAACTTTTTTCACACAAATTTTGTTTCACATAACACCTGAGAGAAAACTTCATTCTTATTTATTCACAAATGTGTCACTACATGGAATTAATGCAATAATAAGTTTCTATGTTGTCTTTAGTACGAGGAGTGTATGAGGTGACTTTTCGGGAAGGCACGCAGTTCAAGGGCTCATGTGACCCTCCTTGCATCAGACGGAAAAGACGAACAAAGAATTTGAAGTTTGTTCTTTGAGTGATCAGGTTTTACATGCGTTCAGTTAACTGTCACTGATGGAAAACTGAAATAATCGACTACTTCAGAAACATATCTAAACAATTCCATACATGGTGCTCTAAACACACATTGGACTATCTCCATTTAGCCACTGGGAGTGGTTATCACATCGCCCTACGCCCGCAGGGGTCCCGGGTTCGAATCCCGTTCAGGGCATGGACATACTTTGTGAGCGTCCCTTAATCAATTTCATCTTATCATCACTCATCATCATCATCACCGCGAGTAACCAAAAGTGGAAGAAAAGCGACGCTAAATAACAAGCATCAAATCAAACCGTTTCCTTCAGTATCTGTATCGTTACTTTTTAAATGTCCCTCGTATAATTCATGCTAGTAATAACAACTAACTACTAATGTTACTAGGATGTTATATACCAAATTTCAGCTTGTTCTGAATTATAGTTCCCTTATTTCGTCAAAACTTTCATTGTCCGCCATTTTCCAATATGGCGGACTTAGCGTACGGGTGATCGCCGGGAACTTTTGGTATGTTGTTATTAATGCTATGAAGACGCTACATTCCAAATTTCAGCTTGTTATGAATTAGTTCCTTTATTTTTCCTATTTTGACTGCACTATATAGTAATTTCGTGTTTAGTTTTTTTTTTTTTATCAAGATTAAAGTGAGGCAGTAATATTCTCTAGACTTCATTTTCTCCATAACTTGTGAGAATCATCAACTGCTCTCTGCATTACTTCAAAATCAGGCCCTGCATATTCCACATTTCTTTATGCCCTTCCAGTCCTCGGCTTTCAGATTTTTTCTCAGCTTTACAACCCTTCTCTTTATTTCGAGTTAATTAGGAAAGATGTCATCTAATCGTCACTGGAGCTTTCACCAAAGATGTCTTCCTTTCCCTCCCTTTCTTTCTCCTTCCCTTCTTCCCTCCCTCCCTCCCTGTCTCTCTCCTTTTCTCCATTTTCTCTCTTAGCTTTGAGCTTTGGGCTGCCAGCCTGACAAAACCTCCATTATTCTCAAAAGAAAGGCTTTGATTACACAGAATGAGCGCATGAATAGTTAGGGAGATTGTAGGAAGTTAATGCTGACTTTAAAAATCTCTTCATTCCATCTGGATTATAATATACGACAATTCTTTATGGTTCCAATCATTAAAGTTGAAAACTTTCTATTAACTGGCCTGTCAGACCATGGTTATTATATGCTGCTAAATTTCAACCATGTTCGTTTTATGGTTCCAGTAAAGACAGCGTTTGTTTTAATGTTTCCAGGAGAGATAGTGTGACTGTTTTATGATACCGGTAAAGACCGTGTAGTGTGACTTTTATAATTTCAGTAACAACAATGTGAGTTTTATGATTCCAGAAAAGACAGTGTAAATTTTATGGTTCCAGTAAAAGCAGTGTGACTGTTTTATGGTTCTAGTAAAACAGTGTGACTGGTTTATGGTTCCAGTAAAGACAGTGTGACTATTTATGGTTTCGGTAAAGGCAGTGTGACTGTTTTATGGTTCCGATAAAGACAGTGTGACTGTTTTATGGTTCCAGTAAATAAAGTGTGCCTGTTTTATGGTTCCAGTGAAGAAAGTGTGACTGTTTTATGGTCCCAGTAAAAGCAATGTGACTGTTTTATGTTTCCAGTAAAGACAATGTGGTTGTTTTGTGGTTCTAGTAAAGACAGTGGACTGTTTTATGGTTTAAGTAAAGAGAGTGTGGCTGTTTATGTTTCCTGTAAAGACATTGTGACTGTTTTATGGTAACAGTAAAGACAGTGTGACTATTTTATGGTCCCAGTAAAGCAGGGCCGGCGGAAGGGGGGGGGCGAACCGTGCCACCGCCAACGGCGGCAAAATTTGAAGAGAAGAAAAAAATATGACTATTGAAAACTTGAAAATTATAATATTATATTATATAACTTGAAAGTAAATATATGCCAACCCACCGTTTTGAAGGAACATATAAGTAGTCTTACTTTAAAAACACCGAGTACCACAAGGTGGGAAAGCAGATTCGATGCCTTAACTCCGTTGAGATAACAAGTGCTAGAGGTCTACGATACGCTCCTTCAAATTATTGGCGACAATAAAACTGTCCAAATTGTCGTACATGAGGCTCAGTGTATTGTAAACCAGTTGTGTGGCTTTACATTTCTTTGCTCATTACTTATCTGTGGTGACTTTTTACTCCACGCAATGTAATGTGCAAATGTCTTCAAAACATTAATCTACGATGTGTTAGATGATGTTATATTAGGTTAGGTTATTATTATTAGATGATTTCTTTCAAACATATCAGCGCTTTGAAAAAGGCAGGATGATGAAAAATTTCAAAGTTTCTTAGACGCCACTTCTCAGCCTGGCAGGGCCTCCTTGCCTCCACTCGTGGAGGCGTCGTGGGGCGGCGACCTGTGAGTCCCGGTTGATGATAGAGAATTGGCATCGAATTTAGATATAGATGATCCAAAGATAGGCAACACTGTACAGGGCAGAAATCGAAAGAAGAAGCACTTTCAGTATGATGAAACTGTTGAAGATCCACAAGAACGGTATCAAGTTGATTTTTATTACCAGGTTCTAGACGATTATTTTAGCTTTAAGAGACAGATTTGAGCAGCTTAAACATCATAGTGAATTTATCAATTTATTTTATGATATTAGTAAGCATAAAGACATCCGATCTGATCTTTTGTCCGAAAAGTGTAGACACATGAAGGCTACTGAATTAAATGATGATCTAAAAGTGCTTTCGGCTGTAATAAAACAATTACTCCAGAGGAGAACTTAAACTGATAAAGGGTCATGATTTTGCACCTAATGTGAGGTAGAACTTCGAATTTATTAACTTCGTCGGTAACCGTGGCAAGTGGCGAACAAAGTTTTTTTTTTTTTTTTTTTTTTTAAATTAAGGCTATTAGAAATACTACATTTGGTCAATCATAACTGAAACACGCTTATTTCCATTTTATGCAAGATAGCATTATACGAAGAAGAATATTACATGCAAAGGTAAAGGTAAATTCCTTGTGTATAAAGCAGCATGTCATGAAGGCACATTTAGGGGATGTAGGGGGTAGGACCACACACATTCTCGATCTCGGTCATTTTGTTTGATGTGATCAGCACCACTCTCCGGCAGCCTTTCCTCCCAGGGTTGCCCCAGGTACCCATTAATTTGAGGCTGGGTGAAGCCCAGAGCCTCTCTATGCGGCAACAACGCAGGAAAGAATTCATACCTTAGATCACCCACATCATTTTAAAAATCCAATCATATATCACAGAACTACAACTTTGAACATATGAAGTCAAGCCTTCATTTCTTTTCTAATACTTGCTACATTTAAGATACGTTTAAGAGAGAGAGAGAGAGAGAGAGAGAGACAGTTTTCTTAAAATATAATAATAATAATATAAAATTAGTGTTGCATTTTTTAAAGTTTAACTTTGGTCGAGCGAGACATCCTTTTGTGCTTAATAGTATTGAAATAGCGTAATAAGTCTCATTATTTTTTTATAGTTTGATGTTTTTTACTTAGAAATATATTGATTTTCAATTTACCGTTGCTGCGTAATGACGGGGGGAGGGGCGTTTGAAAGGGAGCGGCAAAATGACTAGCGCTGGTCCTGCAGTAAAAACAGTGTGGTTGTTTTATGGTCCCAGTAAAGACATTGTGGCTGTTTCATGGTTCCAGTAAACAGTGTGACTGTTTGATGGTTCCAGTAAAGATAGTGAACTGTTTTATGGTTCCAGTAAGGACAGCGTGCCTGTTTGTCGTTTTAGTAAAGACAGTGTGATTGTTTTATGGTTGCAGTAAAGGCAGTGTGACTGTCTTCTACTCTCAACAATAATATGCATTTGTATATTTTGCATTGTGCATGTGTTCATAGATAAACAGGGAGTAGTTTCGTTCAAGAAGGCTGATCATGTAAATATCTTATAACTTGATGATTTCGATTAGCTTTTGTGTGGTAGGAAGTTTGCTTTCATATTAAAAATATATTCCAAATTTGTAAAGGAGTATTTCAAGCGAAATCAACTTTCATTAATTTGTTTTTGTACACAAAGTTCAATGTTGCTTGCATCAAAATGACCTGGTGCCTAAGTGTGTGGCAACAATATTACGTCGCACCAAAATGTCCGACTCCCAACTCTAATATCTTACAATACTTTGAACCCAGTGGCATATCTAGCAATTTCCTAAGGAATTATATGACGATACAGAAGGTTTATAATATTCGTTTTAATAGTCAGCTGTATACTTTAAAATATATTATTAACGTCAATGTTTCACAAACACTTGGCCGGGAGGGAAATTATTTTACCCAGCAATCATTCACTGTCGGGAACACCTTCATATTACTATTTCTGATGGTGAGCATGGACTGTATTTGCCTACCTAGACATTACATTGTACGCTGTGACAATATTTATGAATGTAATTTAGAAAATTGGTGTATTTTGGAATAGAGAAGGTGAAATTCTCCAACGAATTATAAATTTTGAATGAATTTTTAAGTTTTGTGGGATACATAGCCACATGTGGCAATTTGCACCCTACAAAGTACATGAGGAAGAAACCCATTATCCAGAACCCTTTCCTGAGAGTTCAAAAAGAGATGTAGAAACCCGTTAGTTAAAACAGAGTTACCATCTCCCAATATACATGGCAGGGAGTCAGGAAGATCAAAATCTTTGTCAGGAGACATGAACATTTGTATATTGAATAATGAAGTGCGGGCACGTAGAACAAAGTTACATAAACGGTACAGCTAAAGTCAAGCGCTTGCAGAAAAGGACGACGTGTTAGACGACAGTGTCCAATGCGAAGTCGAGTTAAGATTACCTATACTCGACGGGAGAGACGGAACGAGGAATGTCATACACCAGAGATAAATCGATACCCCGATGCTTGTTCCGGTTACCTCATCACACTCTTGCTATTGTTTAATAATAGTAAAAAAAGAAAGTGTTGCAACATTGACAATTTTGTAACTAAAATAGAAAACGAGATTTTCAACTACATTCGATATGCATTCGATAATTTTATTGGTTGACATTTACATCTTGAATAAATTCACAAAAATAATTCAATTTTTACATCTAAAATTGGGACATTTCTAAGCTTCTCAGCTAGACAAAACAGAATCTTAAGATCGAATTCTACTTAATATCTCTGAACTCCGTTGAGAATAGGTCCAAATGAATTCTCTAACTACTCCTACGAAACGAAAGAAGCCGACTGGAATTTCCTCCGACAGAAAGGATCTTTCCGTCAACGCCAGAAGATGGGCTGGATATTGACGTGGGCGTAGACGTAGGCCTCCTGGTCCCTGCACAGGGCCATCCTCATCAAGCGCTCCATCCCAAACGCACAGGTGCAGCTGCCTGACTCGTACAGCAACTCCTTCTCCAGAAGAGACTTCAACGGGCCTTCGTCGCTCACCACGTGAGCAGCGTTTTCCCCCACCACGTGGACGGTCGCCTTGAAGAAGACGCTGCTCCATCTGGTCCCCAGGATCATCACGAGGCACACCAGCCGGTCGTCGCGACGGAGAAAGTACGCGTAGAAAGTCTTTCCGAAGGCTTTGATCATCTGGCCGGTGCCGAACCCCGGCCTCGACAGGCAGATCCTCAGTCTGTACTTCTTGGTCATGACGAGCGAGTTCTCCCCGTGCTGGTTCACCAAGTGGTCTTCCATTGCCGTGGAGTCCAGGAGGCTGGCGCAGTCCTCGTAGGGGCAAGGGAGAGGGTGTCCCCAGCAGTCCTCTTGGTGCACGGAGAGGGTGGAAGAGCTGAAGGACTTGGTGCAGGTGGTGCACCTGACTCTTGGCGTCGAAAGTGGAGAGAAGTGGTGGCTTTCTCTGGGGCGACGGATGGGGCCGATGGAGTTCTGGCTCAACTCAAATCTTCCTTCGATGCTAGGGTGGGTCATTCCTGAAGAACATTGTCCCTCCATTGTACTGAAACATGGAAAGTAGTACATTGAAGTGTATAATTTTCGTCTCACCCTAACCAAAAATTAACATTAGGAATTGCAGTTAATGGTTATCATATGATTATCTTGCTTGCAGCAAGAGGATAGATTTCACATATGATTTTTTAATAAGAATATAACAATAATCCATTATGATTCAATGATATTTTCTATGTTAATTCCATGCCAAATCGTCCAAAAAAATCACGTTTTCAACCCAACCATCTCAGATTTTTATATAATTTGTTATCATGGTACAGGCCATGAAGTAACTTACATGTGTAAAGTTTTAGCCTTCAGTCATACACGGTGTTCGTACAGCAGGGTTGCCAACTTCATAAAAAATGTCAATTTATGCTTACAAGGTCAACAATAAAAATTCATAACTTTTCTTCTAATTATGGAATAACTTTCATCTTCGGCTGATTTTTAAACTAAGGGAGCATAGTTTTTACAAAATATTGTATCATATGATAATATTGAAATTTTCATTTCAACGTCACACGATGTGACCTTTCACCTTGAATACCTAAAAAAACGTATATTCATTTTTTGTGGAAATAAGGAATGTTATACAGTTAAATGTATTCTTTGTTTGGTGTAAGTTTCATTTTAGGATGGGTTTGGGAACAGGAATAGAAACAATCTGACAGTAGTATATGCTACATTGAGTGAACACTTTACAGTTTAGTGAAGTAATGTCATTTGGAAACTTATTGCAACAGAAATGAAACCAACTTCCTCTATAGTAAAAAGATGTGAAGTATCCAATTTTGAAGATTTTATCACTCTCTGACCTCTAGGATCTCCGCTATCTTGAAAAAACGGCGCCAAATTTTACCTTTAGACAAAATGTTATGAAAAATATGGTCCCTTAGCTTAAAAATAAGCCGAAGATGAAAGTTATACCATAATTACAAGAAAAGTAATGTATTTTTATTGTTGACCTTGTAAGCATAAATTTGATATTATGTATGAAGTTGGCAACCCTGCTGTACGAACACCGTGTATCACTGGGAGCTAAAATTTTACACATGTAAGTTATTTAATGTCCTTTACCATCCTACCAATTTTCATGAAAGTTGGGAGCTGGGATGATTTGGCATGGAATGAATGAATGACCCGTGTGCTTTTGTTGCAACTTGAACATTTTAGTCTTTCACATGATGCTGTAGTCCGGCTCACACATATGTAAATTGCTTAACATTACTTTCTCAGTAAAATGCTAATGAGTGTTGAAAGAAATCACTTCGAAAAAATTGATTAGCAAAATTGTAAACAATTATCGAGTTATTCTTACATCATCAGTATATATTCTATGTAATAACCTATCTGCCTTTTCCTTACTAATTGTACACGTCCCTAACAAGTTTAATTCTATTCAGAGATTTTTATTAGCTCACACTTTCGTTAATGATTTGAATTATTGCAACAAAAGAATTATAGGTATACAATCTGACAGTATTTATGAGATTATTGCAGAAAATTATAATTATCTACGAAAAGGAAACTTCTAGGATGATTTTGCCTTGATGGTTATAAACATTTGCCTGTAAGACATAGAACTCAATCGAATCTGTTTCTCTGTGGAACTTCTAAAGTTATAACTCACTTGACCTGAATTGAGGACAATAGGTTAGAACGTGACTATTAAGAACCCCAATCCAAACAGAATGTAAGTGTAGATCCATCTAACGTACCTCTGATGAACTAATCTTAAAAGCAAAGATCTAGACTAGCAACCGACTTGTTTCCTTGACAAAATAGCTTTGGTATCACCTGAATCGGTCACGCATGCGCAAGAAAAGAGCTGTGCATAATGCACCTTGTTTCCTCGGTTACGTTGCCACCATTGTTTAATATTTACCTTGGAGGCCCTTGTGTTATTGTTGCAAACAATTGTTTATAATCCAAATGTGCGTTCAAGTGTACTGGTGATCTAGAGGAAGGTCTGATCGTCTCGTAATCTGTCCTAACAAGATTTTGGGATTACATCCACGGCGAGAGCATGGGATTTAAAATCTGTTTATTGTGACCGTTAGTAGACTGATAATTTCTTCATACATCTCTTGCATTTTCAGCTTGCGCGCGAGTCACAACTCCTGCAGCCTCCAATCAGCAAGCGAGCCGGTAACATCATCTCAACCCAGCACCAATGCCTAACACTCTTGCCGACGTTGGTAGGCTCGCTCACTAGACGAAATAGGCTGCTGAAGATCTTCCACAAATGAACTATGTCTTGTTCTAAATCGGTACTAGAAAGTTGGCAATAAGATGACTAAATATACAAACAGACCATTCTATGAGATGGTTGCAGATCGTCTGCAACTAGGTATGTTGATTGATCAATTCATACATTAAGAATTTCTCAGTCACTCCAAGAGAATACCGGTCTGGTGTATTTAACGAAAACCATGGTCACCTTCCACTTTACTGCCACCATTGAATCCACACTGAACGTCGCGCTTAACCAATTAACGTGATACTCAAACTATAAAGCAGCCTCACTTGCAGAGACACAAAAAGAAGGCAATATATGCCAATTGTATTGTTTTCACCAGCAGATCTGTGTGGCGGAGTGCTTAGAGCAGATAGCAAACCACCCAAGGTGTCCCGGGTTCGAATCCCGGGATGATCATTGATGTCACTTCATCAATTTCATCATATCATCACTCATTCTCTTTGCGATTAGCCGAATGTGGGACAAAAGCGACACTAAATAACAAAAATCAATTGTTTTCACACATACATATTATTTTGTCACAAGTTATACGCTCTCTACTGTATACAAATTCTCATAGTTGGGCAGGAATTATATCAGCTTAGAATTTAGAGTTAATTCCGTGTGAATATTTGTTTACAAAAAAAACAAGAGACAAACACCGTGCCACAAACTGACCATTGATGAACAAGTTGTGCTAAGTATTTTGTTTCCATTGAGTGTTTCGTGGTCAGCTCATGGTGTCCAACTGCCGCTGTTTTCTGGCTTTCGAGACTGGAGTCCACTATAGTTGACTTTTTCTTAAGGATCCAAATGTCAACCTCACTTTCACGCCGTACATCCTGAACTGCATTTTGCAGTCTAGCGAGGCTCTGTCGTGTGGACTTACAGCCAGTATAATGCTCTGCATGGCTCGTGTTCTGTCGTCCCTATACGTTTGATTTGCTTTAATTTACTTCGCTTTTTGTGCCACTTTTGGCTAATTTGCGAAGATGGGGATGAGTGATAATATGATAAAAATGATGAATGGACACACACAAACATCCATGCCCAGGCCGGTATTCAAACCCGGGACCCCTGGCGTTGAAGCGAGATGTGCTAACTACTACGCCACAGGGCCGGCCCCTATACCTTTGTAATTGACGCGTCATCCATCTCATCACTCTTCATACTAATTTTCGAGATTATACAAAAGTGGCAGAAAAGTGAAGTAAAATAAAATCATCCAGTCAATGAAATTCTGCAACTTCCACCAGCACTCGAAGCCTGGACCTCTCGAACCAAAGATGACGGAGCTAAATATTAGGCCACGTGAGAGCTAATTTTCCATTACATGTGTACTAATTTATTGGTAATTTATTGTACTCTTGCTCATCCACTGTCTTCTTTTTTCTACCAAGTTTATTGACGACAAAGTGGCTGCAAGATGGTTAGATATGGGAGCCACTCCAGTAACAAGTGCGTGCCCTTTCCGAAGACCTAACACAGAATTTTTGGAAATTAAAACAGTCTTGTATAAACCTGTTGAGTATGTTTATTTACTTGAAAGTAAAATACGATATATTTGGAGTACCGTGTGTCTACAGGGAAACAATGACGAATTATCAAGATTATTTTTTTTCTTTACGTTATCCTCTCTTTTCTTTTCCCTTCCTCTTTGTACACATTTGTAGCAAAGTGAATTATTATTCAGGAATTGTTATATTATACACTCCGAAGCAACAAGAAGTTAAAAGAAAATGTTGCCTGAATTGTTAAAATCGTTTTATTTGAGTAAAAATTAGGATAAACTTTTAAAATAAACATAAAAATTTTAAAAAAAACACTTTGTGTGTCGAAAATGTAATTAAAAGTCTTTCCTGAACAGATTAAATTGTGTTATTTGAGAAAGAATAGGTATAAACTTGTAAAATAATATTGTAAAAGTTGGAAAAATATCTTTGTGAGACCAAAATATAATAAAAAATGTTGCTTGAATAGATGAAATTGTGTTATTTGAGTAAAAAATAAGCATAAACTTGTAGGATAAAAGGGCAGAACTTGACAAGACATACTTTTTGCATCCAAAATATAATAAAAAATGTTGCCCGAATAGATGAAATTGTGTTATTTGAGTAAAAATAAGCCTAAACTTGTAAAATAGAAAGACAAGACTGGACAAGACACACTTTGTGTGTCCAATATATAACAAAATCTCTTGCTAGAATTGTTTAAATTGAGTTATTTGAGTAAACATACATGAAAAGTTGTAAAATATTGGACATAAAATCAAACTTTCGTAAAGATAAACTGAATTTGATAATTAAAAACACACAGTAACATAAATTTACTAGCTAAATTAATAATCAAAGGGTCCGAGGATCGACACCGCGTGATATAGGCAAATAGTGAAAACTTTAGGTCCAGTCCCCGATAGCTTTTTCCTTCTTCCTAGTTCAAATAAAAACCTTACGCTTCGTTCTCCTTGTTCAAAATAAGGTTCTCGCTCCAATCCAATTGGGTATCCCAAAATCTTTTTTCTGTGTTCTGGGTAACCTTGGGCTACTTTGACAGAAGCATGTTCTGACATGAAAGCGTTCTACCCTAAAACCCGTGCTACACCATCCCGTGCATTGGGGCAATATTAATTGGCGGCGGAAACCTGTTCTACAAGCTACGCGCAGTTTCAAAGATTTGACCTTGACCGCGCATCCTTTGTTGTTTGGTACAATTCCTCCCTTGTCCTGTGCTACGGTGTTGCATACTTTTACCATATTCTTGCGTTCTGGTTAACCTTGAAAAAACCGGTTCTGAAAATCTACCGACGCGTTCTCTAATTGGTCAATCGGGTTCTTTTTTTGTTCTGGCGCTCTGACGTCATTTCACCTTGACCGCACATTCCCCAAATTCCTTTGTCGTCTCCCTGCGCGGAGTTCATCGTCTTCTGTCTAACGTCTCGGATCAACTTCCTTCATACCATATAACATTATTACATAGTACACTATAATTATTACCAGTACTTATCGTGGGTTCGAGTACCGGAACCGTCCTAAATCGTAATTGGACCTTTACCATCATTCATTACCACCATTCATAGCGTTTCATAAACCCTAAAATTTTATTTTCAGTATTATAAACATTTAATTATTATCATTTTATACATTACATACCTTGCAGAAATTAACATAAAATAATATGCATAACATTTAGTAACACTAATTACCTTCTATTTACATATTTTTTTTAAAAAAATGAATAATTAAAAATTCATAAAAGTTATAAATATGCAGATATGTAAATATGTAAATTAGTTTTAAATATATGTAAATTTATTCTAAATTATATATTTAATTGTAAATACATGCAAATTGATTCTAAACACTAAACGCCTGACGGCACAAACATCCACTAGCAGGACTATCATTCAATAAACATTTCATATTTAGTGGTTGATGAGATGAAATAGTTTCCGAAATAGAAAAAATTTGGTCATTTCTCACAAAGGTAAGTCTTAAAATTAGATTTTTTGTCATTAAAACTAAAACTTGTCTCAATTTTTGAGAACTAAAGCAATGTGAAAATCTTAAGAATAGAAAGAACAGTAAAAATGCATGTAGGAATAACACCGATTTTGAATTAATAACAGCAAATTGTGCCCTAAACTGCGAAAAATAACACCGAATTGCAGTAAAAAATAACATCGAAATTCAGAGGAAAATAAAACGAGAACTTCACGTTTCTAGTTATAAATCATGAAGTGTTACAACAACAAATACATAAGACTGGAATTATGGCCGATTCAGACCATGATTGCCAAATTCTAATTGAAGAAAGCTTGAGATTTGGGCTATGTATTTTGCATGAGTACTCACTTCTGAAATGAACTACTTAAAGAATGTATTTTCTGTAACACTCTGATAATATTGTAATGAGCTCCAAATGCAAGAATAAATATATGAATATAAGAAATGTGTAAGAATTTCACCTGCGGATAAACCCGTAATTATTCATTCTGAAAACTCAATTAGAAAATGACCTGCAAAACAACTAAGGTAGGCGCTTAGATGCACAGCTACAGTTCATTAAATCTAGTCTGTTGGAAGTTTGCACTTTCCTTAGCTTACTCATTTCCGGAACCAAATAATATTTTGCATAAAATGAAGTTTTGGGCAGTGTGAAAAATGATGTAATATACAAGTGTGGTGAATATAGGTGTGTTTCACCTACATCACAAACTGTTGCATTGTGGCTTCGAGCAATCATAATTGACGCCAGTTCTTGTAAGCAGGCGGGCTGGAGCTAACACAGACATTCGTGATTTAGCTCAAACGTGCAGTTGGTGCAGATGTAACAAACGCTATGTGGTGGATCCTTGCAATCGACAAATACATCCTGAGCGCATCCTAACGTCAAATGAAACGCGCCTATACTAATTTCAATCAAGTTTGAAGATGGATGTAAGAAAAAGGGCCACTTCTTCGTTTTTTACCTTCCACGGCACACCCCTCTTCCTGTTGCGGTTAACCTAATATAAACGGTTAGTATAGAGCGTACTCGAGTATAGATTCTGAAAGCTTATACGTTTTTAGAATCGTTCATCAATGTTTAAGAGCATATTATTCCTCTTTGGAGAAAGACAATATTTTTAGTTTACTTCGAAGACAACTACTGAGTCTTAATCCTTTCAATATCCCCTTACTATCCTCGTCTTTCTCCATTTGGTTCATTGCATTCTTCTTTATTCCAGATTAAATAAGCAGAAATAACATCAGATTAGAGAAATCTGATTATCTTGTGTGTATTTAAAAATCTGGATAACATTTCTCTTTGGTCTGCTTCATTCTTCGCCAATTCCAGAAGTACGGCTAACAAGAACACCGTCTGTGTTCCAGCAATAGGTGTTGCTGACACGAATTATCAAAGTTTGAAGATTCGGGAAAATAAAGCCCACAAGTTGTCCCGATTTAAATAGACGAGAAAATAGCTCGTTATTAAGGATACGACGAAGTTATCATCTAGTTCATTAAGTTAAGCTCTATCGTGCTGCTTTGATTTGTATAGAACTCTACGAATTTGACAGAAAATATCATGGGAGCTGAAAACGTTCTTCAAATTTGGTAACATATTAACACACGTATTCCTTTGGCATAATTAGTGCTATGAACTTGCGATCGAGTTTGTATTTAGAAGACGGATATATTGAAATCTCTGTGACGTCAAGTTCCAGGATAATATTGAGGTCCTGGCTTGTAATCTAAGGTTTTACCAACAAGTTTATAAGTTAGTTTTAGCTTAATGTTTAGGAGAGCGACAGTGTGTGGAAGAGGTTGAGAAAATCACCTACTTTTGCATATAGAAGAAATCTTGGGAACAAATTGAGATGTTTACCCACTCTTTCATTTACTGGAATAAAGATAATGAGTGAAATATTTAATGTTTGTTACTTAAAATAATGCTAAGAATTTTTGTAGAATGAAATAAGTAAATATGCAGTCAATAACTTTATTCATTGATATATTACACCTCAGACAAATACATGAGAATGTTTCAACTTTTCCTTCTCAGATTAAAATAAAACATTGTAATATTGGTAAATGCTACTCAAATTTTCTCAATATTAATGTGGCATATATTTGTGCTAAAGGTTTCTTGAAAATATAACTAAATTCATTCTCTAACTACTTCTACTAAACGAAAGAAGCAGACTAGAATTTTTTCCGACAGAAAGGATCTTTCCGTCAGCGCCAGAAGATGGGCTGGATATTGACGTGGGCGTAGACGTAGGCCTCCTGGTCCCTGCACAGGGCCATCCTCATCAAGCTCTCCATCCCAAACGCACAGGTGCAGCTGCCCGTCTCGTACAGCAACTCCTTCTCCAGAAGAGACTTCACCGGGCCTTCGTCGCTCACCACGTGAGCAGCGTTCTCCCCCACCACGTGGACGGTCGCCTTGAAGAAGACGCTGCCCCATCTGGTCCCCAGGATCATCACGAGGCACACCAGCCGGTCGTCGCGACGGAGAAAGTACGCGTAGAAAGTCTTTCCGAAGGCTTTGATCATCTGGCCGGTGCCGAACCCCGGCCTCGACAGGCAGATCCTCAGTCTGTACTTCTTGGTCATGACGAGCGAGTTCTCCCCATGCTGGTTCACCAAGTGGTCTTCCATTGCCGTGGAGTCCAGGAGGCTGGCGCAGTCCTCGTAGGGGCAAGGGAGAGGGTGTCCCCAGCAGTCCTCTTGGTGCACGGATAGGGTGGAAGAGCTGAAGGACTTGGTGCAGGTGGTGCACCTGACTCTTGGCGTCGAAAGTGGAGAGAAGTGGTGGCTTTCTCTGGGGCGACGGATAGGGCCGATGGAGTTCTGGCTCAACTCGAATCTCCCTTCGATGCTAGGTTGGATCATTCCTGAAGAACACTGTCCCTCCATTGTACTAAAACATGGAGAGTAAGACATTGAAATGTATGCTTTTCCTTCCATCCTAACCAAATAACAACATTAGGAATTTCAGTGAAATCTTATCGTATTAACCTCTTGCTTGTAGCAAGATAATTGAAATGTCACAACTGATTTTTAATAATAATAAAAAAAAAAATATTCCATTATGCTTCAATGATTTGTTATACACGTGCTTCTGAGGCACCGGAAACATATTATTGTTTGAGATGCTGCTGTAGATCGGCTCGCCAAATCTAAGATATATAAATTACGTAACACAACTTTTCCAGTAAAATATTAATGAGTATTGAAACGAATCGATTCAAAAAGAATTTGTGATCTCATGCTCAAAAAGTCAACAATAAGTTATTCTTTCAACATCAGTCTCCCTTCTGTTTAATAGCCTATCTGCCTTTTCCTTACTAATTGTGCACTTTCCTAACCACTTTCATTTTATTCAGAGATTTCTATTATCTCATTTAAGATAATGATTTGGATAATGTCAACAAAACAATTATAAGTATTCCTTTAAACGCAGAAGAACGTATCAGAAACATCATATTTTTGAGATTATTGTAGATAATTATCTAAGAATGTCAATCACGAGCAAGTTAAACTACTGCAGGGAATCCAAAATGCCTGCATTCGTTCCGTTTTCGATCTAAAATATTCAGAGCATTTGACATCGTACTTTGCGAATATCGAGTGGCTTAAATTAAGGGATAAACGAAATTTTCATAAGTTAATTTTACTGTACAAAATCCTCTAAACTAAAGACTCGCAATATCTCTATAACTGATTTCAACATCTTTCCGACTTTCACAGCCGCAACACCAGATCGCGCGAAAGATCTCTGCTCACCATTCCACTCCACAAATCCAACTTTTATGCAATTGTTTGTACTGTTACCTCAGCAGGCCTTTGGAACAAGTTGCCACCTGAAATTCGTGACTCTTCTTCAATTGTGACGTTCAAAAAATTGTTAAAGTTACACATATTATATAATGAAAATTAAATGTTTGACTTCCCTAATAAAGTGGCGGGTGCAGAGAATGATAGAAGGACGTAAGGCACAAAAATGATTTAACGTAATAGTTAATATGAATTATCGTCAAGGTATACCGTATTGGACTGTGATTAAGTAAGTGTAATGTTATGTATTTGCTTGTACGTGTGTATGGGTAAAAATATGTGAGTGTGAGTGCCCGTATCTATAGGTTAGATTACCATTCTTATATGTATTTTTTCTTTGTATTTTTTATTTCTCTGTAATTTTTATGTATTTTTTTCTTTCTTTCTTTCTTTTTCAATATTTTAATTATTCCACATTCAATTTTTTTTGTAAACATGGTCAAGTGGAAGAAAAGGCTTCGCCATGTAAAAGAAGACGAAAAAATTAATATATAAAAATAAGGAAATTCTAGGGTGATTTTGCCTTGATGCTTGTAAACAATTTTCTGTAAGACGCTGAGCTCAATCGAAATTGTTTTTCTGCGTAATGTTCAAATTATAACTCTACTGACCTGAATTTAAAGAAATTGGTTAGAACGTGTCTACTATGAACTCTAATGCAGAGAGAATATAAGTTTAGATCGAACTCACCTATCTCTGATGAACAAATCTGAGAAGCAAGGATCTAAGCTAGCAACCGACTTGTTTTCTTGATAAAATAGTAGCTTTGGTATCACCTCAATCGTTCACGCATGCGCAAGGAAAGAGCTGTGCATTCAAAATGCACCTAGTTTCCATGATTACGTTGCCACCATTGTTGACATATCGTTATCACATTGTAAGATACTGGGTCATTGTTGCAATTTTTTGAGATTGGTTCAACGGAATAGCATGAGAGTATGACCGATGTACCAATTTCCATTCACCATTACCATCGGTATTTCTCCGCGCTTTCCCAAGATCTCGTTTTTCTGCTCTCTGAGAAAAGGACAGGACAGAGCCGTCTCAAACGAACCAGCATTCTTTCCCACGAAGCTTGGACCTACTTCAAGAGAAGGAAGCCAGTGTGTTCCCGCAATAAACTCTGATATCCACCAAGTCTACATTCGGCTCATGTCACCATCAATTCACGTTCGGCTTGATGGTTGATATTTAGAGAAGCAGGGGACCAACGGTGAGATGCAGCTAATCACGAAGCTTCAAGCATTTTAAAATTTAAAAGCCCCAACGCGACTCTCGCTCTCGTCCTTAACAACGATCTTTTGTTCTGGAGGGAGTAAGCAGCTGCAGCTCTGCATATAACAGACCGGAGCAGACGACCTAACTCCTGCGAGCTACAGTTTGAACATCTCCCTGTCAAAGTGACTGAGACGAAGAATTGAACTGCGACCTTACTCGAGAATATTTATTTCCTCCACTGGGGATATGACAGCCAAGAAAAGCATAAATTTAACCCCTTGTCAACGCAAAGTGCTCGCAGTGGACTCGCGAGGAACTTAATTTAATTAGAGCCACATACTTGGCCAACACACGATCATCCCCTTCGGTGTAAACATGGGGTCACGTGTGGGAGGAGTTAAAGTGTATGGAGCAATAGGGAATGAGGAGAATCCCTCTCCGTAACAGTGTACTCAGAGAACGGGGTGAAAGACAGAACTTCAAGAGAGACTCTCGCAACAACTTTCTTCAATCTTGGAAAAGAATTTTCTCCTTACTGGAACTCATATTGTGCTACAAGTCTTTGTCTATATACTGTGATGTTAAGTTAGTTCATTAAAATCACGAAGAGGAAAGGTGCCTCTATACGAATGTTACTTATGTAAATTAGTGTTTTCTTGCACAACGCTTGTTGCTATCAGGGGCTAGCGTTATTCAGTTGTTCTGACCCAGTGCACTATGGGTAGTCAACTCGTTTCTTGACAAGTGAAGGTGATGAAGGTGAAAGTGTAATGTGTGGTGAGGTATTGTAAGTATGCAGTGCTTCTATTAAATATTTTCTTTACATTATTTCTCGTGTCCTGATTACTTTGATATAATAACAACGAGTTATATGCCTGACTTGTGATCGAAGACCATGGAATAGGAAATTTAAACATTTCCTATCCCTTGGCCGGATTCTGGGACGTTACCAAAAAACTACTCCCGTGTAGGTGTTGCGCTTTATTTTTCAGGTTCTATTCATGTAAACAAACCCACTCACTCCAGATGCTGTTTGACTAAACGTCCTTGCCTTGACGTAAGAACCTAGATTCGAACGAAAACCCCCTTTTCTTTATAAGAGCTGTAATGTGATTTTGACACTGCATCTATTCCTTGTGGCCGTTAGTGGAGTGAGGATATTTCGTACACCTCTGTAGTTTCTGCGTTTGCAGCTTTGGAGCGAGTCATAACTCCAGAATCCACCAATGCATACGTCAGATGGTGACGTAATCTCAACAAAGCACCTATCCCTAACCCTGTTCGTAGGCTCGCTCGCCTCATTCTTAATCGGTACTAGAAAGCTGACAATAAAATGACAATGACATGATTGCATATCAACATACTCACACAGGCTTGGCTTTCCAAGTGAATAATGAGCTGGTGCATGTAACGAAAGCCAAGAACATCTTCCTCTTCACTACCACCATTGTCTCTACAATGAACGACGAGGTTAACCAATCAACGTGATACTGAACTAACAAAACTTCTCATTTGACACCTTCTAAATCTTTCTTACTATAGTGGAGACGCAGTGGCGGAGTGGTTAGAGCAGGTTGCCTGGATTCGAATACCCTCCTGGCCGTGCATATTCTTTGTGAGTGTCAATTCATCAATTTCATCATATCTTCACTCATTCTCATCGACGCGATTAGCCAAAAGTGACAAAAAGGCGATGCTAACTGACAAAAATTAATTGTTGTCACCCATAAACATAGTTTTGTCACAGGTGGCCCTGATGTACACAAATTCCTCGAGTTATGCAGGAATTATATCCACCTAGAATTTAATGTTAATTCCCTGTGGACTTTCGTTTGCAATAAAGAAACAAACATCGTGGTGCAAATTGCCTGTTGATGGAGAAGATGTGCCAAGCATTTTGTTTCCGTTGGTCAGCTCATGGAGTCTCATCTGACATTCGAGACTGGAGTCCACTACTATTGCCTCCAAGTAGCTCCCCGTTGTACTCATGAAATTCTGAAACTACCACCAGGCCACAAACCAGGGTTGAGTCCGTGTCGCTTGCGCCGAGTCATTTGCGCCGAGGCTTCTTATCGGTTCATTTCCGCTGCGACATATGTCAAGACCTTCCTTGGTGGGTTTTCCCACAATCCGGAGTATCATTACCGC
Source organism: Lepisma saccharinum (assembly GCF_977018435.1). Taxonomy (NCBI): domain Eukaryota; kingdom Metazoa; phylum Arthropoda; class Insecta; order Zygentoma; family Lepismatidae; genus Lepisma; species Lepisma saccharinum. The sequence goes on along the minus strand of NC_139247.1, from coordinate 45,549,506 downwards.
CGCGCATACGTGTGTTTATGACGTTGCCCAGCTCCAGCTGTGTTTATCTTCAATTGAAAAGGAAGGTGATTGGTAAATGAATGTAAGATAAAAGTATATATGAGGGACCTACATTGGGAAATTAGTATTTATGTAAAAGTGAGACTTGTAAGAAACGACAAATTGGCTGAGAATATGAAAATATCAATGCATCGAAAATGGACAAATATGTTGAGTGTGTTCTATCGAAGTACAGAAGCTCAGGCGATCTTCGAGAATGTTTTCGAGCATTTGCATACCTACAAGAATTCAAATAACGTTTGTACTGTTCTTGTGCAAGTGTATCGAAATATTGTGTTTATATAAACGTAGCTATTACTTATATAATGTTTGCAAAAAATAACACTGTATTTACCATGTTTTTTGACGATTAACGATAAATGATTAAAAGTTTATAGGCTGATGCTGATTTATGTATTTTGTGTTGTGGAATAAGATTGATACACGTAATCCTGTGTAACGTCTTTTGAAATAATTAAAGGAAAGTCATATTTGACTCTCTGGATAGGTTTAACATTTCAGTGTAAACACAGCTGTGCAACGTCATAAACACACATTTGATTTTATGTTTTAAGTCCACTTTATGCACTATGCACCATGTGCACATAAACACACGTGCGCGCGGCGGTGATGACACTCTGGATTGTGGGAAAACCAGCCAAGGAAGGTCTTGACATATTAACCGATAAGAAGCCTCGGCGTAAATGACTCGGCGCAAACGACACGGCACCCCAGGGTTCACTTACATCCAAAGTGGTAGAGCGCTTAACAATAGTCCACGTGGAAACTAATTTTCCGTTGCAGCTGTGCTAAATTCTTCAGTTATTTTGTTGTAATCTTGTCCATTAACAATCTCTTTTTGTATTTGTATGTCTTTTGAGGACAAGGACGCTGGAAGACAATTAGACGTGGGAAAAACTGCAACCTATGGAAGCTTTAGAATCAGGACGCTATAGCCAAATCTGTTGAGTATGTTTGATTATTATAATTATTAAGACATACTTGAAAGTAAAATATGATACAAGGTGGCGCAAAAGTCATCACCTGATTTTCTTAACCTATAACTTGGGTTTTAAATTAAACAAAGTAGGTTTCTTTGTGTTAAACTTTTATTGATACTTGTAAGTTTTATGTCCTCAATTTTTGAAGATAACATCAAATAAATTACCACCATTCGAATTGATGCAATTTGAGTCTTTTTATTGCGTTGGTGGTGTTGGAAAGAATCTTCGGGAAATTTTCTTTCAATTTCATGCTGAATATTGTCCAGTAGTTGCTGAAACGTCTCTGGCTTATTCGCATAAACCAATAACTTCAAGTAACCCAAAAGTTAAAAATCTCGAGCGTACAAATCGGGGGACCTGGCTGGCCATGGCAAATGCCCAAAACGGGATATTACTCTGCCCGGAAAAGTGTCACGCAAAAGAGCTAATGTTTCGCGGGCTGTATGTGGGGTATACTTATTCATTCTCGCACACAGTAAATTTCGTGAATATCTTCTATCTAACTGACAAAACACTACTGATATAAACAACAAGATGTCAAAATAAAGGTCAGGTCAAATAGGATGATGACTTTTGCGCCACCTGTTATATTTGAAGAATCGTGTTTCTACCGAACATCAATGAAGAATTATCAAAACTAAATATTTATCTTTGTCGTTTTTAAGTTCTCTTCTCGTTTGTCTTCTTTTCTTTTACACATTTGTAGCAAAGTAATTTCAACACTAGAATTGTTATAATATTATACACTCTGAAGCAACTCAAAGTTAAAATTAATCATTTAAAGGCTTTAGGACCTATCATATACCTCGTATTAATCAGATTCTTTCAGAGAATCGTCAAAAAATTTCCTGGTAGGACATTCAATATTTTTTCTAACATATGCAAAAAGTAGCATGAAAATTACTTGATGTTAAACTCGATATCCCGTACTACTTCTAAATGCCTAGCACAATCGGTGGCAGAACATTTTGAGTGATCGACTCACGAACTCGACTTCCGTTCAATTCCTGCCCAGAGAACGGGTGTTTATTTACGAGAGCGCATCATCTATTTTATCTAATCATAGTTCATCTTCATCATCGCTATTATCCTGAATGGTAGGAGATACAGTTACGCACCAATTGTGCATTTATTTCAATATCGCCCGAATGGACATTGCTACTAAAAAAATCTGGGTGTATCCAAGAGTATGAATTTCTCTCCATGTTGCAAGTGGAAGCGTTATTTATGTTGATTATTAAGCTGGACACGATGTTTGAGAAATATGATGAATAAGAACTTTCGGAATCCCATGTATTCCTTATGGGGAGTCAAGTTACGGCTAATCAAATTGGAAGTTTCGACTTTTCCGCTGGTGAAATGTAACTTCAATCTGCCTTCTTCCCGTTGATATATTTTTTTATTCCACCGGAAGTTTTATATTCCCAAGAGAATGAATCAAATCATACTCCAATATGATCATTGTCTTTCTCCTTGCCTCCTCACAGTGTTGCCAAACCTGATGCGCATAAAAGGAACTCAATTTGACCTTAAATGGAGTTATAACTGACTTTCATGGAGCTAGATTTACGAAGGCTGGATAAAGTGCCTCCTTGGGTAATGTTAGTTGTCAAAGGGTGGGGGCACTGCTATTATCGTTAACTTTAAACTGATGACAATTTATTCTTAGTTTTCAACATTTAGATCCGGCGGCATCGCCCATCTCTATAATCCACCGATGGTCGTATGAAACCGAAAATAAAGAATTCCCTGATAACAATATTATGTCGGTTTCACGTCAAACACGGCGCTATAAAGAAGTAGCTGGGGAGATAAGAGGGAGTGGGGCGACGCAGCCAATATAACAATATCACGTCACGTGGAAAATTTATAATTATGACAAAAGTTGGTTTATGTGGGCCAGAACCAGTGATGGCATCATAGTGGGACACCAGGGTGGGCGTCCCAGTTCACAGCCGAACGAGTGCACGAGAGAACCAGATCTGGCTCCAAGAGATCTAAGTTGGCACACTGACACGGACGGAAGAGCTTGGGAAGAGTCCCGTGGAGATTGTATCGCATGCCCTGAAGAGACAGCTAAGAGACATAAAGTAAGGAAAATTAAAATACAAATACAACCTTTGTCCGGCAAGTTTTGGCGCAGACGCTATAACTAAAGACGAATTAGAATGAATTAGAAATCAATTTCGCGGCAGGTGGTAAGGTCAATTGCAGCTCTTCCTGTGTCCTTGAAAGTGGTTCCGCGACATTCCGCTAGGTGGTAGGGCGGGGCATGGTAACAAAATTGTCTTCGCTGCAGCGGTATTGCGATGTTGGTGATGATTGCATGGGTGTAAAAATCAAGCAGCGTGTGATCATAAGGTTTTGTGTGAAGTTAGGAAAGACACCCAGTAAAAGCTGTAACCTTATCCAGCAGGCTAATGGTGCACAGTCATTATCAAGAGGAGGAGTGTGTGAGTGGAACAAGAGTTTTGTGAATGGTAAAAAGTAAGTGGAGGATGAGCTTCTTACCGGGCAGCCATCAACAATTCATACTGATAACACGCGCCTCTGGGTGAAAACGGTGAAACAATAATCAAAACTCTCCATGTGAGTGCGTTGAAACGTATGCGGACGCAATTAGGTGACGACGAGCTCACCAATGGGCTTTAGGACATTGTTTCTTTGCATGATAACGCGCGACCACATCGCTGTGTCTGCCAAGGGATTCATGGCAGAACACAAAATTACAGCTCTTCCACACCCTCCATACTTCCCTGATACGTCTCCGTGTGATACGTTCCTGTTTCCGTTGCTGAAAAAGACGCAGTTGAAGGGGACAGGCACGATGTTACAACTCCAAGCGGCCGGGACAGCTGAGCTACGCAGCATCCCAGAAGAGGCTTTCTCTGCATGCTAGCAGAACCTGCACAATATTGGCAGATATGTGTCAATTCCAGAGGAGACTACTTTCAACGTACCCAGGTTGGTGAGTACAATATTTTCGTAGTCGTTTTACAAGTCTAGAAACTTTCCGGACAAAGTTTGAACTTTAAAATCTAAGTGTAGAATATCTTGTTGGAGGAAGCAGGTTAAAAGTGACTATAGAAATAGAATATAATTTTACACCTAACTCACATATCTCTGATGAACAAATCTTAGAAGCAAGGATCTAAGCGAGCAACCGACTTGTTTCCTTGATAAAATAGTAGCTTTGTTATCACCTCAATCGTTCACGCATGCGCAAGGAAAGAGCTGTGCATTAGAAATGCGCCTTGTTTCCTTAGTTACATTGCCACCATTGTTCATGTATTGCATTACAAATTGCCATGTTATTGTTGTCGACAGTATCAAATCTGTGAAGTCTGCATCTGTGTAAGGTTTGACACCTTATGGTCTGCGAAAGTTATTGGTTGGACAGCTCCGACCCGTGGGTGTACGTTCTAGTTTTTGTTGATTAAGCTAATTTCCTCTTCGTAACTCATTCTCATACAAAACAGTTAGGAAAATGGCGATCAATAATCAAATAAACAAACTAAAGTGTGAAGGAACAGGTTGGCAGGGTGCGAAGTCATATATATTTATATTATTGAATATATAAGTAAATTGTAGTATTATTAAATGCATATCAAGGAATTAATTTATTACTTTTACTATACAGGGTGTATCATAAGTGGTGGTCACAAATGAAACCAGAGATATATCGCGTCAAACCCAGAGGAAAGTTCTTCTCCCACTTTTCCGAGAGATGCTCAGTGTCGGAGCTAGACACCACCGAAAGTGTGGGAAAATACAGTTCACACCTCTGTAGGACGAGAACTATGGCAGTTAGAAAGGCTGTTCCAAAGAAATCATAAAGGAATCTTACGCGCTCTACCAGAAAAGCACCATGCGAGATCTGTGGGACCTGATGCGGAAGGGACTCCTCCATAGAAAATGGGGTTCCCCGTAGATATAATACGTGAAAGGGATATCTGAGGAAGCAGGTGGACGTCAATTACATGATATCCAGATACCATTCACAATTACGGAAACACGATAGACGAAACCGGGATAATTTTAGCATGGTTGCGTTGTCGGAGGGGAAATCGGCATAGCAACACCGACTGTAAATGCAAGCAAAATGCTCATTGGCTTACGAATGTCATGGGAAACCATTGTGGTTGAATGTGACCTCAGATGGGAAACAGTTTCAAGGAAGGTATTAAAAAAAATACCTTGAACACGTATGATACACTTTACTTCACAGGTAGAACACTGTAGAAGAAGTTACAGCAAGTGCTCCAAATGACTTCCGTTCATTTCCACACAACAGCGCAACCGTCGGTGTAGTGAATTCCGCACTCTTTCCAATATCCCCGGTGTATTTCGTATTTGTGCACATACATCAATCATACGTTCCTCTACCTGGGCAACATTATCGACAGGAGAGCTGTACACCACACTCTTCATGTGACCCCAAATACAAAAATCCAATGGATTTAAATTAGGTGACCTTGGCTGCCACAATACCCGCCCCGCACGACCTATCCAGTGCCGACCATATCGTCGCGTAAGGTGCCGCTGCACGGGTAAAGCAAAATGTGCTGGTGCCCCATCGTGCGTGAACCACATACACAACCGCTGGTGAAGGGGAACATCTTCCAGGAGGTGTGGAAGATGATTACGTAAGAACTGAAGGTACCCACCACCATTGAGTTTGGGTGTCAGGATGTGAGGTCCCAATATGAAATTACCTACTACACCCATCCATACATTCAAGGTGAAACGTTGCTGATGTCGTGACTCAAACATTTCATGGGGATTTTCGTCACACCACACGTGAGTATTATGAAAGTTCACAATTTCGTCACGGGTGTATCCAGCTTCGTCTGTGAACAAAATGTCACCTAAAAAGCGTGTGTGTAATGCAAGTTTTTGCAGCATCCACTCACAAAACCTAACCCTGGCCTCGCAATCCGTTGCTTGGATACCTTGTACGCGTTGGAGATGGTACGGGTAGAGCAACTGGCGGTTTAAAATGCGCCACACACTGCTGTGAAAACACCTCGCTCCTAGTTGACGTCCCTGGTGCTTCTTCAACGCGTTGTAAAATGCTTTCCTCTTCTTCCACTGTGATACGTGCTGCCTTACCGCTTCTTTCTCCAAATTCAAAACTCCCGTGTTCTCGGAGGGGTTGGTGTAATCTTATGAACACGCGACGATCAGGGTGCCGTCGGCGAGGAAAAGCTTCCTGGTACAGGCGTGCAGCCTCCACTGTATTGCCGTCTGCTTTCCCGTAGAAGAAATGCATGTCCGCATATTCCTCGTTAGTGTACACACGTTCCATTTGAACCAGGAAGTACATGCACTTCACTGACAGACACTGGTGAACGTATTCGGTCTCGAACAGACACACTTACTGAACTACGTCTCAGTGTGCCTTCTAGCCTTGACGCAATAAAAAAAAATAGTTTCACCTCCAGGAGCAAGAATAAATAAATTGAACGGCATAGGGAGTGTCACTGTTCATCTTAGCGAACCCGAAAACTATGGATTCCAGACGAATATCGGTCGTTTTCGATTATTTTTGCATGTCACCCCCTTTCCACTCCCACCCCTAGGGGTGTCTTACCAAGACAATTAGAAGGAGAAGGCTGGGGCCATACCTGATCACGTGGTCCTTGACGAAAGCGTGACGTCACCGGGCGAAGAGATCGCTCCGTGCCACGGTTTCGCAGCGGAATCAATGCAAAAATTATGAACAAGAAAGATCCGTCATTGCCCAGAAGCTAGCTGGGATTGAATATACAGATTCGCTTAGGATCCGAGATAATGTATGTCTTCAGAATTGGATTATACAGCTAATAGCACATGCATTCCATCGGTAGTTTTAGGTCGTCATATTTATCTGCGAAACCTAACGTTTCACGTAAAATCGAAGTTCATATGCCTGGTCATGCGTTTTATTAAATAAAGAAAGGTAGAAAGTCAAAATTATGGTTAAGTTGAATATGTAAAAGAAAACAACCTCATCTATTGCTCTCTTTTAGGAGTGAGATAGGAGCTGTTTTCACTTAACTTCTTCAATTTGGTAACTTTGCTTCGACTATTGATATTTATTTCTTCATTAATTTCCCTTATTCAGATTACAGTTCTGAGTCTTATGAATCTTTGAACTACACTGGGAGGAATGTGAGGAAGTTCCGTGTGTATTATGTCACAAAAACTTTAAACAACTTTCGACTAAACGAAATCTTAGTACATAGAACTGAAGAAAGTCGAGGCTCACTTTATATACCTATATATATAATCAGTGGTATGTCGAACAGGGGTCCCCACAGGCGGGTATGTGGAAGCTGGTTGCGTCCACTTAACTTTGGGGGGGCGTTGTGATGAAAATTTGACTGAATAAATAATAGAGCAACGGAGGACGGAAGTTGAACTACGTTGTCATTTAAGCATCACTCGTATATAAATAGCACGTTATGTATTTCTAAGGGAATTATAACAGTTACTATGTATTATTAGTGTTGTTAACGAGACTAGACATGAGAAGAGATGGAATCTTCAGTCGATGAGTCAGACCAGTGTCGTCTTTCGGCAACAGTATATCTATCTATCTATACTATTTTAGATGCACAATATTCAGCTATTACATATTAAACCTTAAATTGCCACGTGAATTCTGGTGAGGAATTACCCTTGGTAGGGGAAGTTTCCAACTCTATAGTAGGGGAATTGAGCACTAGGCTGGGAGATAGCCAAGTCTTGAGTATTACTGTTGCGCTTAGACTGTTGTGGGAATTGAGAATTAAATTATTTGAAGGAGGTCGATATTCAACTCTTCTGTACCAACAGTGAACCTAAAATTGATATAGGAATTTTGGTGGGGGACTGAATACTAAATTGGGGGGGGGGGTATGCTTGCAGTTCTCATCTTACTATATACTCGTGAGAGTCTTTATTATAAATCACAATATTATATTTTATTCTAATAATTGCTAACCAATTGAAGTGTATAGGCGTGAGTCAGCCTTCAAGGAGTTCGGACGTGCATGAATAGCTCTCTCTTTCCGCTTGAGTCGCCCGCTGTGTAAGAGGGTCCGTCTACCAAACTCGAGCTTGCACGGAGGAGGGGATACTGCAGCAAAAGTACTTACTCTGTCGTAATTTTTTTAATTGTTAAGAGCAGTATTGCCCGAAAAATGGGAATCAGCAAAGCTGAGTGGCAACGGATTGAAAACTTCATCTCGACAGCCATAGCGAAGGAACTCAACCAACAGTTCGGAGACCTGGACAGACCCATCGCCTTGGCATTTGCAAGTGATGCGGTGTTGAAAGAAATTAAACCAGCGCTGACCACTGCAATTAAATCTGCCGTGGAGGATGGCATTCAAGAAGTAAAAAACGATCTCGAGAGGAAAATCTCCGAGCTAGACAAGCAAGTGAAGCAAGTGCGAAAGGATCTGCCGTCGCCTGAACCTTCTTTTTCATGGCATCAATGAAAGTGAGGGTGAAAAGTGTGAAGTGATTGCTTCAAAAATCATCAATGAGCAGGTGAAAGTGAAAGTGCCACAAAATGTGTTTCATCGTGTTCACCGACTGGGAGCACCACGACGTGATGGCAAACCCCGGCCGATCATTGCGCGCTTTGTCACCTACGCTCAGAGAGACTTGGTCTACAAGAACAAGAAGAACCTAAAGGCTACAGGGACAGGTATTTTCATAACTGAAAACCTCACAAAAGCAAATTTGGACCTTTTTCACAAGGTAAGGCTTAGTAAAATATTCGAACGAGTATGGACAACCGATGGGAATGTACTTGCCCTACACAACGGAAACGTGGTTAGGATTAGTGACCCGGAGGACATCGCAAAGTTCAGAAGAAAGTAACACTGTCCCGCCACACTCCCCTCCTAAGGGTGGTTGTGTTTATTTTTGGAACTGCTTCCCCCATCAATGACGTACGGGCAACGGTGACCAGTCAAAAGTAGAGGGGAGGGGAATGCAGGAGAACATTCCGCGCCGAACCATACAAAGCTTGCAATACTCTCTGCATTCCTCAATGGTGGCGAAAGGAGGGCATGAACCTGTCGCATAATAGACTGTTATATAAATGTAAACAACCCTCAGCTTGTATTCTAACTCACGCCAGAATATATCGGCAAGCTCAAAAATCTATATTTCTCCCATTTTTAGTTAATCAACAAATATTTTCATTTTTTTTATTTTTCTTTTTTTGTGTCAGTATTCACATTTTTATATTAATTTTTACTTTTTTATTCTTAAATTTTTCATTTATTTTTACGTTTTTAAAAATTTGATGGTAGTAATAAGTAAGTCACTATGATAACTAGCACCTGTTTTTTTGAATTAAGTGTTATGCGTATGCACATTTTCCTTGTTATTGCCATATGCAATTCACACTCGGGACAGAATATATACTTCATGACCAACAGTGGAGGAAACGATAAATATAAATGACCCTACCAATGTAGTCAATGGTGCAGAAACGCCACTCCCAATCAGAATGCACTCCAGTTACTTTGATGAGTCGCCCATTAATATCCGCCACAGCAATTACAATATAAAGGAACAGCTCGAAGCTGAAATAAATGGATCTGAAAATGGCTTTAAATTATGTCATCTAAATATTCAAGGTTTACTCAACTCCATAGATGAATTTAAAGAAATGATATCGAACTTAAACTTTGACCTGATAGCCATTACAGAAAGCTGGTTAAAACCGAATATTAGTAATAATATAGTAGATATCGAAAATTACACATTAGTTCGACAAGATAGATTAAACAAATCTAGAGGTGGTGTGTGCTTATACATATCTAAATCGCTTAAATGGAAACTTTTAGACGGGTTCGTTAATAATGATATCGGCGTAGAGTACCTTGTAATCGAATTAACTATCGATAGGAAAAAAATTGGAATTATGGTAGCATATAAACCCACAAATGTCAGCTATACTCACATCAGTCACGTAGCAGATATCCTCCAACACCTATACTTAAATTACGATTACTTCATTGCCTTAGGCGACTGGAATATCAACATGTTAAGAAAAAACGAAAGCAGTACTAGACTCCTTCAGAGTATAATCAAGGAAGTTCACGGGAAACAATTAATTACCAAGCCAACCAGAGTGACAGCGACGTCAAAGTCATTAATTGATTTCATCGTTTGTTCACAAGATTTAATTGTAAAGCAAATTGGGCAGAGCGAGTTACCTGGAATCACAGATCACCATATAACATACTCCATATTTGACCTGTACGCACCAAAGCAACCTAAAAAAATTATCAAAATTAGAAATTTCAAAACCATGGACTTGCACAAGTTTCGTAAAGACGCGGAAAATGTGGAATGGTGTAAAATCGAAAGAAACGAGGACGTAGATGCAGCGGTGGAGGCCTTGAATGATAACGGTTGTGACAGTCAGATTTACCGTCATTATTATTATTATCATTATTATTCATGTATGTAGCGGTAAAAAGACGTGTTGATTCAAAGTGTTCAGTGTTTTAATTTGTAAGATTACATATTTGATTTTTGCCAAGCCGACGGGAGGAACGAGACGTTCGCGTGTGTTAAGGGTGAGCACCTGAAGGGTCACGCTATGCGTCTAAAGCTTAAGAAATTCGACCGTAATGACAAACATTTAAATATCTCGGTTTCCAACGGTCAGATTCATGTGAAACTTATACCAGCGCAGCGGCATGTGTGCAAGGACGGATGTGTGGAGTTTCGTCACGATCAAGCGACAATTACGGACGCCAGATCAAATCGGTTCTAATTGATCAGTTTGTGGACAGCGATTGCAATTGAGCTATGGGCGACAGCCAGGCGGAAGCTTAATCCGCACAAGTAAACTTCGAACACGGTCCGTCCTAGTTTGGAGACAATAGAGCGTGGTGGAATAACCTCTTCGGAAGCGTCACTCCAACGTGCGCCTAGCGTCCTTTTTCAAAATCCAAATAAAACGAAGGACATGGTTTTTCGATACACAGTCTTACCGCGATCCTTGTAGCGAGAGCAGCTCCGTGCTACCTCTCCATATACAGTTTTGCCGCGATTCTTGGAACGAGAGCACCTTCGTGCTACCTTTCGTGTACAGTGGACTTTGTTGTGTTGTGCGAACACCAGTGTGTGTGATAGGCAGTAAGTCTACACGAGTGCGCCTACCTCAACCGCTGGGGGAAGTTGAAGCGAAACCGTGTTTCCGTGATTACCTCACGCCATTTATAATTTTTGAGAAACGAGGAACACCGGAAACTATGGCGGGCTAGAGGAAGAAGAGAGATGGGGGCGTTACGTCGATTCGCCCGATGTCAGAAGAAGCTACGCCGATGATGCCTATCCGCCGCCATGGAGAGAGAGAGAACGTCGAACGCCGCCCTATTGATACGCCGACGATGCCTACCATCCGCCACGTTGACGCCCCGACGACGCCTACCAGCCGCGACAGAGAGACGTAGAGAGAGATGTTGACGCCCCGACGACGCCGACGACGCCTACCATCCGCCACGTTGACGCCCCGACGACGCCAACGACGCCCGCTCAGATGCGACGTCCGAACCGCGCCATACCACGGAGATCCACCGATCCCGAGAGGAAGAGGAGCCGGGGAACTAAGTGTTTGAACCCTTTTTGCATCTTCATCGTCACGACCAAGGAAACCTTTCGCGTGGATACTATGTGTTTTCAATCGCCCATAAAGACGCCAGGATGCACCCCGGAAGCTGAGAGATGGTAAAGTATTCATCTGTGTGAACCTTAACACGTGACGGCCCGATTGATTTAGAGAACGCCCTTGAAATTCGTCGACATTTTGAAAACGCCCACTCAACTCGAACTTCATACCAAACTCCCGTCGCGCTTGTCATTTGTAATCTATTCGTCTCAGGTCAATTTTTCGTATTCCTTGTGATATTTTTTTATGATCTTAAATTCATTGTTGTTTGTGCTCCTTGGTATTTGTTTAAAGTGCGTACTATTAGAGTAAAGCGCCGCCCGCTTAATTGCATATTTTACTTGAGGTTTGTTCATTTTTATGTGTCAGCGCTGTGTCGCTGCTAGCTATGTCCGGTCGCATATGTGATTATTTGTTAGTGTATTTGCCTGGTAATGTGAATTGCTCGTCGCGGCGAAGTGTTTAAGTCCCGCCTGCTAGAGAGTATATGTTTGCGCCACTCAACGGAGGTTATTTGTTATGTTTGGAACCACGTGAGGTCTTGTAAAAGGAAAACGTCCGCCCACGTGAATGTAATTGCCGTTGAGACGCCTTTGTTTATACTGGTCAAGTAATGTATGGTCACCGCGCCGACTAGTTTCTTTTTTAAAAAAAACAAAAGGTGAACTTAAGTAAGGGCTGGCTAGGATTTAAGTAGCACTGGAGCAAAATCACAAATGACCTGATTAGACAAAAAGTAAGATAAAATTAATTGAGAATGCAATAATTAGGGCTTGTCGTCATAAAACCTGTACATGTCATGTATAATTTCTTGTGTCGATGACCCCATGAGGATTGAATCTGAGAGAGAATGTGAGAGTGCAAGTGTGGGGACCTGTAATAATTCCATTTTTGTTGGTTATGAATAGAATATACTTTTTATTTTCATGTTAATTTTGGGCTATATCATTTTCGTATACATGTCGCTACCCGTGATTTTCAGGTATACAGCTAGCCGCTTCCCGGCTACAGGTAAAGAGGTGGTAATTTGAAAGTACATATGTCTTTGTTTTTATTCGATATGGCTTATTACTCTGCACTGTTGGTCACCGGTTCCTACACACGAACTTAACCTGGACCGTAACGCTATTTCGCTTGTCCGAGGGAGATTTTGCCGCCTCTATCTAGGTAGTGGTAGCATTTGTTTTCCCGGGCAAGGGAGGGCGTAACATACACATTATCAGATTAATAGATAAGCACGCCCCCCAGCGAAAAATTCGTGTAACCAAATCTCCCGCCCCCTGGATTTCAAATCAAGTAAGGAAATTCTGGAAGTTGCGCGACTTCTTTCATCTGAGATATGTAAATACAGGAGACCCAGACGCTCTCCTATCGTACAAATACTTCAGAAACAGAGCCAAAAAAGCAGTCAGAAACGCAAAATTTAAGCACTATAACGAAACGGTAAATATGAATGTAAAAAATGCTAAAAATTTATGGTCTAACCTCAGAAGCCAGGGACGTTTACCAAATAAAAAGAGTAATGCGCTCTCCTCAGATACATTTCGGCCGAAAGCGGTAAACGAGTTCTTTGTTAAACCGAGGGCACCCTCAGATAACAATGCAGCGGTGATTGATGAAACCAACACGTATCTTGAGCAACCCAACAATGACACGTTCTTTTTTACCCCAGTAAGTAGCGAACAAGTACGTAAAATTTTTAACAAAATGAAATCAAAAGCGTGCGGTTATGATGGCATAAACCTAACTATTTTACAGTATTGCATCCCCTTTTGCTTAGAAGCTCTTACGCACATTATTAATGTTTCCCTTTCCAAAGGTTGGTTCCCTCAAGAGTGGAAAAAATGCGAAGTAACACCTATACCTAAAAAATCCAACCCCACAGAAATAAAAGATCTACGACCTATTAGCATTCTATCCACAATGTCCAAAATACTTGAAAAAGTAATTTATGAACAAATACTTTCACATATTCAAGGTTTCCTACCACACTTTCAATCTGGTTTTGAAAAATGCATAGTACTTGCACTGCGCTGGTAGATATCGTAGACAATGTAAGTAAAGGAATAGATGAAAATGAAGTTACACTGTTAGTCTTGTTGGACTATTCAAGAGCGTTCGACTCGATCAATCATGAATTGCTATTGGCCAAACTGTATTACTATGGCGTTACCGGAAACGCGTTAAATTGGTTTCGATCATATCTCGGCAACAGGAAACAACGGGTGAAATATCGGGAACCGGAAGTCACATACTCTAAATGGTTAGTTGTTCAACAAGGCGTCCCTCAAGGAAGTATATTGGGTCCACTACTATACATGATTTACGTAGCTGATTTCGACCGCGCTGTCCAATATTGCCACTACCATCAGTATGCTGACGATTCGCAAATCTATATTCAGTGTAATACAGAAAACTACGATAATGCGATGACCAAACTTCAATTCGACCTTGATGCTATAACAAATTGGTCACGGAGAAACTCTCTTCAATTAAATCCATCAAAATCTTGCTTCATGACCATAGGAACTCATGGTACCCTTAAGAAACTTCACAAAAACGCAACTTCTCCTCCAACTCTTGGCAGTATACCGCCAAGCGAAGTGGATACAAGCAAAAACTTGGGAATTGTGTTCGATAGGCACTTAAATTGGGAGCCACAAGTCGAATTTATTGTGAAAAACTGTATGGGGAAACTTAAATCTTTGTATCATTTAAAACATACTCTGGACGCTAATGTTAAAGATCGTCTTATGCAAGCACGAGTCTTATCCACATTAGACTATTGCGCTCCAGTGTACAGTAATATATCCCAGGGCCTAAACTATAAACTTCAAAAAATTCAGAATTGTTGTATACGTTTCATATTTAACCTAAACAGAAAGAAACATGTATCCCCCTATTTAAAGAAACTTTCTTGGCTAAACATTAACAATAAAAGAAAATACTTAACACTCACCTTGATGCACAAAATACTTAAGAGTGGCTCCCCAAAATACTTATCCGATAAGATCTGTTCTCGTAGAACATCAGCCGAACATAATATCCGCAACAAGCACAATCTAAAAATCCCCAAACATAAAACCGCCACCTATAAGAAGTCCTTCACTGTTACAGGGATCAGGGAATGGAACAAACTGCCTGCACCATTGACTAACATTATTTGCCATCAAAGTTTTAAGAAAAATCTGAAGAACTTACTATTGTCCCAACAACTTCATTAACCTTCATATGTTAACAATTGCACCTGCACTTATACATCATATAATGTATACCTAACCTACCCCCCCCCCCGCACACACATTGAACTACCGAAGACTTATTACTTATCTTTACTCAACAGTATATATACTAATCTATTCAATGTATTATTTTATCATTGTATAATCTTTATATTATCTTTATGTGTTTTTTTTCTTTCTTTTTGTTTTTATTCATTTATTGTATCTTTGACAAGGGTTGGTTGTAAGAACGGCCCATGAGGCCCAAACACGCCTGCTTAAATAAAGACCATTCTATTCTATTCTATTCTATTCTAAAGTTGTGCAATGAGACTACTGGTATCGGAATCCACTAACAAGTCTCGTTAGATGCGTTGTGTTCAGTTATATACAATTATCACCGTCTGCTTTTATTTTTCCATCGTAAATCACGACACGTCGCAACACCTCACTCAAGACATGATAAACTGCAACACTTCACAACCCAAAAATCTAGAAATACAAGAAAAAGGAGTGAAAAGAACAAAACAGATCAACCTTTCCAAACAATTAACACGTTTCTCTCCGTATGGGGTAAAGGCTCATCTGGGTTTTGTCCGCCGATGACGTCACACCGACGCCAGTCGCGAAAAGAGGCGTGTCTGACCCCAGCCTTTCCTTCTAGTTAGCTTGGTGTCTTACCCCCACAGTATTTCTTTCCAGATTGTAAGTCGTATGTGTACCAGGTTTGGTTGAAATTGCTCCAGGCGTTCGAGAGTTATGCCGGAACAAACATACATCATTGATTGTGTTTAACTTTTTGGCAAGAAAACTTCAAGCAGAAATTAACTGTAAAAGTAACTTAAATTCAGTGCTCGACTTGAGGTGGCATACGGGGAATAGTATCCCACCAGCCAGCAAAATTTTCTCTAAGTATCCCCTCAGTTGCCTTATTTTCACGTTTAAATATAGAAGCATCCCCATCTAACACCAAGTTCCTACAGAACATACTCCCAGCTCATATATACCACTTCAAGCGCTGCTTATAGTTATTTTTCAAGTACTAGTAACTGTAACTGAGTTACTTTTAAAAGTGAGTACTAACTGCTAGTTATATATCGATTGATCTCTAACTCCAGGAAGCTGATAGAATGGTGCATTTAACGAAGGCCACTGATTCTTTGCTCTACATAAATTAAGAGTATTCTAAAATAAAATCCTTAGAAAAACATTTGGGCCTAAAAGATGAGGAGACAGGTGAGTGCCTTGTACGAGTGTATAACTTCATAATTTGTATTTATCTTCAGATAGAATGATTAAATCAAGAAGACTTAGGTGGGCCGGTCATGTGGCACGGATGAGAGAGAAAAGAACGTACAGGATACTTGTTTGGAAACCTGATGGTAAGAGACCAGTAGGAAGGCCAAGTCGAAGATGGAGGGATAACGTTGAGATGGATATAAAGGGAATCGGTAGAGATGGAAAAGATTGGATTGATCTTGCTCAGGATGGGGACAGATGGAAGCCCTGTGTTGCTGCAGCCATAAACCTTCCGGTTTAAGAAGGCTAGAAGAGGGTTAGTTAGTTAGTAATTTATTCTTTATTCATATCCTTCCTCCTCTCTGAGTGTTCGTCTTAGTTAGCCTGACGATAAACGAGAGTCTTACATAACTTTACTCTCCACACTTCCACACGGATGATGATGTGACGAAGTTGGTCGAACTACTTCTGACGTATCCTAGATATATGTATTCAGTAATGTTGATACAAGATTAATGGTGTCAACCTTTATTGACCTACCTTCAATAATTAGTTAGAGGGAACAATAAAAGATTGTAATTATGGCTGACTCAGCCCATGGTAGCATTATTTAAACTCTTTAATACATAACAGAATGTCACAGGAAATACCAAATTTGGACTAAGATGTGGTTACAAGTACAAGTTCCATTAAGTATAGTCTGTTAGACGCTTGTAATGTGGGAATTTCATGTGCTTTTTAATTTTTAGAATTAAGTAATATTCTTACTTTGTATAAAATTAAGTCTGGTGTAGTGTGAATAATTATGTAAAGTGAACTTAAGTTTAGTAAATGTGATTATTTAATTCAAGGTTGAAGATGAATTGTTTGAAGACGGCCACGAACGCCACCTACCACTAACTCGTCTCTTTACCTTCCACCGTACTCTCCTCCTCCTGTCCCGGCTAATCTAAAATACAAAAGACTATAGTTGATATCCGAATATACGCGTACATTCTCAACGTTCACAGAATCGTTCATCAATGTTCAAAAGTATCATAGTTCTATTTCAATATAGACAATTCTTTTAGTATATTCCGAATACCATCTCGGAGTTCTAATCCGTTATATAACCCCTTAGTTCCATTGTCTTTCTCCAATTTAGTGATTTTCCATTCATCTTTATTACAAGTTAATTAATCAGAAATAACATCTCCATCGAAGTCTGATTCATGTAAAATCTAAGTATTGCTTCTCGCCTGTCTGCTTCTTTCTTTGCCCCAATTTTTTGGTCCAATTGTACGGCTGACAAGTACTTTACAATAGGCGTTGCTGGCACGAACTGCTAAACTTTGCAATGCAGATTCAGGAAAATTAAGCGCAATCAGTCGTACCGATTTAAAAGCTCTATCATTTAGGAAGAAGCATAAAAAGCTCGTGATTGGTGACACTATGATGTTATCATTTAGTTCATTAAGTCAGACTCTATCGTGCAGCTTTCAGTTGTATAAAACGATACGAATTTGACAGAAAGTGGCGTGGCAGCTGACAACTTTCATCAAATTTGCAAATTTGGTAACAGATTTACACACAATAATTCTTTGAATGTTAGTGATGATTCTACACGAGAATGCACTGTTAATTGGGCACTATCCAATGTCTAGTGTTTTAAACTATACTTTTCGAACACTACGCTTCGAGAAGGAACCTGTTCTCTCGTCTTCAAATGGGTCGTGGAGTAGTTCGTTAGAGCAACTGATTTGTAGTAAAAATCATAGTTTGTCGTGGGTTCGCACCGGCAAAAGAAATTTCACCTGTAGAAGAGAGAAGAGGTGCTCTCCCGAAGCATAGTGTTACAAAAAGTATAGTTCAAAGCACTAGGCAATGGAAAATTCCCAATTAACATTGCATGATAAGGTTTACACGCGTATTCCTTAGGCATAATTAGTGCTATGAATGCGTTGCTGAAGAAAGATGGATAGCCTAAATTAATGGGAACAAGAACGTGCAATATCTAGTTTGTATTTAGAAGTGGGGATATATTGAAATCTCCATGACGTCAACATTCCGGATCATTTTGAGGCCACGGTTTTGTATTCTAAGGACTTACGAACAACTTTATAACTTATATTTTAGAACAAGGAGGAAAATGACGGCAACTTTTTTGGAAGTTTTTGATAAAATCACGTACTTTGGAACATATAAGTAAACTTCCGAACAAATTGACATATTTACCTAATGTTTCTAAAGCGAAATTAATAAATATGAAGAATAACTTTATTCACTGGTATATTACAACTTACGAAAATACACAAGAATGTTTCGATTTTTTCTTCTCTAAATAGAATATCTGAAAACTTGGTAAACTTGGAAAATCTACTTAATCTTCTCAATATCAATATGGCAAATCCTTGGGCTAAAAGTTTGTTGCGAATATACTCAAATGAATTCTCTACCACTACAAAACGAAAGAAGACCGCTAGAATTTTCACCGACAAAAATAATATTTCCGTCAACGCCAGAAGATGGGCTGGATATTGACGTGGGCGTAGACGTAGGCCTCCTGGTCCCTGCACAGGCCCATCCTCATCAAGCGCTCCATCCCAAACGCACAGGTGCAGCTGCCCGTCTCGTACAGCAACTCCTTCTCCAGAAGAGACTTCACCGGGCCTTGGTCGCTCACCACGTGAGCAGCGTTCTCCCCCACCACGTGGACGGTCGCCTTGAAGAAGACGCTGCCCCATCTGGTCTCCAGGATCATCACGAGGCACACCAGCCGGTCGTCGCGACGGAGAAAGTACGCGTAGAAAGTCTTTCCGAAGGCTTTGATCATCTGGCCGGTGCCGAACCCCGGCCTCGACAGGCAGATCCTCAGTCTGGTTCTCAAAAATCACGCGTAGAAGGGCCAGCAGAGGGCGGTACCCGGGGGGCTTGGCAATCATTTTCAAACAAAAATGGAAAAAGTTTATAAAACAGATATGTATAGATAAGGAGGGAATCCTGGGGATCCACTTTACAGCGGGGTCCCTGAACTTAATCGTGCTGGCAGTTTACAGACAACCCCCAAGCTCCAAGTTCTATTCAGAGCAACATTTTGACAATTTAGGGGCAACTATTCAACAACTGACGGAGGAACATCCTGGGGCCAATTTCTTGGTGACTGGTGACCTAAACGCCAGAATTGGGGAAGAGGAGGTATCCTGGGACGACTATGGGGGGCAAGATAGTGACCAAACGACTCATGACGGCATGTACTTAGGACAACCTAGACAAAGCAGGGATAAAATAGTAAACGCGGGAGGGAGGCAGCTCCTAGAACTATGCGGGTTACATAAGCTCCAAATATTAAATGGGAAATTTTTCACAGACTGTCCGGGGCACTTCACATACGTGGGGGCGGGGGGTAGTAGTACTATTGATTATGCTATTGGCTCCCTCGAACTGTTACAAAGAATCAAGGGTTTTCACGTCCAGGCGCAAACGCAATCGCATCATATGCCACTTGAAATCGACGTTCAGTGGGATACTCATAGTAACGTAGACACTCCCAAACTCGCGTTGGAGCCCGAGAAAATATTACGCAAATACGTGTGGACTAAAGAGGGGGAGGAACAATACAAGATAATTATGACCGATGACGTAACAAAAATGTTGCAAGAGCGTTTTAAAACAGCCATCGAGGGAAATAATATACAGGAAGCAGTGCGATTAGGATATCATATTCTCGAAAGGGCCGGAAGTCATATGATAAAGGGAGAGGGGAAGGGGGGCAAACATGTTAAGGGGGGGTGGAACAACGAGAGATGCAAAATAATGAAGAAAAGGTTGGACCGAGCTTTGAAACTCTACAGAAACACAAATAGCGAAGAGGGCAGAAATAACTACCTCATGGTCAGAAGAGCGTATAACAACACTTTAGAGCAAGAAAAAGAAAAATGGCAAGTTGAAAAATTCGAAGAAATTAGAAAGGCAATCTCGGAGAGGAATATTTCGGCATTATGGGGAGCTCTACGCACATTGAGGGGTCAGAAAAACAACTGGGTGCATATTGAGCCACATATTTGGGAATCTCACTGTCGTTCTTTACTTGGAGGGGAGGGGGAGACATCTCGAACAGAAATTGCACGGGAACGTTACTTCCTAGGGGACTACATACCGATACTTGATGAGGATATACGAGTGGATGAGCTAAGAATGGCGATTGGGAAATTGAAAAAAGGGAAAGCGGCTGGATTGGATAATATCGGAACGGACTTCTTTAAAGCAATTGGGGAAGACACTAATATGTTAGAAAATATCCGTAGACTACTAGATAAGATTTTCAAAGAGGGACATTTCCCGAAGGACTGGGCCACATCAATAATTTGCCCTATATATAAAGGCAAGGGGGATAGGAGCGACGCGGGCAATTTTAGGGGTATCTCTTTACTTCCAATATGGAGCAAAATATATACGCATATTTTAAACCGTAGAATACAAAAGTGGTCAGAAATATTTGATAAAATTTCCCCTTTACAAGCAGGATTCAGGAAAGGGCATAGTACCCTAGATAATATATTCATATTGCACACATTAGTACTTGAGCGAATTAAAGAGAAACGAAAAAAGTTGTACGCGTGCTTCATTGATTACGAGAAGGCGTTTGACAAAGTCCACAGGGGCATTTTGTGGGGGAAACTGCAAGAAAAAAGAATGTCGGCGCGCATGATAAGGGCGCTACAAGCTATTTATGAAAACGTACAATTTTGTGTGAGATGCGATGGCCACAGAGTATCATCATTACAACCCTCGCATTCCGGGTTAAAACAAGGATGTATACTGTCGCCAATTTTATTCTCTCTCTTCATTGATTGGGTGGCGAACGAAGTATCATGGGAGCAGGGCGCAACCCCATCTATAGGGGAGCAAGAGATACCTGTACTCTTGTATGCGGACGATATAGTCATCATGTCGGAGACAATAGAGGGGCTACAAAGGGGATTAAATAGCATATACGAGGGGTGCCAAAAATACAAAATGACAGTTAACATTAAAAAAACTAAAATCATGGCTTTCAAAAATGGGTATACTTTCAGCAAACAAGAAAAATGGAATTACGGGGGGGAAGTAATTGAGCCTGTCAAGCGTTTCACGTACTTAGGAGTATCTATGACTGGAAGTTGGACGCAACATATACAGACACGAAAAAGCAAAGCAAAGCTCGCAATAGACCAAGTAATACGTACCATAAGTAAAGTACCGCAAATGCCGTTCTCAGTGATTAAGGGTTTGTACAAGTCAATAATAACAGGAACTTTGAACTATGGGGTTGAACTGTGGGGGGCAAGAGGAGGGAGCACAGTCGCAAGCATTCAAACAGAATACTACAAAAAAGTGTTGTGTGTAAGTAGAAGTACTGCCAATTGTGGGATACTTAAAGAATTAGGTCTAAGCAAAGAGACAGTACAAGCCAGGATGAGAACTTTAAAGTATTGGCTTCAGCTAGCAAGGGAGGGTAACACGACACTTAAGGGTCAATGTCTGATAATGCAAGTAAGAGAAGAAAATACACGGAACTGGGCGAGGGATATAAAAAACATGTTGAACTCTATTGGGATGGGGTGGGTTTGGGAAGCAGGAGGGAGGGTAGATACATCAGTTGAAAATCAAATTAGAGGGAGACTTATGGACATAGACAGACAAGAAACACTAGCCGACTGTCAGACGAAGACTTCACTAAGAGATCATTTGAAATCAAGGGATTGGGGGAAAGCAAGATACATAAACTTGGTAGGCAAAAAAGAAAGGGGAGGGATAGCATGATTCAGACTGGGGGGTTGGAAACAAGTAAAAATTAAGAATGAAGCAGGGGAAACTATATGCTCTTTGTGCGGGGAGGGAGAGACGGGCGAGCATCTGCTCTCTGCCTGCCCCTCTACGCGTGATTTACGAGACAAGTGGGTTGAGAACGTAACAGAGAGGGAAATAATGGAAGTGGTAGAAGACAGAAGAGGAATCATAAGTGAGATAGTGCAACGAGTGGGAAGATATTTGTGGGAAGTGAGGGAGCGACGAGGAAAGGCGTTAGCGGGCAGCGATAAGAACGAAGAAACCGCACAAAGTGAACCGAGCGTGTAATACGTGTACTGTGGGTCGAGCAGTGTGCAATGTATATGTGTTTTGTTTTGTTTTGTTCTGTTTTGTTTTTCACATTATTCAACAAAGAAATTCAAATCCAAGTAAGTCTCCAGACAGGAGGCCGAATGAACCGGACACACAACTTTATTTGCATGTGCAATATTTCGATTGTTAAAATATACTAATTATGTTTAATTTTTTCTTTTGTATCTGATCAACTGCTAAGAGTTATTTGTATACTAACGTAAAGAAGGTACAATATTAATACATGACTTTGAGGGAAGAGAAAGTGTGTGTAATGTAAAATTAATGTAGTGCGTACAGCGTACAGCTCGCACAAGGAAAATGTAAATAAATACAATACAATACAATACTTCTTGGTCATGACGAGCGAGTTCTCCCCGTGCTGGTTCACCAAGTGGTCTTCCATTGCGGTGGAGTCCAGGAGGCTGGCGCAGTCCTCGTAGGGGCAAGGGAGAGGGTGTCCCCAGCAGTCCTCTTGGTGCAGGCAGAGGGTGGAAGGGCGGAAGTACTTGGTGCAGGTCTTGCACCTGACTCTTGGCGCCGAAAGTGGAGAGAAGTGGTGGCTTTCTCTGGGGCGACGGATAGGGCCGATGGAGTCCTGGCTTAACTCGGATCTCCCTTCGATGCTAGAGTAGGTCATTCTGAAGAACACTCTTCCTCCATTGTACTGAAACAGGGACATGGAAAGTAGTATATTGAGAATTATGAAGTTGGCTGCACCCTAACCGAATATCAACATTAGTTATTTCAGTGAAGTGTGGTCTGATCATATTAATCCTTTGCTTGCAGCAAGAGGGTATATGCCATACATGATTTTTAATAAGAATATAATAACAATTCATTTTGTTTATTGTTCTCTATTAATTCTTGTGTCAGCGGGAACATATTAGTTATTTAGATGACAATGTAGTTCTGTTTACAAAATCTAATATATGTTAATTACTTAGCATAAGACTACTTTCAGAGTAAAATGTTAAGAGTATAGACGGTGTTAAAGGCGGAGCTACTGCGGAGCATGCGCACTCGTCTGGTCCCCCTCGAACATCCGGTTACGCTTACGATGCTATGGACGTTAATATGAAAGAGCAAGGTGGAGATTCTTTTACAAGGAAATAGGGTGTCAACTGTGTAGGATATGGTTGCACATTCGATCGGGAACAAATTGATTGAGTCAAGTATCACTTCGTAGGTTTCCGAAGGACGTAGAGAGACGAAACCTGTTGATACAAGCAGAACGAAGAAAGGAGGTTTCAAACCGAAGCGACACGCGACAGCAGTGGTTCGTACCGAAGTGACAAGCGACACAGGCCCAATTAGTCTATAAATAAGCATTTACCGCTCATGGGAAATCAAGTCTCAAGCGGCACAATACACGCCATTGGGAATCTGAGCGACACGTGCAGCTTGTTTATCGCTTCGGTTCGAAAAATTTAATTGATCACTGAGGATTCACTTTTAAGTGGCACGGAGATTACACCCCGAAGCGACAAGCAACAGCCCCTTTACTCTAAAGGAAACAATTCACCTTGCATAGGAGTACAACAGACCGAGGTGACACGATGCATGGTGCTGACAAAACAACAGTCCAGTCTAAGCGACACGTGCATTTTCTCGTGATGAATTGGTTCGAAAGGAAGCTTTCAGACTGCAGCGATACGTGTTTCTTGGAAACCAACATTCAAAAATAAAATAAAAAACACTTTCCGAATTAAAGCGACACGACAAATTGCAGGTGTCGCTTGTCGCTCGGACTGGGCCGTTTTATCAATACCGTGCATTGTGTTGCCCCGGCCTGTTATTTGCGCAAGCGTGGCTGGTGAATGGTTTGCTTTAGATCCAATGCTTCTGTACGAAATCCCGATATTGCTTGTCGCTTCAGTCTGAAAACTCCCTTGTTGTTTGAAGTATATTCGTGCAAGTGAAAGTGGCATGCAATATCATAGGTTTTCCCTAAATCCCTCAGGCGGAAAGGCGACGTTGAAAGCACATATAGCCTATTTACTTTAGCATTTGTTATGTGTCATTACTTCTGCAGATTTGTTGGCAAAGATTCACTTAAAAGCTTTACTTTACTTTACTTTACTCTGCTTTACTTTATAATATAATAATATCACTAGTTTTATACAATTATCTTTCCCTCACTTTTCCATTTACAAAATAGTTGAATATATATCTAAACTTTTTTACGTTTTGAGTTCGTCGTGCGTGTACATGAGACACGTCATATTTTAATAATCTGTTCTGCAGTTGATCGATCATCCGACGGATTCTAGATGTCCACTCCTTCATAGTAGAACTTAAACAAATACCTTTCTTGACTATCGTCGCACAACTGATGAAAACAAGCGCCCATTTCTTACTTTGAATGCCGGTGAATCTGCACTGGCAACAACGGGGACTGGCCTAAACCGGAAGTTCCGGGGGGACCGGGCAAGACCTCACCAATGTTTATGTTTACATTTTTAACACGGTCTATTGAAACGTATCGCTTGAAATGGAATTAATTACCACAAGTACAAACCATGAACATTGTTTCATTATCAGTCTCTCTTCTATATATTAACCTATCTGCCTTGTCCTTACTAATTGTGCACCTCCCTAACAAATGTAATTTTATTCAGGGATTTTTTTGCTAGCTCTCATTTAACTTAATGATTTGAGTAGTGGCAACAAAATATATGTTGAATAACGTACCAGAACATCATATTTATAATATTATTTTAGATAATTATCTAAAAATACTTAAAGTTCATTTATGCCTTAGCCTTGAAGCTTGTAAGCAATTTCCAACAAGACTTTCAACTCAATCGAAACTGCATCTCTGTGGAACGTCTAAAGTTCTACCTCTACTGACCTGACTTTAAAGAAATAGAGTAGAACAGGGTTCGCTGGTGGGCCGTGGCTGACTTTCAAGGTCGCCGTGAAATGTTTAAATACTTTCACTGAAATGATACTAACTTGTTAGTCTACACGTGGATTGAATAAATTTGAAATAAGAGTTCGTTATTTAACTTAAGGCAAGCAACCCAACCACACAAACTGAGCGTTGCATGTGTTAAATATGTCTACATTCTGACTTGGACGAGACGGAAAAAACTTGAAACGTTAAGAGGAGGGAAACGAAATAGTTTGGGAACCGTTGACGCTAGGACGGGTCTACTAAGAACTCTAATGCAGCTAGTGTATACGTTTAGGCGCAACTCACCTATCTCTGGTGAACAAATCTTAGAAGCAAGGATCTAAGCCAGCAACCTACTTGTTTTCTTGATAAAATAGTAGCTTTGGTATCACCTCAATCGTTCACGCATGCGCAAATTAAGAGCTGTGCATTCAAAATGTGCCTGGTTTCCTTGGTTACCTGACTTGTTTTATTGTTGCTGACAATTGTTTATAATGACTAATGCACATGAAGTGTACTGCCTTGGTGATGCATTGGTACAGACTCGTAATCTGTACTACCTAAATTTTGGGATTAGGTCCACGGCCAGAGCATGGGAGTTATGATTTGTGTTTGTCACTGCGTCTGTTTATTGTGACCATTAGTAGAGTGATAATATTTTACATTTGTAGATTGTGCACGAGTCACTACACACGGAGTCTCCAATCGGCAAGCGCGCTGGTGACGTCATCTCAACCCAGCACCGATGGCTAACACTTTTGCTGACGTTGGTAGGCTCGCTCACTGAACCAAATAGGCTGCTGGAGATCTTCCACAAATGAACTATATCTTATTGTAAATCGGTACTAGAAAGTTGGCAATACAATGACTAAATATTAGGGCTGAGCCGATACCACCTTGAACCGATACCGATACTTGTATAATTTCAATTAAAAATATGAAAGGAATTATATATGTATGTGTGCCTGTGTAATTAGTATTACTATATTTTATACGTATGCATTTCTGTCGAGAAGCAATGTATAAATTAACCCACCAAACGATGCTCTCTTCCTACAATGCATCTCAAATTTACAGTCTTTTTTTTTTAGATAAGTGACAATCGATCAGATGTTTCAAATATGAGAGAAATATTAAGTGCAGCTAAGAGTCAGGCAATCATGTCGTCGTCCTTCCCTTCTCCCCCAATGTTCAACCTCCTCTCAAACTAAGGGATTTCTATTCTAAAACTAACATTAAATCATCCGTGAACGCAAGAATAATTGGCGATTTACCAGCCCCGGACACGACGTCTAAAGCTAACAGTAAAGCTGTAATGTGAGACCAATCTAGTCTCTTTTTTGTCTTTTATCAAAAATAATAAAAATTAGTAAACGAAATTTATGGAGAGAATGAAAACTTACCAGTCACTTTCGATCGACAGTGACATTCCGACGTGACTTTGCTTTCGATATAATATACTATTGGAAAATGATTTCTGAAAACTAAATGTATAGTTCTATCTCTTGGCGTGGAAGGAAATCCAAACCCTTCACTACACATTCCAGATAGTAAGTGCCATCAACTGTCGTTCAAAGAAAATTATTCACCTGTCGCGTTCCCTTTGCAGCCAAAACACGCCTGTTGAAACCCAGTTGTCCAGGTCAGGACAAACAAGAGTCTAAAGTTGGAAAGGAAAAGGGGGATTAGCACAGGTATTTGAATTTCCAGGAATATGCCACGTACTATGTCCAAGACACGTCCACCACTCACATGGGCGATGACTGTTTTGACTGCGGGAGGCCTCTAAAGAGAGAGATGTCCACAAGACACCAGGTGCCTCGTTGGCTACCGGAACCTCATTGGGATTATTGTTACACGAGGCCACATCTGTAGGATCAAAGCCTGGTAGACTTCGAAGGAACTTCTATGGGGATAATTTCACGTTGACCTTGATTTGCAAGATACTTGACCGCGAGTCTTATCTGCGTAAGAATCTTTGTGTCACGTACTTGCTGTTCACGGAAACTTGAGTACAGGTTCACTCAACAAATGCACAACTATTTCTTTTTTCAAAACCATAGGTAAGTAGGAAAAGCTGAACGAACCTTTGAAAGGGAACTTATTTTCGTTTTGGCCGCGCTTCTAGCGACTCAGAAACAATGATATCGGCTAGTATCGGTGCAAAAATATCAACCGATATAGCTCGACCACAAGGAAAAAAACCTTCCGTCAAAAGCGTTCGCGCATTCTCCCTGCCGTTATCGGTGCTCGGGGCAGTGTTGCCAGGTCAGACTTGAAAAAATCGGGAGATTGTTCCTTGGGAAACCAGAAGATCTGCTACAAAATCCGATGATCTAATAGTAGCGGTTGAACAACGTTCTCGGGAGCGGGCGGGCGGCATAGGCGTGCGCACTGGGGGTGGGGCAAGGGGAGATCCGCAGATTTTTTCCAGCGAGGGTAAAACAATGTATTTTTATCAGGCGGGTAAACGAGGCATATTACCCTGTAATAATGTTGCCCTCTCAGAAAACGCCACTTGAGTTTGAAATTATCACGTTCATACATCCCTATTATAATAGTGGATGTAAATTACATGACTGAAATCAACTCATACGTCTGAAATAATAGGTACTTTTATGTCACAATTTATTTTCCAGAAGGGGAGGGGGTGGCGACCATCCTTGCACTTCCTTCTGGACGTCCATGCCGCTATATAATTTTGTAGAAAATTAAGTATTTAATTATAGAAGAGTATATTAAGGAAGTATTTTGAAGCCGATGAAAGTTGGAAGCAACTACGAGGGAGGGGGTGCATTATTTCCTTTGTGATTGAATTATACCGCTTCGTTCTCTAGCAAATTTCTTGTTATTAACACTAACATGCTTTATTCGTCAGTTATGCTGCCTCTATGTTGCTCCATTCAATACACACACACACACACACACACACACACACCCCCCCACACACACACACACACACACACACACACACACACACACACACATACATACACACACACACATGTATAAAATAATTTGCCCACGCTACGAAGTCAGTGTTTCAACCTATTAAAGCAAGGACGTTTCACTGTGTCTGTGTTTGTGTCACTTCATCCATTTCATCAGTTTTTCATTCATCCATATTGTCGTAATTACCCGTAGAGGCACAAAAGCGACGTAAAATAACTAAAATATAAATACATTTTCGGGTGGAATAATATACAGCCATCTAAAACTAGTAATGTACTAATAATAATATAATAATAATAATGTCCTAGCACAAATTGAGTATCGTTTGGCATAATTTCACAGTTCAAACAGCACTTTTCATGGCTGGGTGGAGTTCCTATCTATCTCTCCCCTCCATGTTCAAGTAAAATGAGCAGGAAAAGTGCTTTTGAGCAGGCCGCTGGAGGTTTCATAGCAATAGTTTATTAAGGAATTTTCCGAGAAATCAATAAGTCTGGCAACACTGACATTGGCCGCGCCGAAGGCTCCTTCCCCCTGTTCTTTTCCCCACCCGCCAGCGCGATGAGGATACCGGTACATCGGTATTGGCTCAGCCCTACTAAATATACAAACAGACCATTTTATGATGTGGTTGCAGATCGTCTGCAACTAGGTATGTTGATTGATCAACTTATACATTAAGAATGACTTTGCTACTTCAAGCGAATGTTGCATTTAACGAAAGCCATGTTCATTTTCCAAAGTTTCATCACTACCACTATTGCCTCCACACTGAACGCTTAACCATTCAACCTGATACTCAACTAATAAAGCAGTCTCACTCTATACCTTCTAAATCTTATCTTACTGCAGCAGAGACGCAAAAGAAGGCAAGGCAATATAAGCCTTGTTTCCATATTAAATGCACTGAAGTTGCTGACCAAGGTAGTTTATTGAGATTTAAAAACACTTTACAAGTAACGGTTCTACATTCTATCAGGGTCTTCCTCAGACGAAGAACTTAGAGTTCAAGTAAGACCCTGATAGAGGGGAGAAACGTTGAAAGTAAAGTGTTTTTAAATCTCAATAAACTGCCTTGGTCAGCAACTTCAGTGTTTCTAAGGAAAGGCAATGTAGGTATGCCAGTTGTATTGCTTTCTTCTTTCACCCAGCCAATCTCCAGGCCGGAGTCGTTAGAGCAGCGCGCTACAACGACAGGTGTCCCGGGTTCGAACCCCAGACTGGGTATGGGTGTTCTTTGTCAGCGCCCATCATCAATTTCATCACACCACCCATCTTCATTGCCGCGATTAGCCAAAACTGACAAAGACAAGGCTAAAAATTGAAAAAAATTGTTTTCACTCATAAACAGGGCTAGGATTTTGATGAAATTGCATCTTTTTTTCTGGTGAATAAGAAACCCAAATCTTTTAATATTTATATGTTTCATGTCGTGCTGAAACTTTTAAGCACTATTTGTTGGGGCATTTTTTTGCATTTTTTGCCATTATGGGTTGTATATGTCATTTTTTGGCATTTTAAGTAATTTTTTGGTCACTTTTTTATTTTCTTAGTTTTCCAGAGCACTTGTACGCTGCGAGTGCATGGGCAGCATTAACGTGAAAGGATTAAGATGAATAAATATCCTATTTTTTCATATCTTCCCTAGACAATTTAAAATATATGAAACCGCAGCTACCTTCCATCCGTCTCAGAAGAAAATAAACAACACGAATATAACGATTTCCTTACAATGAAATTCAATTGTTAGAAGTTCAAAACAGCTCGCAATTTTGCCCCAGGAGAAGAAAGTCGTTGCCCTGCCTAATCTTATCTTCTAATCTGCTCAGACCAATTGTTGTGTTCCTTGAAAGTGAATGGATGGAACGTGTGATCTGGCCATTGTCGAAGTTCCTGTTTATTGCGAGAATTTACTTTGGTGCAGTGTTCAGTAGAGCAGGTTTTCGAAGCATTGGACAAGATGCCAAAAACCAAGCAAAGTACACAGTACAAATTAAAACAGTTTGTGTCCTATTATTGTGAAAATCCGTTCAGTACGGACGGATCAGTATTATTCTGTCAGCTTTGTGGTGTAAGAGTTGCTGCGGAAAAGAAATTCACGGTGGAGCAACATGTCAACCGCGAGAAACACAAGGCAGCTCTGAAGCAAATTCAAGATCAGAAGAGGACGGTGCAATTGTTAATCGGTGAGTGTTATCCTCTGTTATTTCTGAAGAACTGTGCGACGCTTTTATTTCTGCTGACATTCCTCTAAGTAAACTAAATAATCCTAAACTTCGAGCATTTTTGGAAAAACATACTGGGAAATCGATACCAGATTCTTCCACGCTAAGGAAAAATTATGTCAAGAAATGCTACAACCAAACAATGGATCAAATTCGGCAGAAAATTCATGGTAAAAAAATATGGGTGTCATTTGACGAAACTACCGACTCACTCGGACGGTACATTGCAATGTAGTGATTGGTACGATGCAGGAATCCGAGTCTACTCAAGTGTTTCTAATAAATTGTGAATGTCTAGAAAAAGTGAATTATTCTACGATCAGCAAAGTTTTCAATAACGCGATGCAGTTATTGTGGCCCGACGGCATTCAATATGACAAGGTGTTGCTTTTTGTAACAGATGCGGCACCGTACATGGTTAAAGCAGGGAATTCTCTGAAAGGTCTGTACTCGAAAATGGTACATGTAACATGTCTTGCACATGCATGTCACTGTATTGCTGAAGAACTGCGAAGTCACTTTCCTGATGTAGACCAACTGATTGCAAACATTAAGAAGATTTTCCTCAAGTCCCCATCACGAGTGTTAGCTTTTAGGTCTCATGCACCTGATGTGCCTTTGCCACCAGCTCCTATTCTTACTACATGGGGTACATGGTTAGAGGCTTGTGGTTACTATTGTGAAAATTATAAAGTTGTGAAAAAAGTTGTAACCTCGTTCGACAGCAGTGAAGCATTGTGTATAAGACAAGCACAGGAACTCTTGGCTGATCCCGAAATGGAGGGAAAATTATGCTATATAAAGTCCAACTTCGGCTTCCTACCTTCTGCCATAACTTCACTCGAGACATCTGGAGCTACATTGGTTGATCAAGTTAATGTCCTTAACAAAGTTCAGGATAATTTGGAAGCAGTTCCAGGTACTGTTGGAATACAAGTGAGAGAAAAGATGCAGAAAGTGCTAGGGAAAAATGCAGGATACACAATAATATGTTCTATTCGTGACGTATTGTGAGGGAAAACGTTTTCATTGCCAGACTCTGAAACCGAATTAGAACCAAGTGACATTGTATGTTTTAAATATGCCCCTATTACCTCTGTTGATGTTGAAAGGAGCTTTTCTATGTATAAAAGTGTGCTAGCAGACAATCGTCATTCATTTCTTTTTGAAAATTTACAGAAAATATTCGTTACACACTGCAACTCAAAACTGAACAGTAACCTCTCATAATTTGTCAAAAGTTGCATACTAGAGTTGCTGTAATTTGAAGTGCAAATAAAATTTTACTTTGAAATTTTAAACGGTTTTTAGGTCATTTTTAAAGTCATTTTTTGGCAATTTTTAGGTCATAAATGCATCTTTTTAAGGGCATTTTTTACGAATTTTTAGGTCATCAAAATCCTAGTCCTACTCATAAACATTGTTTTTTCACAGATCGTACAGAATTCCTATAATTATGCAGGAATTATATCTATCTAGACGTTAAAGTTAATATCGTGTGTATATTAGTTTACAGAAATTACAAACAAACATCCTGGCGCAATCTGCCCGTTGATGGACAAGGCGTCATAAGCATTTTGTTTCCGTTGGGTGTTTTGTGGTCAGCTAATCGAGTCCCATCTGACTTTACAGACTGAAAGACTTCCTCATGAAATTCTGA
This sequence comes from Lepisma saccharinum, assembly GCF_977018435.1. Classification (NCBI taxonomy): domain Eukaryota; kingdom Metazoa; phylum Arthropoda; class Insecta; order Zygentoma; family Lepismatidae; genus Lepisma; species Lepisma saccharinum. Next base: position 45,517,481 of record NC_139247.1, on the reverse strand, counting down.
GATTCCCACCGAGACTCGTACCAGGGATCAAGATCCAAGGTATTAGAGCGCTACAGTCTTTTTCTTGTGTGTGTATGGCTTTTGAGGACAATGAGACTGCAATATAATTAGATGTGGAATGTAGGAGATAAATCAGAAGTAAATGAAGTCCACACAGCAGAACCTTTAGTTCCAGAACCTAACTTGATTGAAATTAAAGACGCTATTAAAAGGCTAAAGAATAACAAAGCATCTGGCATTGATTTAATACCAGCTGAGTTAATTAAATATGGTGGAAATTCATTAATATGTCAAATTCATAAATTAATTTGTTTAATATGGAACAAAGAAGAAATCCCTCAACAGTGGAAAGAATCCATAGTTGTTCCTGTGTTTAAAAAAGGTGATAAAATGAACTGCAATAATTACCGTGGAATTTCTCTACTCTCAACTAACTAACTAACTCTCTCTCTAGCCTTCTTAAACCCGAAGGTTCATGGCTGCAGCAACAAAGGCCCTCTACTCTCAACAACATATAAAATATTATCTAACATTCTATTAACAAGACTAACCCCATATGCTAATGAAATTATAGGTGATTATCAATGTGGATTTAAACGTAACAGATCAACTACAGATCAAATTTTTCACATCAGACAGACACTTGAAAAAAAGTGGGAATATAATCAAAATGTCCATCAGCTATTCATTGATTTCAAAAAAGCATATGATTCGGTCAAAAGAGATAAATTATATAATATATTAGTAGAGTTTGGAATACCTAAGAAGCTTGTTAGTATGATAAAAATATGTACCAGTGAAACAGAAAGTAAAATTCGTGTGGGTAATAATATGTCTGACAAATTTACAATTCATGATGGGTTAAAACAAGGAGATGCATTATCTCCATTGCTCTTTAATTTTGCCTTAGAATATGCTGTAAGGAAGGTAAAAGAAACTAAAGAAGGACTAAAATTAAATGGTGTGACTCAGTTGTTAGCATATGCAGATGATGTAGACTTACTGGGGGATGATGTGAATACAATTAAGAATAATGCTAAAATATTTTTCAAAACTGCTAAAGAGATAGGTTTGGAAGTTAACAAAGAGAAAACTAAATATATGCTTACAGGCCGAAACCAAGTGTTAGGTAATAATCAAAATCTAATTATTGATAACAACTCGTTCGAACCAGTTTCCAAATTCAAATACTTAGGAGTAATATTAACAAATGAAAATGATATTAAAGAGGAAATAAAAAGTAGGCTTAATTCAGGAAATGCATGTTACTTCTCTCTTCATAAACTTTTGTCTTCTCGTTTAATATCTAAGAAACTAAAAGTTAAAATATACAAAACAGTAATTTTGCCTGTAGTATTATATGGATGTGAAACTTGGTCCCTTACATTGAAAGAGGAACATAAATTGAGAGTATTTGAAAATAAGATCCTTAGGAAAATCTTTGGACCTAAAAGGGATGAGGAGACATGTGAGTGGAGAAGGTTACATAATTTAGAACTACATAATTTGTATTCATGTCCAGATATTATTAGAATAACTAAATCAAGAAGACTTAGGTGGGCAGGCCATGTGGCACGAATGGGAGAGGAAAGAGGAGTTTACAGGATTCTTGTTGGGAAACCTGATGGTAAGAGACCTGTAGGAAGGCCAAGACGAAGATGGAGGGACAACATTGAGATGGACCTAAGGGAAATCGGTAGGGATGGAAAAGAGTATATAGAACTTGCTCAAGATAGGGAGAGATGGATGGCCTGTGTTGCTGCAGCCATGAAGAAGGCTAGAGAGTTAGTTAGTGGAAGCCACTTGAATGACACGTGAGTGACCTGGGAAGACTCGAGCTCAGAACATTTAGAAGCTTCAGAATCGTAATGCTGTAGCCAAATCGGTTGAGTATCATTAGTAAGACATACTTGGAAGTAAAATACGATATCTTTGGAGAAACGTGTTTCTACCGAGCAACAATGATGAATTATCAAGCGTGTTTCTCTTTCTTTTGTTCGAGTTCTCTTTTATTTTGCTTTTCTCAAACACATTGATATCAAAGTGGACACAAATCTGGAATTTTTATACTTAATCCTTAACTACTATGGACCGTCTCTTAGACCGCTCTGAATTTCTCGTACTTCTCCAAATGCAGGCGAACTCTTCTCCACACCGTTCAGTCACCGAAGGTTTTCCGTTCAAGTCCGCCTTGAGAACAGGTGTTTATTTACGAGAGAGCATCGTCAATTTTATCTAATCATAATTCATCTTCATTATCGCTAGTATCCTGAAGAGACACCAAGAGACGCAAAGTAAGGAAAATACAAATACTTTTTTTAAAAATCTAAGCCAAACTGTATTGTGTTGAAGGAAATATGTTAAACGTAACTATTATTAACCCAAATGGAATTATAATATAATTTTACACCTAACTCACATATCTCTGATGAACAAATCTTAGAAGCAAGGATCTAGAGTAGCAACCGACTTGTTTCCTTGATAAAATAGTAGCTTTGGTATCACCTCTATCGTTCACGCATGCGCAAGGAAAGAGTTATGCATTCAAAATGCGCATTGTTCCCTTGGTTACCTTGCCACCATTGTTCATGTATTGTATTGTAGATTATCATGTTATTGTTGCCGACACTAACGAATTTCTTAAGTCTGCAACGATCGAGTACTGGACACACGATTACGTGGGAGGAGCGCACGTGAGATCAGCGCACAGCAAGATTTCGTGGGACTAGCGCATAGGATCTCAGGTGTTGTGGGATTAGCGCACAGTATGATTATCAATAAGAAACTTCCCTTCGCACTTTTCTTTCCAGACTTGCGACTGGACAACGTGTAGATTAATACACGAAGGTGGTTTAAAAGTTCTTCTATCAGCAGCTTCTATTACAGATTCGTCAACTTTTCGGAACGATCTTCAATCAAATTTACAAACTTACGACAGAGAATTGATGCAACGAAATAAATCTTCAGTTTCGACATATTTGTCTAAAATTGTTTTTATACGCCTGTCGGTTTCAATATACTGTTTTCTTCTCTTGCGACCTGGAATGCCTAGGTCTTTAGCTATAATGTTGGCGCTCATCTCCTCAGCGTCTTCCATCAGTTTTTGAATGAGGAAATACACATTTGGTTTATGTATTCCCACCATCGTATTTAACTTGTTATTCCAACCTTCCACAGGGTTGTTTGTCCTGTGTCTTTGTCTATAAACATTCCACATGGTTTTTGGCAAAGAAGCATTGTCCAGCCATTGATCTACGAAATAGTCAAGAAACTGCATCAACTTTTCATTCTGGGGAGTGATCTGCATGATCTGGGTTGTTTCCAGTGTTTTCCTACGTATTTCACACAAAGAGGTTTTTACGTTATCATATTTTGGAAGAGACAAGGTTTACCCTTGGCACTGGTAATAACATCATTTGCGCATTCACCTGCAAGGAAAGAAAGAAGAACATCATGTGCGCTTCACCCACGATCTTTTTCTCTCTGTGCGCAGATCACACTGTGCGCTCCTCCCACGTGCGCTTCTCCCACGACACCGGACACACGTTCTAATATCCAAAAATTTCTGGTTGGACAGCATGGCATGGATGTTCTAATTTTTGTTACTGAAGCTTCTTTTCTTCCCCTTCACTGGTGTACTCAAAGGGCCGGGGGGGGGGCAGAAGGAGCTGCAGCTCCCCCCGAAATTTAAAAAAAAAACAATTAAAATGAAGGCAGTAATGAAATCGGAAAAAGCCCTCAAAATGATCACCAATAACCACTTTTGTATTGCAATAACTTATGAAACGAACATTTATAACTGTACTTGGTGCTCATATCTCATTAAAAGAAACACCAACAACGGGGTATCACTCACATTGATTTACGGCTATGTATTCTATGATCCCAGCAAATATTTAGTTTCACCTGACCAGTAAATGTTACGATTCATGGCACTGAACCCGCATTCACATTCAGCTGTAGATATTGATACAGTTTCGAATGAATTCACGTAATCGTTGAGTGGGATGGAAATGTTTTTTTTTTATTTTCTTTCTAAATGTGACGCACACATGCTGTCGCTGACTTGTCACCATAAAACAATGTTCACAACCATCTAATAGGGCTACATGCGAAAATCAACCTAAATCTTCAGACCGGCTGGTTATATTGTCCACCAAGGATTGAAAAAAATACTTCCGAACGTATTGTTCTCCAAATAACTCCTGAACTACCGTTCTCCTGCACGGTGAATCAATCATTTTCAATGTTTCAAGAGTAACCATGTCAATTTCTTGTTTGGCTCTAAGAAATGAAGGATTTCGGTTTTGCATACACAATGATAGTATTTTCAGTACTTGTAGAAATTTTTAAAATGTAGCAAATTCCATTATAAATAACTACTTTGTGGAATTTTTTTTTCAAATCCTTGAAATTTGTATCTGCCACAAGTCGATCGGGGACTATCTCGACTTATATTTACATAGACACAAGAAAACGATACAGACCTCAACAAACGCTCGAACAGGATTAAACGACGATGTGACCCAACATACATCAGAAACACAACCCAGCTTTAGAAACACCAGAAATCTAAAAAGATACCGTATACATATCATCTAAAAGAGATACAGCCAGGATGCCAACTTTAAAGCATTAAGTGGGCTCAAAGACTTGAACATAAATATTCATATAAATTATTGGGTGGACTTGAGTCCCACGAGTCCATGTGAAGTTGCGCCACTCTACACAAATGTCATAAATTGCGTAAAAAAATTTTTTGTATGTAACTATAGTGAGGTCCACTTAATTAAACTGAAGTGGAACACCATATAGTTTACATATCCAGTGGATTGGAAATAAAAAAAGGTAAAGTGCTCCCCTGTGCTTAGCACCACGCCATGAAGGCGTATAGGGGGTGTGGGGGTAACGCCCCACACTTTCTTGATCCGGTCATGAGTGGGGGTGATGTGATCAGCATCACGCCCCTGACCGCCTTTACCCCCCAGGGTTTCCCCCAGGTACCCATGTCATTCGAGACTGGGTGGGCGGCGGGGCCGCTTCCAACGTTAGAAAAATTCCCGGATTTGAACCGGCCGGGGATCGAACCCGGGACCTTGAGCATGGTAGTCAAACGCGTTACCGTCTTTTTTTATCTAATACAAGATTTTTGGCGTAAACATGCAGTTTTACCTGTAATACAAATATAAGTTTCTTCATATATTAAATACCTTCTTTACACTTTCACACCACAAGTATACAATTATTGTTGTCTAAACAACACTGAGGTAGTTTCCAAAATACTCATACATTTTTGGATATTGTAACATTTTCCAACTGTTTTTTTTTTAAATACTGTGTGAACAAAATGCTATTGCTCTCATACTTTTTACAAAATACATAATATATTGTATTAGCAATTAACCAAATTACTGCATTGTTTTTCTTTTCTGGGAAATATTTGAAATCTGGTCTTGTACACATCAACGGTTGAAAGTACTGGGGTGCTGTTCGACATATTTGTCCTAGATATGTCGTTAGGCATTTCCAAATTCCATGTACTCTATTACATGTTACTATTCTATGTTCAGTGGTGTCTATCTCTCCACATATGTGGCATTTATTAGTTTATTAGTTGTTAGTCTATTGATATTATGTAAGCGTTCATTAGTTGGTATAATATCATGTATTACATTGTACCAAACACTATACACTGATGTATCCAGAAATTTCTTATTTAAATTTTTCCAAATATTTTGCCATCTGTTATTGGGAAAATGTTTTTCAATGCGGTGAGTCGGTATCTGCAACTGTTTGTGAAACAGTGTATACAAGTATTGAGAGAGTTTTACGTCTTCATCTTTTGGCGGAAGCACCACATAACTGAATTCTTGCATCAAACTTCGGAGATATAACGGTCCTTTTTTCAATCTGCGTAGATCTGGCGGATTTTGGGGTGGAAATTCCTCCGTCCATAACTGTATCCATAATGATGTAATGGAGTCTTCAATGCCATAGAGCGTATAGGATGCCAGGAATAGGGATTTGCATTTGATCTCAATATTTGTGAGCTCCAATCCTCCTTTCAGTTTCATTTGCCATAGATTTGATAGTGGTATTCGAAAAAAATGTCCATACCACATAAACCAACCAATTGCTGAATTCATTATTCTGAGGTATTTTTGATTTATTGGGATCACTTGGGCCGTATAGTTTAATTTACTAAACATATATGTTTGCAAAAACCACACCCGTTGTACCATGTTCAACTGTCTGCTGCGCATTTGATAACATTGTATGCGAATGTCTCTCGCTATCTTTTGCCAATTGGATTCTAACATTTGTTCCTCGTCCTTGTGAAAAATTATTCCTAATATTTTAATTTCCTGTACATATGGTATCCCTATATCTGGATATTTTTGGGCCCATGTGCCTTTGATTTTTCCATATTTATTTTGGCCCCACTAGCACGGCAGTATATATGTATCGCTGCCATCATTTTTTTGCATTTGCTCGTTTGTGGTGATACAAGCAGATAAATCATCTGCGAAAGCAAACACTTGGTTTTCTTTAAAGGCGTGTATCTCGTCGGGAGTAGTTTTCCTGGTATATTGCAGCAAAGGATCCAGGGTTAAAGCAAACAGGAGCATACTTAGTGGACATCCTTGCCTAATTCATCTGGTTATATTTATTGGGGACGACAGGATTCCATTGACCATTATCCGAGATATTGCCTGTTGATAGAAACCTTTCAAAATATGAATAAATTTATCACTGAATCCATATGCCTTTAGCACCTCAAACAGGTAGTCATGCGACACTAAATCAAGTGCTTTTTTGAAATCAAAAGCAAGCACACATGCATCCAGTTTCTGCACCATATAATAGGATATCAGATCGCGAATCCCTCCAACTGCACTCAATATGTTATGCTTTTTGCCAATGCATGTTTGTTTCTTGCTGAGTATCCGTGGTAAAATTAACTTTAACCTATTTGCTAAGATCTTTGCCATTAATTTATAGTCACAATTTAGTAATGTTATTGGTCTGTAGTCGTCTACTTGTTTTGAGTGTGATTTATTTAGTATCAATATGATGATGCCTTCATTTTGTAAAACTTTTCCATTTTTAAAGGCATCTTGTTTGATTTTGATTAGTTCATATTTTATAATCTAAAAAAACTGCAAATAAAACTTGTAACCAATACCATCTTTTCCTGGTGCTCCTTTAAGGTTGCATGTTCGTAAAGCTTCATATACTTCTTCTATTGTTACTTCAGTATCTAAAAGTTGTCTATCCTCTTCTTGCAAACCATTGTTTAGCGATTTCAGCATTGTCTCTCTTGCTTCTGATTCCCCCTCCCCGGTCTGATAAAGCTCCCCATAATAGTCATAAAATGTCCGCATGATTCCTGGCTGACTCACATGCGATTCTTCACCTGAATCCACAAGATTGTTGATCATGAGTGTTTTTTTGTTGTTTTTGCATCTGTACATAGTGATACATCGAAGTTCTTTCATCTTGAATTAAATTCTTGGAATTGGTTCTTATTGTTATGCCTTCCATTTGTTGCCTCTAGAGTGTTAAGATTTTGGCTTTATACTGCTGTATGGCTTGGTAATTTTTGGTAACATCTCTCCCTTGACATGCCTCGTGTAAACACTGGTAATAAAAGTTGATCAATCCCTTTCTGTCTTTTGCATTTTCTTTTCCATACCAGCAGAAAAAAGTTTTTAATTTTGGTTTTATATATCGAACCCACCAGTCATTATGATTACTGTAATACTTTTGTTGTTTACACCATTCGACCCATTTTTGTGCAAATATTTCATTGATATGTGGAAGCTCTAATAACTGTATATTTAGCTTCCAATATGAAGGACCCCTGACTAGTTTTGTTTCTTTCAGGTTTATTGTCATTTTTACTGCCATATGATTTTTTATTTGATCTGTATTTGTATATAAGCTATCGATTCTCGATTCAGATTTATTATTAAAATATGTAAATATTATATCCTGTCTCTTCTGTAACCAAATATCTTTCAAATGAAATTCTTCAATTAATGTTGCAAGGGCTGGACTCTTTTGATAAGCTCCTAAACAATCGCTGGGATTTAATACCTGATTAAAATCACCCCCAAGGCAAACGGTAGCAAATATAAAATGTCCTGATTAAAAAATTGTTCACGTGACTGTCTATTTTGATTGCCTGATGGGGCATAAATATTCACAAAAGTATAGTTGGTACTTTGAAAGCTAATGCCTCTCCCATCTACTAACCTTTTTACATTATTAATGGTTAGACCGTTTCTAACAAGTGTTGCTGTCCCACGGCCATTGATACCAGTATTAACTATGGCTTCATAACCATATGCAAAGTCACACATACAAACTTCCTGCAAAAACAATACGTCTATGGAGTGTACCCGTACAAATTCATCTAACATTTTACATTTTCCAGGCGAAAATATTCCATTAATATTAATAGTACATATTCTAGTGGTATATACCATTAATAAATGAATAATGTAGCACCCAGTTAATAGTACTTTCCGATCGTCCCTCATAACTTTGAAAAAAAATTATACAAATAACAAATGAAATATCAAATTAAATTTCCCTTTTTAGGGTTTACTTCTTCTGTTCATTACTCTCTTCATACCTCCTACCTCTCTCACTGATCTTCTCTTCGCTACTGTGTTCTCGCTACCTTTCGAAGTATTCTTCGTCCGTTTTTTTGCACCCATCTGCTGAGACTTTTTCCACTTTGACACTGAAGTGACACTTTCGTCACTTTCTTCTTCTGTATTAAATTCACTTTCCAGCTCACAGTCTTTCGAAGGTCCCTTGTCCTCCTCTTTTGGGACGTTGTCCTTTGCCGTTGGGGTGGGAGGAAGATCAACTGAGTTTCCTTCGTCCTGCATCTGGGCATCCTGCATTTCTTCACTACCTTGTTCCTCTTGTTTGTCTAGGTGGGAAGTTCCCGGTTGTTTTGTGTCCATCGATAAGATTTTCTGGTTGTGTTCTTCATTTGTAGTCGCCATACTTACCGGTGGTAACATTTCCACCGAGCGGATGTCACTTGGCACATTCTTTATCCCCTTATCTTTCTTTTGTTCTTTTATCACCTTTTGTAGATCTTCCGACTTGTTTTGATTATTATCTGGTTGGAACTGATTGTTCACGTTCAATGAATTCCCCTTTTCCACTATTATATCACTATAATTTCTCTCTCGGTTTTTATTCACACGAAGCGTTGTTATTTGACGACTATAACATTGCCAGCTATCGTGTCCTTCTTTTCCACACGACCTGCACGTTCTCGGCTGTCCGTCGTATATCACATGGCACTGATGAGATTTTACTGTAATGAACGACGGAATCGTTTTTTTTTAGTTCCATTTTCACTATTCGCACCCCGTTGCAAACTTGATATTTAAAGTTTTCTGACCACGTTTCTTTGTCTATACATTCCACCTTCCCAAATTCCGTCATTTTTTCTTTCACACAGTCATCATATAATTCTAGTGGTAAGTTAAACATTCTTACCGCTTTTCTTTCCCTCCCCGCATCACTCAAAAGCACTTTTACAGTTTCACCATTATCATAACAAAAGTTTGTTTCCGGACCACATTTCTCTAATTAGTGTTGCCCACGAGACGAGACTTTGGCCTGTCTCGTCTCGTGGAGTCTCGTGGAAATGCTGTCTCGTCTCGAAAATATTCGTTTGTCTTATGACACATGGTCAATCTCGTCTCGTCTCGAATTTTTAAAAGCCTGTCCCGTCTCGTCCCGTGGGCAACACTATCTCTAATATTCGCGTCATTATTGCTTCTCTGATACATTTTACAAACACACATCGAAAATGCGTAGGTATTTGTATTCCCAAGATCTCATCTACGTGGAGTTGAAATTGTCCATGTATAAAGTCATGAATTTCTTGCGTCGACCGCCTCGGTGCCCCGAACGGAAAACGTATCTGGATGGTAATTTGTCTAATGATATTCATCTTTTTTACTATTCTAAAGTACTTTTCCAATTCTACTTACTCGCCAGCCAACTGCACCAAACGCCACAAGCAACACGCACACGGCACTCCCGCTCGTTGTTTCCTGAAGGCAACTTTTCACTGACCTTCACGGAGCAACTAGTTTCCGCGCCCGCTCTCTCTGAAGGCTTCCACGGAACACCCCCGTCTGAGCCACCGCGGATTGGAACTAATGATACCTATTTGAGATGTGTCATTCATTGCAGAGGAGGGGATCCCTCCCATCCCTCTTCAAATCGCACCCTGCATTAAAATGAATAGATGCATGTTTATTCGCTACTTTATTCTAAAAAATAGACAAATAAAATTCATTAATGTAGACTTTCCATTAAAGAAACAGTAAATCCATGTGTGCTCTTCTAAAACGGAATTTCCCATGCCCCATATTATATATAGCCCTATATATATGTATGTATATACATACATGTACACATACACATGGATACATACATACATAGAGGCGAATTTGTACCACCCAAATGAAAAAATGTTTTTGCGCCGCTCAACGCACCTTTCAGTTTCCACCTTCCAGGAAAAAAATCCTGCGTACGGCAGTGCTCCTCCTAAATAATTCTTATACTAAAGTGTTAGCAAAGTGACAATAAAAGAACAGATATACAAATTGAAGTATCTAGGAACAGGGTGTAAAATATTCTACTTCAGGTTTATTCATGTGCTGACGATCTGCAAGCAACTACCTGCGCACCATCACATCTGTGGCTTTGGCCTTGAAGCAGCGGCGCTAGTGTCGACTGTGAAACCACGGGGAAGCCTAAAGTTTGCACAAATATCTTATATCGACTGATAGTATAGTGGATAACTGAGTCTTTTGCCTATTTCTTGTAAAGTATCTTCCTCCCCTCCGTCTATCGGCCCTAGTTAGCCTGATGATATAAATAAAAGAGAGTATTAAGTCATTTTACTCTGCACACTTCCTCATGTATGATGGTGGTGAAGTTTGTCGGCTTTCAGTTGATGCGTCCTTCATATGCGTATGGTATTCGTAACTTACAACAAGTTTTTTAATGTTTTTTCCCTCGTCTCTTACCTTCCACAATACACCCACCTTTCTGTCAGAGTTAACCTAACATCAAAACTGGATACAGAGTTATTCATAATCAGTTACCTAAATCTAAAATAACTCCACTTGTATAATGTACTTACATAATTTATTTACTGCATTAAAATCTACATAATCTCAAATATCTTGTAAATGTAAACTTTTGCGGACTTCGCACGTAAGTCTCCTTCCCGGCTTCCACAACATGATCTGCTACCCTAGGGCGCCCCTAACCTCATTCTCTGTGTTGAAACGATCGTACCAGGATTGGAAAGTCTTTGCTTGAGGCGGAACGTTTCCTGAAACGCCATTGAACGATAACTTCGTACTGTGTTTCGGGGAACCATAGTTAACACTGCGCACTGTAAGACACCATGTCAACTGGTTTATTGGTCACGTAGTCACCTAAAACAGAGCGACGGACCTCTGGCGGGCTAGAAATGAAACTTCATGGTATCGCGCGTATTTGGAACCACATTTGAATCAATATTGAATAATACTTACGGATTTAGTCAGCTTTAATTTTAGTTAACTAAATTTGAATAACTCTGTTTAGTGTGTAGACGAATATAGGTTCTGAACGTTCATGAATCGTTCATCAGTGTTCAAAAGTGTCCAAAAGTATCTTAATTCTCCTTGAAGAAAGTCAATGCTAAGAAAGTACACCTGGAAGATCACCTCCAGCTCTGATCCTTTCCATATCAGCTTACTATAGTCGTCTTTCTCCGATTTAGGCCATTTATATTGTTCTTTATTCCCGATTAATTAAGCAGAAATAATACCAGATTCGAGAATTCTGTCTTTTGTGCATGTAAAAATCTTAAGAACGTTATTCGTTTGTCTGCATCTTTCTTCGCCAACTCCTATTGTCCGACTGATAAGTACGCCATCTGTATTACAGCAATTGTCGTTGCTAGCACGAATTGCCTTTTTTTTTTTGCAATAAAGTGCAATCAGTCGTCTCGATTTAAAACGTCAGTCATTTAGGTATAATCGTAAATAACTCCTCACCAACGACACGATGATGTTATCATTTAGTTCATTAAGTCAAGCTCCTTCATTTAGCTTTAAGTTGTATAGAATTTGACAGAAAATATCGTGGAAACTCAAAACACTCCTTGAAATGCCTCGCTGAAAGAAGGTGGTGGTGCAAAGTAATCGAACAAGAGAGCACAATATATAGTTTGTATTTAGAAGTTTGATGGTAAGGATGTCGAATCGACCCTTCCTAATACAAATATGTATTATACATCGTTGGAAATGGTATGAATCAAGGATTCCAGAAATGTAGGATTTATGGTTACAAAACAATTGGAAGTGGAAGAAAACATAGTTTTTTTTAGTTTGAGGAACCTCCATGAAAAATGAAATATAATGAATCTAATTTGGCATGAAGATGTAAGTTAAAAGCCTAATTTGTTATATAAGAGTTGTTGGGTTTAGTTATCCTAGCATAAATAATACATTTACAGTGTATTTATGCTAAGTGAACCAAACCTAACGGACCTAACCTAACAACGTCAGCATTCCTCGAGCGACGTCACAACGAAAGGTTGTCTTCACGTTGTGCGATAAAGAAGACAAGTGAAGTTAGGGTCTCCCTTATCGCACAACGATCAGACAACTTTGAACAATAAAAGAAGATAGTGTCTGCTGCCACGTTCTTTTTCTGCTGTAACCTCAAAAGAGACATGCGCGTGGCACCAGACTCGGTCTTTGCTTTATCGTGATTTCATCATGCTATGTATGCAATTACGTCTGTAACACATACTGCGAAGTTTTAGCGATTACTTGCACAAAATTGTTTTAAGATTAGGTCCCTTAGCATTCTTCTAATAATAAAACTAAATGCTCTCGTAGTTAGGTTAGGTTCTGTTAACATTAAAATAATATCGCTAAATACTTTCTGAAAAAATGTTCTAAATTACCTGTACATTCATTCCCACTAGTCATAATCTTGCATTTTTCTCGTCTTCATCTGTTCTTAAGATTTGGAACATCCTCTTATCAGACGAATTACGTGGCAGGAGCAAATTTGACCTTTCTTACTGCTGACACGCGCGTGGCAGCAGACTTGGCCATAAAAGAACCAAAAACCATATATTTCCCAAACAAATTGAAAATAATTTACAGCTATTAAAAAAATAGAAACTTAAATATCCAAAAATAAAATGCAACCATAAATACAGATGAAAATGCGAAATAAAGAAAGTTAAATCCTAGTGGAAATTAGCATCTATATTCACGTTAAAAACCAAAGTTCGACCTGGCAATGCTGTTTGCTTACAACATGAATGTGGATACAGGAAAGAATCTATGGTAAGTAATGCAAGAAAATTTGTATTATTTCACAGAACAGAAATATCTAATTGAAAAATGCACAGTGCCAAATCAAAATTCGAACTGAGTACTACGAGTGAACATATACAGGGTGTCATTTTAATGGCGCCCACGGACCACGGAAACGTATAGAGGACATCAAAACAAACAACTTTTTTCAGTAATATTTTTCTCATTGGAGCGTCGTTTCGGCGCTACAGTCGTACAAAAAAAGCCCGTTTTGCCGCCTGAATGCTGGCAACCACACACAACATTTGATTGCATTTGTGACGTCATATCCCGTCGTGAAGCGATGCGTTACAGGGTTGCCAGGAACACACATATTCTGTGAAAAATGACATAGCTACAATCAGCCACATTATGTACCGTAAAACAAAACGAGAAAACACATTCTGTAACCTAACAGGAAGTAAACAAACGATACGAAAAATGGTAGAAAGAAAATAGAATTCAAGTGGAAGTGGTCATATCGAATTTTGTATCAGCTTGCATGTCAAATATTTGCAAATCTAGTTACCAAGTTGGCATCTACAATTTAGTCTATCCACTTCGTCCTTCTGATACTAGTTGTCTGTGACACACTGAACAGATGACAAAATAGAAATGAAACAACTCAAAATTCCAAAGGTAAGCAACACATAATATAATGTATATTCAGGGCATTATGAGGCAAGTGGCAAAAATGGTTGAAAATACAGGGATATAAGTAGTAGTAAAAAAAAACTCTCCGATGACTGTGTTTATCTACGCACCGGATACACATGTAATAGTTTGCAACTCTGAACAGGGCAGTATATTCGGTACTGATTCATCATTAGATTGTTACTGTGGTTGTACTTGTTTTAGCCGTAATGTAACAACGTGAACCTCAGATACTTCCGTTATCAGCACAATGTACCACAAGGCATCTGGACACAAACCTGTAGATATCAAGCTTGCAACGAGATTTGCAAATATAATTGACATGTAGCTGGGCGTAAACAGCCACATGTAAGTTGTAAGTACAATAAAAGTTATTGTTGTTGACATTTGACATGTAGGCTGAGACAAAATCCGATATTGACTCTTCATTTTCAATACGTTTTTACCATTTCTCATATCATTGGTTCACTTCCCCCTTCCCCTGAGATGACTGCTGATCTTCTGGCTGGTAGGCTATGATGTTCGGTTTACTGGACGGGTTTCTCGCTTCGTTTTACAGCTAATAATGTGGTTGGTAGTTTGTCATTTTTCACAAAATTTGTGTGTTCCTTGCAACCCTACCGTGCGATGTTTCGCCGCAGGAAATGACGTCACAGATACGATCAAATGTTGTGTTGGATTGCCAGCATCCAGGCGGCAAAACGGTCTTTTTTGAACGGCTGTAGCGTCGAATTAACGCACCAACGTGAAAAATGTTACTGAGAAAAGTTGTTTGTTTTGATGTCCTCTACACGAATCTGTGGTCCGTGGGCTCCATTAAAATGACACCCTGTATATATTTTTTACGTGGAAATTGTAAAACACAAAGATCGATTGTGCAGTATAGCCCTCGCAGGTTGAACCCCAACTTCTACTGGATGCAGAGTCGAGCAAGTCAACGGCCCTCGCCAGCGATGACTGCACCTCCACTGTAACTTTCCACCAGCACCAAGGGATGCCCCAGGTGAACAGCTGGATGTGCAGAGTCCACCGCGTCACGAATAAATCATGAAGTACCGGGTGTCCCAGAAGTATTTACCTGATTACAAACTTTATTCATATCCGCTATATGCAATGTAGAGATGTGAAAGCGGTGCCAAAATGTTGGAAAACTAACCAAGTTTATTTGTTGCAGGTTTCAGTAATGTGGCTGTAGTGTAGCAGTGTCAGTGCCAAGGAATCCGGAATTAATGCTCTTGACAACGGGTGACATCTTTTCATACAATGTTTCTTGGACTTGACAGGATTTGGGAATGAAGATAAATTTCATTTTTTAAATATCAACTTATTGATGGCAGATATTCTAGACGAAAGAATTCTGTACATTTGAAAGTTCCTCTGCACTGTTATTGGTGACCGGGTCTCATGATACCAGAGAACATGCTGAGCTTTTTCCTGATTTGTGAACATTTTCGGTTTTCTGGGCACTGACACTGCTACACTACAGCCACGTTACTCAAACCTGCAACAAAAAAAAAACCTGGTTAGTTTTCCAACATTTTGGCACCACTTTCACATAGCATATAGCGGATATGAATAAAGTTTGTAATCAGGGAAATACTTCTGGGACACCCGGTATAAGAACCCATGGACATGGTAAATCGACCAGCACATTTTCTACAATACGATCGACGCTGACCACTCCGAAAGATCGCACCATCAGGAGGCGGCAACAAGCGTGCAGTACGGTTGCAGCGGTCCGGAGTACAGAGAGCTAGAAACCAAGAATTCGGCCTGAGTCCGGTAAACAACAAAGCAGCCGAATCTCCAGCCGCCTCTTATCGCCAACATCACCTAGGCCAGCGGTCTCTCCATAGTCTCACGCCATCTCCAGGTCACCCGTCTCCGTTTAACCGTCGCCGACGCCAGAAGCCGAGGGCCAGATCATCGAGCAAGGTGTGAGTGCGTTCAACCACAAGGCTTCCAACATCCTTCATCCACACCATTCAGAGTCGAGGTCCAGAGAGACCCAATTGAAGCTTCAAGCTTATTTAACTGAGCTACGTCCTGGCATTACTCGATCCCATAAAAAGGTCTAAATACGGCCCCCCCTTTTTATGTTGTCATTTTCGGAGGAAAAAATTAATATATCAAGTATCTGCCTTTAAAATGCATATCTATGAAATATATACTTAAATGTAATAGTATGCTAAAGTATAGAAGGTCTCCACTTTTTTTTTAAAAAAAGAAAGCAATTTCAAAAAAATGGTAAAATGATGTATTTCAAAATTGTGGTCTAAATATGGGTTACAATTGGCAATATAACAGAAAGCAATTAAAATTTAAAAAAACAGTCACTTATTGCTAAAACATTATAAAATTCATATTTATGAATATTCTGTTGTTTTGAAAATCATGCGGAATGGGAAAAATCGAAATTAACAAAAACATCCAAATATTTGTTGAAAATGTGATCTCAATATTATACCCAATGTCATAGCCCATATTTAGACCATCACGCTATTTCTCTTCATCAATTTATTTTCGCTCTCTGTTGTACATATTTCACAAACAAATCATGGCATTATAAATGCCCACATTTGTTTTATGTACCGCAAATATCATAACCTAGACAAAGCAGATGAGAATTCAGGAAACGTTGAGTTAAAACATACCTGCAAAAAGTTTTCTGAGGTCGCAATTCTATAACAGCGTCCAAGGCCGAAACTAACCACCACTTTCTCTTGGGAATTGGCGCCGCATCCTTTGTCCTTGACAGATAACCAGTTCCAATAGCCTCTGCCAATCTGCAGCACCTGGGAGCGCTGATAACTCCAAAACCCATATTTAATCCTTCGCCCATATTTAGACCTTCTCCTCCCTACCTTACCCGACGTCACGCTACAATATTGAAATGTCTGTGATTTCAAGTTCCCGGATCATCTCGACATCCCTGCTAGTGATCTAAGGATTTACCAATAATTTTATCAATTAGATTTTGGCTTAAGGTGGAGGAGAGCTACAATTTTTATGTAAGAGGTTGAGAAAATCTCGTGCTATGGGATATAGAAGAACTTTTCCGAACGAATTGACATATTTACCCGCTATTTGAATTATTGCAATAAAGATAATGGCTGATATATTTAATGCTTCTAACTTAAAATAATCCTGTAATTTTTTTAAAAAAAATCCAATTAAAAAATATATAGCCAATAAATTTATTCACTGACATGTCACACCTTAAGCAAAACACGAAAATGGTTTGATTTTTTCTTCTCAGATTAGAGCATTTCTAAACTTGGTAAATTGGTAAAATCTACTTAATCTTCTCAATATCAATCTGGCAAATCTTTGTGTTAAAAGTTTGTTGTGCATATACTCAAATTCATTCTCTAACTACCACTACAAAACGAAAGAAGACCGCTAGAATTTCCTCCGACAGAAAGGATCTTTCCGTCAACGCCAGAAAATGGGCTGGATATTGACGTGGGCGTAGACGTAGGCCTCCTGGTCCCTGCACAGGGCCATCCTCATCAAGCGCTCCATCCCAAACGCACAGGTGCAGCTGCCCGTCTCGTACAGCAACTCCTTCTCCAGAAGAGACTTCACCGGGCCTTCGTCGCTCACCACGTGAGCAGCGTTCTCCCCCACCACGTGGACGGTCGCCTTGAAGAAGACGCTGCCCCATCTGGTCCCCAGGATCATCACGAGGCACGCCAGCCGGTCGTCGCGACGGAGAAAGTACGCGTAGAAAGTCTTTCCGAAGGCTTTGATCATCTGGCCGGTGCCGAACCCCGGCCTCGACAGGCAGATCCTCAGTCTGTACTTCTTGGTCATGACGAGCGAGTTCTCCCCATGCTGGTTCACCAAGTGGTCTTCCATTGCCGCGGAGTCCAGGAGGCTGGCGCAGTCCTCGTAGGGGCAAGGGAGAGGGTGTCCCCAGCAGTCCTCTTGGTGCACGGATAGGGTGGAAGTGCTGAAGGACTTGGTGCAGGTGGTGCACCTGACTCTTGGCGAGAAATGGTGGCTTTCTCTGGGGCGACGGATGGGGCCGATGGAGTGCTGGCTCAACTCTGATCTCCCTTCGATGCTAGGGCGGGTCATTCCTGAAGAACACTGTCCCTCCATTGTACTGAAACAGGGGAAGTAAATGCTAAGTTCAAGCGTCCTCTTTGCTTCCCCCTCGAAAGCATTTAATTAAGACAATCAGCGAAGCCTTATTTTTAAATATAATTAGAATAATCTGTCATGTCACTCTATGTATTTTTGCCCGAGAGAGACATATTCTGACGGACATCCACAACATAGTCTATGCCTCATAAGCCATTATCTTTGTCTCCCTACAGCTTACTTTCATATCTCCTGCGAACTGCATTGCTTTCTTGGTCTTTCTATTTTAAAACAGCTTCTTCCATGGACCTCTTTTCTTTCGTGTCTCTACCACCAATAAGTATCCTTCTGATACACAATATTTACACATAACGTGCATGGAATTGCGTGGCCAATTCACACAAAGTTTGTTTTATCTTATGAAATTTAATCCGGAGTGAACCTACAGTTAGAAGTGGAACCCGAATCACTGTGCAATGTTCCTCCAACGGGAATCTTGTACCCCCTGATTACAGCGTTACAACTGAGTCATGAGGAAGGTCCTCAAAAACAAATATTTAGTTCCTGAGATAATGATGCAAAAGGTTTAACATAACATTCTCAGATAAAATGTTAATTCGGATTGAACCAAAGTCGTTCAGGATTACTTCGCAGAAGCTGAAAGAAATCTAGCGTGTTACCCTTAAGTTACATCAACCGATTCTCAAATATTTTTAAAGTTCAAATAGCACAGCATTTTATTTGACCTTATAATTTTTTCCCCATTGTAATAATTTGGATAATACTTTATTCTCTTCAATTCTGGCTACGGGGCTGGTTCACGATCTATATTAAGGAATCAAATGCGAACAGAATCACCTATCTCTGATGAACTAATCTTAAAGGCAAGGATCTAGACTAGTAACCGACTTGTTTTCTTGATAAAATAGTAGCTTTGGTATCACCTCAATGCGTTAAGAAAGAGCTGTGCATTCAAAATGCGTCTTGTTTCCTTGGTTACCTTGTCACTATTGTTGACATTGAAGATTCTTGTGTTATTGTTGTAGCAATTGTTTATAATTCACATGAAATTGTGATAAAGGATTACATATTTGACTCGCAATCCGACTTGCCAAAGTTTTGTAATCGATTCCAGGGTCAGAGCTTGGGAATTATAATGTGCTATATTATTCTGGCAATCAATAATAAAAAGAAAGTACTGAAATGTTGACATATCACAAAATAGACGAATCTATGATATGGATGCAGTAGCGGCGTTTGTGTGCCAAAACTAGGGAGGGTTTACCAAGACAAGGTTTAGCATTAAGAGGCCATAGTGGAGGGGGATAAAAAAAGTGGGGGGACTTCTCCAAATGCCCCCCTTAATCGTGGCCACTCGTTGCATGTGGTCTGCAAATAGATATGTTGATTGATCAGCTCATACAGTCTGATTTCCTTCTTCACTCCTGCGTCTTCCCGATGCAGCTACGTCTAATTGTGATCAAGGGGTCCCGAGTTCGATACACAGTTGAGGCATATAGAGGTTCATATTTCAAACAGTAGATCCAGTTACGATTAGCCTACGTGTGCATAAAAGTGGACTGAACCCAAAAACTCTTGGTAACTCCAAGACACTTCTAAGACGGGCCATTTAACGAAGGACAAGGATAACTCTTTCCAATTCATGTAATTTATCTACCAACATCATCTTTCTCTAAATGCCTAGGTTAACCATTATTACAAGTAAAGGACAGATTATTTAAAACCTGATAGTCACTTGAAATGCCATGAAGCAACCATGGTAAATGCGTAAAGAATAAAACGTTTTTGTGAACAAACAATCCGTGGTTTCCCCACATAAACATTATTTA
Organism: Lepisma saccharinum; assembly: GCF_977018435.1. NCBI lineage: Eukaryota > Metazoa > Arthropoda > Insecta > Zygentoma > Lepismatidae > Lepisma > Lepisma saccharinum. Next base: position 45,497,473 of record NC_139247.1, on the reverse strand, counting down.
GGGCACAGAGCGCCTACTGTCTGAAATTTTCTTAGAAATTATTGTCAACTAGAATCAGGCCCGTAGCTAGAGGGGGGCAGGTGGGGGGCAACTGCCCCCTCCTGAGAGGCTGCTTTGCCCTTATCCTGTGAAAAATACAGAACACTAATCTTTACATTTATATCATGTGTTACTCTAGCAACACAACAAAGACACTTATTTATTTTGTGATTTATTAGGGTGTATGGGATTCCGTATAATGTCGTATCAGGATTGGGGGGGGGGGGGCGATTCCCTTCCAGATTCAGAGTTCCGGAAATGATTTCGCAATTTTCAGTATCTAGAAGAATTGTTACATTTTGAGTAGTCTTGTATTAAAGGTGTCTAATGTGTTCGGATATTTTTCTTGGATGTGTTGCTATGAACTTGTAACTGCTTTATTTTTTGTTTCCCAGTCTACCTTTTGTTAATAGTGATTTATAAAGGGTTCCCTTAATTAGTTCTGCAAAGATGCCCAAAGTTGTTGGTACATACTAATCGTCTGTTAATATTATCGATCTGTAAATATCAAGTAGATACAGTCCCTATTAGCCTATTTATGTTAAACTTTATATTCTCTGGCAATCTGGAAAGGTCATTATCGAAATATTGCTATTTGATGTTGCTCGAAGTTTTTTTTTTTTGTTCGTTGTAGTTTCAAGATATCATCCCTTTTCTGTTACGTATCTCTTTTTGGGCAGGGGGCAAGTGCCTCTGTGTACCCTGCTATAACTGCCAATGCGACACAATATATTAAGAATTTGCCCCCTCTAGGATTGACTTCGCCCACCCTTACAAAGAATTCCTGGCTACGGGTCTGACTAGAATTTAAAGTGAATTCTGTGTGAAATTTCCTCATAGATGAAATGAAAGACTCACGACAATTATTTTGTTTTCTTTTTTAAATTAAACATAGTTTTTCTACATATTTAGATTATTTTATGGCAATGAATATTAATGATGATTAAAAATGAAAGAACCAAGACAATAGGATGAGTCGATCGATCTCGCCATCAAAGTCCCGGAGTTCGAATCCCGACCGGATTCATCCTTATAATTATCACTTATCCTCGACGTAGCGATTTGCCGAAAGTGACACAAAAACGAAGCTAAACAACAAAATTACAACAACAAGAGATTGTGAAACCAAAAACCTTAGGAACCCAAAACATAATTCGATCCTTGAATGCATCAAGACACGGTTACTTATAAAGAAACTGAATTCCTTAACATAATAAGACACACTTGCAAATAAAATTTGATATCGGCGTCCATCTGTCTCTCTTCCAGGTAACAAAGATATATTGATTTAACGCAACTCGCTGTCATTTCTTTGAAGTCCTTGCTAATTTACACTTGCATAACAAAGCTTCGTACTTATTAAACAACAACCCGATATATTTGTTTCAATAACGGCAACATTAAGCTATAAATATACTTTGATTTTATTTTTGTTTACTTTACTTCTGCCACTTTCGACTAGTCGCGACGATGAGGAGGAGTGGATGAAATTGACGAAGGGACACTTACAAATATCACCTATGACTAGGTTGGTATTCGAACACGGGACCCCTGGAGTCGCAGCGCTGTGCTAACAACTCCGCAGCGGAGGTCGGCAGTATTATACTTTTATATACAGGGTGTCCGGGCTAGAGGTATACAAAAATATATGCTTATAAAGAAACAACTGTACATTTTATGTTGTTGGGTAAATGCTCAATCGATAGAAAATCTCCCCGAGATTTGATCGTCACCATTTCAAGGTCAGAACTTGCCAGAGCGCGTCAAATTGATCATTTGTGCGCATGCGCGATCTATACGACTCGGTACGAATTGGTCACTGACGTCTGACCAGAGCGAGGCCTCTTCAACAATATTACCTATTCCCCATTTATCTCCATCGTCGCGATTAGCATAAAGAGCGGGAAAAACGGTATAATACAAGAAAAATTAAAATCTAGGTTTTGATTGAATTTGTGTTTTAAGTCCACTTTATGCACACTAAGGCTAATTGGGACTGAAACTACAGTTTAAAGTGGGATCTGAACCACTATGTGCCTCCACCGGGTATCGATCCCGGGACCCTTTGATTACAAGGCAACGACACTACCACTGCGCAATCGGGGAGGTCTAACTTATCTAGGTGTACCGAATCCTGTCGAAGACAATGAGCTAGAAAATGGAGAAGCGAAATTAAATAGATAACCCTAGATAAAACTCACCTATTTCTGATGAAGAGAACTTTAAAGCACGGATCTAGACTAGCAACCGACTTGTTTGCTTGATTAAATAGTAGCTTTGGTATCACCTCAATCGTTCACGCATGCGCAAAGAAATAGCTGTGCATTCAAAATGCGCCTTGTTTCCTTGGTTACGTTGCTACCATAGTTCACATAGAAATGCTTGTGTTATTGTTGCAGACAATTGGATATAATTACTCCACATATGAAGCCTACCACCTCCTTGATGGCATATGGCTTTCGAAGGTTCTTGGTTCGGTATCAACGATTATGTATTTGTTGTAGTTTCGTTATTGTATGTGCAAAGATAATGGAATAGAAAATTCTAAAAACCGGTTGGGTAATATTATTGTAAGTGGCAGACTGCAACCAGGCAAGGCAATTGATAAACTCATATTTTTACACTTTCTCTATCACTTCGAAATAATGCAGGGATGGTGCATTTAACCTCTTGTTTACCACCTATCTCTTAAAATATACCCACTTGTAACCCCCGGGAGACCACATATCTTTTAAAATATACCTTGTCATGTTCGTAGTTTTTACGTCATAATGTCGCTATTTTTCTCTGAAATTGCGATTTTCTTCTTTATATTATTGTTAACACATATATTGCACCGTAAGGACTCTTGCACGTCTTATTTTTCCATAAAAAGGCGGGAAAATGCAGAGTTTTCTTTGTGGCGGCTTCCTCTGAAGAGAAAAAACATTGTGCCCAACAAAGGTCGGAATTTTTGTTCCACTACCATAGTGCCGATACTGCAGTTAAACCTCGATTTCGGAATAGTTTGCTTCGATCATTTTCATGTGTATTTTGACAATGTCCTGTACTTTGTTGTCCATGGGCGGAGGGGGAAGGGGCATTTTTCATCAGAAATTTTGGAATTGTCCTGTTTCTCCCCTCCCCCGCATCCATAGATACACTCAATGTGCATAAATTGTATGTAGTCCGATTCTATGGTTTATTCCGCTCATAACGGTACTTGATTCGTCCGTCTAGGGCAATTAGCTTCGGACCTACAGTCATTTCAAGATAACTGCGCATTTTGCTGAATGGCTCAGTGGCGTAAAGACATATAGTTTTGGAGGTACAAGTCGTGTTGTATTGTTCATATCATAGTGGTGCAATTATTTTATTGTTCCAGACATGCCAGCGATCATTTCCATGTGTATTTTGATAATGTCCTGTACTTTGTTGTCCAGGGGCGGAGGAGGAAGGGGCATTTTTCTTCAGAAATTTTGGAATTGTCCGGTTTCTCCCCTCCCCCGCATCCATAGATTCTCTCAATGTGCATAAATTGTATGTAGTCCGACTCTATGGTTCATTCCGCGTATAACGGTACTTGATCGGTCCGTCTAGGGTAATTAGCCTCTGAGCTACAGCCATCTAAATGAAACTGCATTTTGCTTAAAATTGGCCCTGTCCCGGGGGACTTACATGGGAAAGTGGCCTTGGAAATCAAAAGGAGCAAGGCCACCAATCATTTTCTACCCCTCCTTCCTTCTCCTGTTACTCTGTTCTCGTGTCCTCTTTAACCTATTGGTGTAAACCACGTCGTTCATTCAACCAATCACACACTGGATCATGAAATCGACTCCGTGTGACGAAACCTCGGTTTCCAGGATACTTGTAATGTTAGTGTGGAGTTTATTGCAAGTTTTTTTATTACCCTTTATTGACCTGCCTTAATTTACATCTCTTGGAACATTTCATATTTCTCAAAGAATCCTGCACACTGTTACAACTTACTCTAAAATTTACAATATTCATTTGTTACAATTTATGTCTGACCCACTACTTTACCAAAACCTGGCAAACCGTATTTTCATTAGTGTAGGCTTATTCATGTCGTCACTTCTTTGTGCCTTGGCTCACAAAGAACAAAGGTTTTTAAAGGTCCAGGAAAACATAAATTCTAATCGGTTCTATTGGGTTCCTCAACAGGACTGGGACCTTTTTTCTCACACAGTTTAAATTCGGTCCAAGATGCGTATTGTTTCATTGCAAAAAGGTTCCTGGACCGTATTTAAATTCATCCGGAGAAAATGTTCCTGGACCGAATTGAAATACCTTACACATAAAATGGTTCTTCACGGTCCAGAACCCATTTACGCTTGCCGATTTTCTCTCCTGGACCGGAATTGAATTTATTTAGAATTCCTACACCTTTTAACAACCCTGCAAAGAACACTCATGCCCAGGCAGAGATTCAAACCCGCGACATAGATGTAGAGCACTGTGCTAACCACTACACCACTACACATACTCATTCCTCACCCTCCTAATACATTAACCTCTTCAAGATTGAGAACCATTACACCCCAAAGGCCATCTTTCATATCCAACCATTTATATACCCCTTAGTTCCATGGTCTTTCTCCAATTTAGTCAATTTCCCATTCTTCTTTATTCACAGGTAATTTAGCAGAGATGGCGCCAGGATCGGGATCGGCTTCTCACGCTCTCACATATAAAATCAAACGATTTTCTTCTTCGCCTTCTTCTTCTTTCTTCGTCCAAACTTTGAGGTCCATTCCATTTCCTCGGCTGACAAGAATTCCATCTATCTTCTAGCACTAGGCGTTGCTGGCACGAACTACCAAAGTTTGCAATGCAGATTCAGGAAATAAGGTTCAATGAGACGCCCAGATTTAAAAAGTAAGTTGTGATTTATGACATCATGATGTTATCTTTTCATAGGTTAAGTCAAGTTCCTATCTGCAGTTCTTGATTAGTACAGACTGGGAATTTGAAAAATATATCACCGTAAACTCTAAAGTGTTTCACATGTTGGAAATTTTGCACTTAGTGACACTGGCTCCCTCAGAAAGAGTGTCAAAATCCAGAGTTAAGGTCCCGAAGTGAGAGTTATCAAGAATTCTTGGATGGAATGAATCATGGTTGATTTGCTTTATTTAACTTCACTTTTGTGCCACTTTTGGCTAATTTGCGAAGATGGGGATGAGTGCGGATATGATGTAATTGATGAAGACTCGCAAACATACATGTCTTGGCAGGGATTCGAACCCAGGACCTCTGGCGTCGTAGCGCAATGTGCCAACCACTCTGTTACGGGGCCCGGCGAGGAAATCGTGGATATGCTTTTTCAATCATTTATATCCATTATTACAGGTAATCACATGACTGAAAGAAAGTAATGATACTATGCGGTTCTTTTGGTTATAAAGAATAGCTTGTTTTGATTGGATTTGATTTTGATTTTAAAATTGTGGGAGCGTCAGCACTTAGGCTATTTTGCTCCCGTCACATTATACGGGGGCCAGCCCCTTATCATTACAAAGAACAACTCTAACGTTGCATCATTAAAAATCTTAAAATGTTCTGACTTCTGTTAAAAGCTGAGGCTGTAAAGGGGCACTCAGCACACATAAGGACAAAAGAACTGGACAATACAAACAAAATTATACTGGCCATGGGGCCAGTCGCCAGAGCCTCGTTAGTCTTCAGTCCAGGGTGCACTAACGTGGAAGTGAGGTTGACATTTGGGTGTACTACGTGTAAGGTCACGCCTTACACCCCGAATAGCTTGTTGAATTTGGTTAAATTTGATTGCAGTAAATTCTGATATGCCAAGATCCTGAAGGATCAAGACACAATAGCAAATATGTACAGAGGAAAAAGGAAGACATGTATTAAGAAAGGAAGACGTATGTTTTAACATTCCATTCTTCGGTTTAGTGTTCCTTCTTCTACTTACTTTATTATTTTATCTGGTTTCTTTCACCTCTGACTCTCACACTTCTCTCCGCTTTCCTGTATTATTTTCATTCTCTCCATCTCTCTCTCTCTCTCCCTCTCTCTGTATTTGTGTGTGTGTGTGTGGAGGGAAATGTAAGCAGCAATTTTCTCTGAACACCCAAAATATCAATCTTTCTTCCGCGTAGTAAACTCTGGACTGAAATTTGCAGACTAACGAGATTCTGCCGTCTACATGCACAGGGAGTATACGAAATACTCTGTGGACCTCATATTGTACTGTCCATATTTATTTGTAATTGTCCCTTCACACATCTCACTACCATTCATCTCCAACGATGCGATAAGCCAAATGTGGAAGAAAGGTGACGTAAAGTATACTAAATCAATCAATGTCTGTGTGATGGATGAAGATTATAGAAAACAGCAGAGAGAAAAAGAAAGATTAATAAACTATAGGATCATTATGTTGGTGAATGAAAGGCTAAAATGTACATAAAAGAAAGTTCGGAAATGTGTAACACAAAATCGTAATAAAAATATAATACAGACCTCTACACCACAACGTAGAAAAGAAAAAAAAGTAAAGTGCTCCCTTGTGCTTTGCACCACGCCATAAAGGCGTATAGGGGATATGGAGTTAGGGCTCCACAGTTTCTTGATCACGGCCGAAGGTGGGGGTGATGTGATTAGCACCGCGCCCCTTGCCGTCTTTACCCCCTAGAGTTTCCTCAAAGTAACCACTTTATACGATGCTGGGTGGGTGCCGGAGCCGCTTGAAGAGGTGGGAAAAAATCCCTGTCCTCCCTCGCCGGGATCGAATCCGGGTCTCTCGCATAGTAGTCAGACGACCTACTAAGTAATTAAATAAAATAGAGTACGATGTTTAATGAGCCATACGTTAATTGTGAAGCGTGTTCCATATTTTACTGCTACCCTCTTGGACAGTATACAGTAAAACCTCGTTAATCTGTACTAATAGGGGCGATAAGTTGACCGGTTTAACGAAAATCCGGATTAACTGAAATAACCTAAAAGAACAGTAGAAAGTGCATTAAAACTCCGTTTATAGCAACAAAACACGTTTATTTTGATGTATTTAAAGGGTATGGGCCTAAATAGACTATACAGTACAGTACAAAGTCTGCGGGAAACAGAATTTCATCAGTGGTTGACTGCCTTTTCTTTGGGAAGTTCTCTTGTTGACTTCTAGCCACACCACATTTAAAACCTTGCATTCTGCTATTTTTGTTTTGGCCTTTTGCCTGTCCGGCTTATCGGGGTCCCGATTAACGAGCTTTACTGCACTTCGCGATGTTGATGAACGGACGAGGTGTATAGAGAATCAACCGTCCATTTATTATGATTATTATTATTATAGTCATCATAATCACAACCACAATTATTTCTAGTTAAAAACCATGACTAATTGACATTCGTTTAATTTGGTGCTTAACTTGTCCACACCTTAATAGTTCAAAAACTGAAATGTGTTCAGTTAGCGGCATCATTTACATATTAGTAAGTTTATAAGAAAAAAACAAAGTTTAGCGCCTCAGAAATCAACTTTTTGTCACTCTGAACTTTTCCACAGATTCGACTCCAGCTGACACACTTCAAGGTTTGCAACTTAGTAAAAGTAATTGATTAAGAATTCATTGAACAAGACGTGTGGCTCCTACACAGGCCAATTTATCACCATCTACTCTGTCTCTTTGGTTTAGCTAGTTTTGCGTTATTCTCTCACGTCCGTTAATATAATGTAGTTTCTCAGAATTAATAAAAGTTCAACTTATGCTTGCGTTAACTTAGAATATGAAATTTAGTGCAGCGGACCGATTAGACTAAGAAAGCAGAATATACCAAGACGATTTCTGCAAAACAACATATTTATTTATTTATTTATTTTGGCTAATTACGACGATGAGTTTTGTATTTTACAAAATACACGAGATTTTCTCTATGGATCATGTATTTATTATCCAAAATATTTCCTTACTGTATGTACACGTCAACTCGCAACTGTTGCAAACCATTTTCAACAGAATTTCTTCTTTATATAATTAATTATCGCATACATTGTTGTGCTTTTAACAAAAGCTTCTTACATTTATTGTTTTACTAGCTGAATACCCGGCGTTGCCCGGGTATTTATTTACCCCAATCTTCTATTAGCCAGGAAAATAATAAATTCTAACTATAGTGTAAAATGTAACTAATTTTATTTACAGATATTTAAAAGTATAAGTACAGTATACAAATTATAAAGTAAAATATTTTACAAATTCACTATAATATTAATTTAACTATAAACAAGAAATGGCATGGAGGTTCGTATCGTTTAGTTTGGCATGGATGTTTGCTTTTGCTTATATACAACAGACCTGACATGTGTACAATATCAAATAGGAGTGTTTTGTTTCGTTAACGGCCAGTGATTCGGTCAGCGGAGAAGGCCATTCAAGTCTTTATTCGCTGATCTTCATTCACGAGCCAAGTTCAGTAATGACAATTATTGTAATTGCAAGAAATTAGGACACTGATACGTATCAAAAGAGATTATTTAATAAGCTGTCCAAATACTTACATCATCTCATCACACTACATACGTTACCATAACAGCTGACTTTTGCATTAAGTCGACAGTCCCATCATCCACTGGGCGAAGTCAAGAGACGGTCGCGAGTCGCGCTTGCGACGTTCTATACACTTCAACAGTAATACTGATGCACTTCTTAATAAACAGTAAGGTTTGACTATAGATCAGAGAGCACACGACTGTTCGCACTGAAGTGAACAGGAAAGTCTTTTTCGGAGTCATGTGTTGAAGCTTCTTCTGGGTTCAAGCGATGTACCGAAAACTGTTGAAGCAAAGTTTTTCTCTCCCAGAGAGTTTGAGTGATGTATTGGAACTGTTCTTGATGTATCTTGGTTTCCCCTCTTGATTCTCCGGCTACGCTGTTACCGGGGTGGAATTCCTTCTTCGCTATTGGTGAGTCTACCATAGCTACACCCCACGTGACTTAAAGTTTGCACTGAAGAGTGATAATGGCGTATCACAGAAACACAATAACACCTTGCTTGCGAGTTGATTTGGAGTTCGAAAAGTATCTCGCTCTAATTAATTTTAACTGCTCACAGCTCGGACATTTCGTTAAAGTTATGCGGACAGTTCGATAAAGTTAGTTAAAGTTATGCGTTCTGTGGCTGTCTAAACTTCACTGAGGCGAAGAGATACTTTCGGGCAGGGTTGTAGTTCAAATGTTCATATCCGTCACATTGACAAGGAAATGTCCAAACTGTAGACTGGCTGGCCCGGTCGCAGAAGTTATGTCGTCTGCTTGAGTTTGTTATGTGCAGAACTATTGTTTTGAATCTGATCCTGGGCAGCTTCATTCTCCCTTGAGAACAGAGGATCGTTGTTCAGGAAGAGGGCGAGAGTCTTGTTGGTTGGTTTAAATTTTAAAATGACTGAAGTTCAGTGATTAGCTGCATGTCACCGTTGGCCCCCTGCTTCTCTAAATTTCAACCATCAAGCCGAACGTGAATTGATGGTGACATGAGCCGAATGTGGACTGGATGGATATCAGACTTTATTGCGGGAACACACTGGCTTCTTTCTCTCGAAATAGATGTGGTAATCAAATATATATGCAGGACTTCATGGGAAAGAATGCTGGTTCGTTTGAGACGGCTGTCATTCTCTCAGAGACCAGAAAAATGAGATCTTGGGGAAGTGTGAAGAAAGACCGATGGTAATGATAAAAGGTAATTGGTACATCGGTCATATAACTCAAAAGTTGATTATAAACAACATTTTTAGTTTCACCTCCAGGAGCATGAATAAATAATTTGAGCGGCATTGGGAGTTTCACTATTCATCTTAGCGACCCCGAAAGCTATACATTCCACACTAATATTGGTCATTTTAGATTATTTTACATGTCACCGCCTTCCCACCCCAACCCCTAGGTGTCTTACACTTATAATATTTCTTTCCAGATTGTACGTCATGTGTGTACCAAGTTTGGTTGGAATTGCTCCAGGCGTTGGAGAGTTATGCCGGAACAAACATACATACATATATACACACATCCATCCATCTTTATATATATGGACTAGCTGATTACCTTGCGTTGCCCGTTTGTTTAATAAATTCTAACTATAGCGTAAAATGTAACTAATTTTAATTACAGGTATTTAATAGCATAAGTACAGTATACAAATTATAAAGTAATATATTTTACAAATTCACTACAATATAAATTTAACAACAATTTATGCACACCATTTTTAGTTTCACCTCCAAGAGCAAGAATAATTTGAACGGCATTGGTAGTGTCACTATTTATCTTATCGACCCCGAAAACTAAGGATTTCATACTAATGTCGGTCATTTTACATGTCACCTCTTCCCACCCCCAATCCTAGGGGTGCCAGGGGTGTCTTGGAGTTGAATTGCACTTGGAGAGTCACTATTCATTTTAGCGACCCAGAAAACTGCGGAATCCACACTAATATCGGTCGTTTTCGATTATTTTTACGTCACCCCCTTCCCACCCCACCCCTAGGAGGTGCCAGGGGTGCCTTGGAGTTGAACGGCATTGGGAGTGTCACTATTCATTTACAGACCCCGAAACTATGGATTCCACTCTAATATCGGTTGTTATACATGTCACCCTCTTCCCATCACCACCCCCATGGATGCCAGTGGTGTTTTGGAGTCGAAAGGCATTGGGAGTGTCACTATTCATCTTAGCGAACCCGAAAACTGCGGATTCCACACTAATATCGGTCGTTTTATATGTCACTCCCTTCCCACCCACACCCCTAGGGGTGCCAGGGGTGTCTTGGAGTTGAACGGCATTTGGAGTGTCACTATTCATTTTAGCGACCCTTAAAACTATGCATTCCATACTAATATTGGTCGTTTTCGATTATTTTTACATGTCACCCCTTCCCACCCCCACCCCTAGGAGGTGCCAGGGGTGTCTTGTAGTTGAACGGCATTGGGAGAGTCACTATTCATCTTAGCAACCCCGAAAACTGTGGATTCCACACTAATATCGGTCTTTTTTGATTATTTTTACATGTCACCCCCTTCCAACTCCCACCCCTAGTTGTCAGGGGTGTCTTACCCCCACCGCATTTCATTCCAGATTGTAAGTCATATGTGTACCAAGTTTGGTCATCGTGAATGTCACCGATTAGCTTAGCGACTCCAAAAACTATTGATTCGATACTAATATCGGTCATTTTTGAGATTTTAATTTTCACCCCTCTCACCTCCATCCCGATAGGTGATGAACTTGAAGTGAGACGGCCTTACGAGTCTCACTATTCATCTTAGAGACCCCGAAAACTATGGATTCCACACTAATATTGGTCGTTTTCGATTATTTTTACATGTCACCTTTTTCCACCCCCCACCTAGGGGTGACAGGGGTGTTTTACCCCCACAGTATTTCTTTCCAGATTGCAAGTGATACGTGTACCAAGTTTGGTTGAAATCGGCCCAGGCGTTCGAGGCTTATGCTGGAACAAACACACATACGCACATACATCCATTTTTATTTATTAAGATAGAGATGTTTAACAATGATTTATATGTATGAAGCGAGTTATCACTACTCTTCTTATCGCACATATCGTTGTACAGGGAGAGGTACGGGAAATAGTTCAATAACAAGTGGCGACCTTGCACACAGGAAAGTGCTGCGACGCCACCTGTCGTGCGCAACCATGACATAAAGGTCTCCCATTTATTTCACAATGTGCCATTGCCCAATGCTGGTGCGTATTCAGGCTGTGGAGGCCTACATGCGTGAGAAGAGCGTTGTAGCCGTGAATGGCCTTGCTCAATTCCAGATAGAAGAACGATATCCGGGTGGATGAAACAGTGGCGTCAAACAAGTTTAATCACCGACAGGAAACATGAGGGGCCCCAGACTAGAGCCCCCCTAAAAACGTCCATAGATTCAGTGCGGTTCTCTGTCAAAATCGGTAACGTTCACTCGCATTGCACTCACAATGCAAGTACACCGTACAATAGTCGCAGCTTTTCGCTGCTTCACATTACAAAGTGTGGTTTACAGTTCCACCCGTACACATTGCAATTTGTGCAAGAGCTACGGCCAAGAGATAAAGTTACGCCGTTGAAGATCATTGGCCTTACGTTATTTTTAAAGTTGAGGCATACAGACATGGTGTTTGGTATTTGTGTTGGTGTATAGATATGGTGTTTGGTGTATCCATAATGGCAATGTGTCTGTACTGACTGCACAGCCATCAATATACGAGCTATGCCGCCATTCCTTGCTGGATCTTTTTGTTTCAGGTTGGTGATAGTGCACCCAGGTTTCATCTCCTGTAATAAATTCTTTCCAGAAATCCATCACCTTCGACCTGGAAAAAACGCAAAAGTTCCTCTCAATTCAGCAGTCAACTGACGTGGTACCCATCTCTTTATTGAATCGCAGCAGATCATGGACAATATTGTATGCTGAACCAATACTAATATCCAAAATGGCGGCTATTTCCTTCACAAGCTATTCCACTGCGGCGATGTTTTCGTTCGTCAATACGCTGTGTGCCTAGCCCGGTCGCGGGGCGTCCTCCACAGAAGTTACGCCGCTTTTAACATGTGTACACCACTCATACATACATTTGCTGCAGGAATACACGCGAATCACCGTACTGCGCTTTCATCCTGCGTTAAATTTAAAGTGGTTTAACACCTTCACTACTCAAAAAACGGATCACAGATCGCTGCTCTAACGCAGTGCATGTCGAAAATGGGGCGGCCATCTTTGCACTGACGCTGCTTCCTTCTTCAGTGTTGCAGCATCATGTTGCCACCTGTTGGTCATTCTTTCAACCATAAGGATAACTCCTGCTAAATTACAAATCAATCGTTAAACGTTTCGGAATTGATTGCACTTTTAAGGTTTTCGTTTGAATCACTCTCGTATTTTGTGTACCTACTCTACATTTATCAATATCGACGTTTTCTTTTGTACTATTTCCCGTGGCCCACCCTGTATATTCCGAATGAGCTTATCTCTACGGAGAATACTTTCACAGATATTTTTCTTCCACGAGTGGATATTTACTTGTAGCATGTAATAGCAAATTAAGTTTTCTGGCTAGCTAAAACAGCTGATTTGAACAAATTTGTGCGGATATCTTGTCAAGGATTGATCGAATACCTTGAAACTTTTGGAGACCCTATTCCGTCTTCGATGCATTCACTTATTAAAGTAATGTTACCTTATAGCCAAAGTTTACTCCACTATCATTCCTCCAGTTAATCAATCCACAGACTTACTCAATAATCAAAGTACCTACCATTTGTTTCAAGGAACAACCCGTCGGTACACGAAATAGAATTTTAAAGCTGAAAATAAACAAAGGAACGTGGAGGAAAGAGAAACGCCAAAATAGACAATATCCACTTCCTCTTTCCATTGTTACTAATGGAACATCGATTATTCAAAAGGTACGTGCACACTCGTGTACTTGAATGATTAATGATATGTCGCTTCTTCTCTGTAGTTTCCTTTGCAATTTATCACGATAAGATGCTTACTCAATAACTCTTTGTAGTTGTACTGAAGGTCAGCTTTTGCTTCAATGCCAAGGTAAGTGTATGTTTTTGATTATATTGCGTGTTGATAGAAGAAGCTTCACTTGTTAATATAATGGAACTTTCTCTGCGTTAACCTATAGCGTGCGCAAACGTTGCAACTCTTCTACACGATAACGCTCCTTCTCACATGCGTCACGTGTTCTGTTTGCCCTACATGGTACTCTTCCTTGCAGAGGAAGTGCGCCAAATTATTTAGCATTGTATGAACAAAATTCTCTTTGTGCTTCTTATAATTCGAATTCCACGTCAATTCTCTTATTGTAGTACAAAGTAAGATGTTTCCTTGATAGAGAAACGCTGGTTCCTCAAAACTATTGCTTCCACATGAGGAGGCAAGCAAGCACTTGACAGGTACCCCTCTATGAGAGTTACTTTCATGTCAATAGTTACAAGGACTCACCTATAGGAACGCCGCTTTATTAAATTTATATGTTCAGGACGCTCCTATACGACGGCCGCATTTCAAATCTCAGCATGTTATGGAGATCAATATGAACACATGGAAATTATATTTTAACAAAACAAATAACGCTGCAGATATTAGATAAAATTATAAGTTAAAAGGATTGATAAAAATTAAAGAATAATCTTACGATATTACTTATAAATTATGAAAAGCCAGAAAGGCTAAAATCCTTGTGTGCTGGATTCGACCAGCGTGTTGCAGTCTCTGGATTCGCCGTGTTCCCGGCATCCGGTAGCGCAACGCATATTCAGACGGCTTGTGTCCTTATCTGCCAGTGCGGATTTACACTTGTGTTGGGTCCCTAGCCACGTGGGCATTCAGGGGAACGAAGCAGCTCATGCTGCCGCCAAGTCTGCTGATGCAGATGGCAACGTTCTCGTCCACCTTTTGCCAGCTAGCGACCTGCAGAATGTGTTCCGTTGTTGCATTCTTGACACTTGGCAGGCCGAGTGGGATACTGAAACGGGGAACAAACTTTACGCTATTAAGCTCACCATAGGTGCTTGGCGTTCCTCGTCCCGTCCCTCCCGGCGAGAAGAAGTTATTCTTACCCCCATGCGTCTAGGACACAGCCGTCTAACGCATGGTCACTTGCTGCAAGGGCTGGACCCTCCGTTGTGTCGTGTTTGTAAAGTTGTTTTAAGCATCCGACACATTCTCTTGAATGTGTCGATCTTGCCTACCTCCGGCAGACTTTTAACCTTTCCGGCTGTTTGTCATCCCTCTTGGGTGATGACAGCAGTATTTTATCAAATGTTTTTAGTTTTTTGCGAAGAGCTGGACTCTTCCACCGTCTGTAAGGAGGTTTTTAGTTTGTTTCTTCTGACTTTTTAATGTGTTGTGTTTGGGTCGTGCAGTTCTTTTTACAACCTTGCACTTTTAGTTTTTTCCCAAGGGGTTATTTACACCCCTTTTTAAGGTTTCAGTCAGAATTTTAGATCATGGGGATATTTCCCCGTATACATAGAAGGGTGCGAAATGGCCTTAAGTGCCGCACCCAGAAATTTTAAATCAATCAATCAATCAGAAAGGCTAAAAGCTAAATTCTCCCCTTGGTTACCTCAAACAGCTGAAAGTCGCTTAGCAACGCAATCAACAAACTTCCGCTATAAAAGCGAGAAAATGTGATAGAAATATGGAGACATATGCGGTTTTCACTCGTATATACTCCGCTCCCAAGTTCCTCCAAGTCAGGATTTTAATCCATTGGATGAAGACTTAGCTGATTGAGGTTCACTTCGGAAACCTGGAAGGGGGACGAGGTATTGAGGTATACCCAAATAGGACCTTTCGACTGATAGAATCACCAGCAGAATCTGTAATAAGGCGACCTGTGGTTTTCACTCCGGTACCTTTTTCTCACCGCTAACAAGCATTTTGATCTTTTCGCAGGCAACAGCAACTTCAAGAAATCCTACGCAAAGCTACGATTTGGAATAGCGGTATCACATACTGGTGATATCAATATAAAGAATTGTGATCAAGATAGCAGCAATAATATCGACGAAATTTAACCAATAAAGCCGTTCGAGGATTAGAACGGAAGATTCCGACCTGTATCGCTGGCAACGAACTAGGTGTTACCTTAGCCTTAAAAAACTAAGTCCGATACAAGAAGGTAACGATACCTGTGGTGTCCAAAGGAGCCGGACGCGGGTACGTGACACACTCATGCTGTGCCTGCACGACCGCGACCGACGAAGCCTCCCTCCTAGCTCTCTCTCCTTCTTTTCCGCCCCTATCACAAGGCTACAGTGCTGCTGGTTGCTACGTAGTCAACACGTGCACATGAGAGCGCTCTTCGACAATTGCAGCAGGTTGCCCAGTTCGTGCTATACAGCGATAACATTACTTTAGTTCGTTAATTAATAACCTTAATCAGAATGAACAGCCTATGAACATTATCTTTCGCGATTTTTCTATAATACTAAGGCAGATGGCTCTCCTTCCTTGTTTCACTCAGTAACCCTTTCATTTTATTCAAAATTGCTTTTCAAAACGTTATTCAATATTAATCATATTGAGTTTAAAATCTGGAGTAGTTGTGTTCACAAAAAAAGTTTAAAAATTAAAATCGGAGGGATCCATTTCAGCTCTAGCGTTAAAAATCGTGGTACACTATTTCCGTAAACATATTTTTGAACGTGTGAACATCATCAAGGACGCTATTAACACTTCGACATAGGAGCATTAATATTTTCTCTATATACGGTCGCATATAATAATGTATATCTGTAAATGCCACTCAAGTAGTACATATTTGGCCTAGAAGAATGTATTTTTCTAGTTTTCACTTGATTTCCGTCCACCCTACCTGGCGTGGTTAATGTTGAACATTATGTAAACGCACTGTTTATATTTCAACTACATATAACTCTACATATGTTCGTATAATTGTGTAATATTACTATTTACTGGATTGATAGACCTACCGAGTAATATCTCGATGTAAATTAAATAATCTCGAAGGCACTCAAATGCGAAACCTCTCTTCCACGTAGCACACATCCTGGACTGCTTTTGCAGACCAAAGAGGCTGTAATAGTTCACTATTACGTCACAAATCAATGTTTCTTACAGTTTCATTGTAAATTTAAAATGCACCTTTCATATCTGTTTTAAAGTCCGAAATGTACATGTTGAGCTAATGCACAATTTTCCTTTCTTTCTGTATTCTAGAAGTTTTTATGTATCACGTTGTATAGCCCTTATTGGTTAGGAAACATTGACGTTGCTACGGTAACAAAAATTATAACAGTTTGGCGACCTTCGTGGTAGAGTAGTTAGCACAGCGCTCCTTGACGCCAGGGGTCCTGGGTTCGATTCCAGACCTAGGGGTTCTTTGCAAGTGTCCCTTCATCCGTTTCACCACGTAATCACCCCCTCATCTTCGCGATTAGCCTAAAGTGACCGAAAAGGGCAGTAAAATACAACAAATCAATCAATCAATGAAAATGGATTTATCAAAACTTGATTTGGTACCTTTTCGTTGTTACAATTGCCAGGTAATTGTAGTAGATAATTAGCCGACAGAAGTCAGCTTCACGTTCGGCATTTCATGAAATATTCTCTAGTTTAAGAGGGAACTAAAGGCAAGTAACTTTTCGATAACAGATGGCAGCACCGTTTGTCATGGCAACCGAGTGTCATGTTGTCAAATCTACGCATGAATCAAGGGTAGGTACTATTTGTCTAGGTCCTCCTCCGTGGCTGTGCGGTCTAAGTCGCAGTGCTTTGGGCTCCGACTGCGGGACGGCATGGGTTCGAGTCCACTTGGGTTCAGTCTCAGTGACGTTCATAGACATCGTAAAGTATACAGAATGAAATCTTGTAACGAAATTGTAAATTGCATCTGTTAGTTAAGTCTTAACACTTAAAAACCTAAACAATATGAAAAGAGAAATTATCTGATGTCAATTCTGCTCAACGTTTTCTTCAACGTGAACAACTATTACAAATAAAACTCCAATATTTTAGATGGAATGAAACGTTTTTCCTTCTATTCCTCAAGAACGAATACCTTTAAACGCATGTGTGTAGAAAAACCCACATAAAATACGAAACCCGCACGATGAATTTGTAGTACACACAATGCGAAACACACCCATTGTAAAATCAACGCATCTCTTGAATAACGATTTGCATTTAGTCCCAGATTTCCCATCCACGATACGACCAACAATACTCGCTTCTTGCGTAAACAATGGACATTCAGAGCGATGTAATTGCACGAGAATCTCATCGTCGACCAATCAGCCAAATGCAAATAGGATAATTAATATATGCCTCGTCAAAAGCGAATAAAACCAACACAGGAGAATGCAACGCAAGCAGCCTGGCGGTGTGCAACATCAGCTGCTATTTCGGTCAATAATTACGTAGTATTCCCCTCGTTCTACTAAATTATTGCTTATGTAAACATTCAATTTTTGCTTCATATGCTTGTTTCTGCTTGTGAAGTGCCTATATGGAATGCTGGTAAAGTGTTCGTAATGTTGTCACTGTACTCCACATACAATTATCAGGTTGATGCAAAAAGAATGGCCGGATTTTTTTCGCATTGTGTTTTACATATATTTTTTCCTAATACATCTTATTGATTATATTGCATGTTATATATCATTTTAAAGCTCATTTATTGCTGAATCGATCTACCTTAAAATTAGTCTTCTTAACGCTTGATTTACGTAGATTCTAGGCTAATTACAATGACGCTGTCAAAGCAAGAAATGCGCATCGTTTTGCTTCATGAGTTCAAACTTGGTCGCAGACCCGCAGAAGCAACTCGAAATGCCACTAAAGCGTGATGTGAGGGAAGAGTTTGCGAGCATACATTGCGCAAGGGGTTCGAAAAATTCCTTACCAGCCATATGAGTCTCGAAGATGAGGAGAGTTGTGGGCATCCGTTGGAAGTTCACAACAAACAACCGAAGGCGATGATCGAAGCTGGCCCGCTCAAAACAACAGGAGAGGTTGCAGAAGAACCGGGTGTTAATCAATCGACGACTGTTCGCCATTTAAAGAAAATTGGGAAGGTGAAAAAACTCGATATGTGGCACAAATTGAAAATAAATAAATAAATCGGCGTTTTGAAGTGTGCTCTTTTGCTCAACAATTACGACCAATTTCTCGAGTGAATTGTTACGTGCAACAAAAAATGTATCCTATAAGACAAGCGACGATGTTCAGCACAAGGTTGGAGCACGATAAAGCTCCTAAACGCTCCCCAAAGCCGAAATTGCATCAAAGGAAAGTAATGGTGACTGTTTGGTGATCTGCTGCCGGCGCCATCAACTACAACTATCCTATTCCCGGCGAAAGCCGTCACAACAGAGAATTATTGTCAAGAAATCGATTAAATGCACCGGGAACTTCAATGTCTGTGTCCGTCAGTGGTCAAAAGAAAAGGTCCAATCCTTCGACACGACAACGCTCGACCGCACGTCTCACAACCAACCCTGCAGAACCAGAACGAATTGGACTATGGAACTCTGCCTCATCCACAATACTCCCCAACAGACTACTACTTCTTCAACTATCTCGACAACTTCCTACAAGAGAAACGCTTCAACAACCAGGATACTGCCTTACGAGAGTTCGTCGACTCCAGAAGTTCGGAATTTTATGCTACCGGAAAAAAACTTGTTTCTCATTGGCAAAAGTGTGTTGATTATAATGGTCTAGTTATAGCATTTCAAAGTTGCCTTCAAAACTGGACATTATTTTTGCATCAACCTTAATACAGGCGTTCATTTCTACCAAGAGCGGATAAAGAGTTGGGGCGGGGGGGTGTTGCCCACCCTGAAACGCTTCTGAGGTGTCCTTGGCCTTATTTTATCTTTCTGATGTGTTGATAAAAAATTTTCACAATTGGAATCAAATGCAAGAAACATTGTAGCATTTTAAGACACATAATAATAATAATAATAATAATAATAATAATAATAACAACAACAACAACAACAACAACAAGAACAACAATAACCAGTGACGCAAGAGCCCTTAGGAAAGGACCTACTTACAGACTTCTTCCTTTACTCCACACGCCTCAGCAAAGGTGACCGATCATCCAACCAATTACGAGGTGACGTGTGGTTAGCACGACGAACCCTCAGTCGTTGTAGGTTTCCGTGACCGGGTTACACTACTCATTCGTAGCTCCCCAATATCCTCACGATAGTGGGTGGCCATCGGTCCCATACACAGGCCAAAATCTCAGGAGAAAACTTGTTACGCTTTCCCCCAGGAGACTCGAACCTGCGCGATCACAAATCCTAACGCCTTACACAGCACAGCTACGGTAGGTGCGGGACTTTAAGACAAATACAAGGGCGAATTAAAGGAGGGAGAGGGGTAACCACAACACTCCTCCCTCGAGGGGCGCTTGTAGTCGACAACCCCACAAGGTCCTTGTTTCATTTCCTCAGATATTGATAAAAAATTTGTATAGTTCGGATGAATACAGCAAGCATTTTAAGATACATGGCACAGTTCGAGAGTAGCAGGTGTAATTGGCACGGGTGCAGAAAGGTGTTTAGCCGACCTCAGTGGCGTAGTGGTTACTACAGTACACTAGGACGCCCCTACGCGATTAGCCTAAAGTGGAAGAAAAACGACGGTATGTAACAAGAATTAAGTGAAAATCAAAACTCTCCTGTATATATAAAAATGTATTGATAAGTAGAATTCATATAAAAATGTGGATTAATTTTTTTGTTCGTTTATTTTTTATATTTAATTCGTGGCAAAGGGGGGAGATGCAAATCCATTTACACCTCCATTGGTACGCCAATGGCGTTGTCGCATTGTAATCAAGCGTTCTCAGGTTCAATACCCGGTGCACGCACATAGGGGTTCGGATACCACTTTAAATAGGTCCAGTCCCAATTAGCCTTGCTGTGCATAAAGTGGACTTCAAACAGAAAGTCAAAGAAATGGCACACCAATGGATTGATTGATTTGGTGTTTTAAGTCCACTTTATGCACAGTAAGGCTAATGTGAACTGGACCTATTTAAAGTGGGATCCGGACCACTATTTGCCTACACCAGGAATCGAACCCGGAACGCCTTGATTATAAGGCGGCGACGCTACCACTGCACCATCGGGGAGGCCCCACACACCAATGGATTCTAAAAATATTTTATTCCAATTAGTCTAGGTGACGGAGTATATATGTATACATGTCTTAAAGAATATTTTATGCGAGACAAATTTAATTTTGCCCACAAGGTTGAAACATTCCCATATCCCATGAAAGTCAGTGCTATTGCCCGGGTATTTATTTATCCTAATCTTCTATTAGACAGAATAATAATTAATTCTAACTATAGTGTAAAATGTAACTAATTTTATTTACAGATTCACTATAATAGTAATTTAACTCAAAACTTGATTATAAACAACATTTATAGTTTCACCTCCAGGAGCAAGAATAAATAAATTGAACGGCATTGGGAGTGTCGCTATTCATCTTAGAGACCCCGAAAACTATGGATTCCACACTAATATCGGTCGTTTTCGATTATTTTTACATGCCACCAGTGGCGTAGCGTTATAGTACGCCCATACGCCCGGCGTTCCCTCATCTAAAATTTCGAAAATACGTAAATGCTGTTAATATAAAGTAAATCTTGAATAATATCATATATGTTTGACCTTCATGGCATTATAATAGCTATTTTTCGCGATCCGCTTGCAACGCTCCACTAACAACGCTCGTTCCAGCATTTTTTTTAAATGCCTTTCCTGCCTGGACGCCGGGCAGGTTCGTCTACAGCACGCTGGCAAATGCTCTCTCTTACGCCAGCGTATGGAGCAGAGGGCTACGTGATTGGTTCATGTGACCCTTCCTGCCTTCTGAAGCAGACGACAGCGGTAGAATTCCTACCAGGTTCTTCGCGCTCGTGCCACTCGTGCTATGTGATGCTACAATACGCAATATTGACTGTAACTTTACCAAACTCAAATATACCATTTCTTAATGACCATTGCATTGTATAATTTATCGCACGAACAGCGATGTGTATTAAAAACTAAAAGATCAACCTAGTTTTTGTCAAATAAGTTGGTGAAGTCCTCGTGGTAGAAGTTCAGCCTGTGCCTGCTCTACCACTTAAGCGAAAAACTATTATTATTATTATTATTATTATTATTATTATTATTATATCGTTAGTATTGCACTGCTTAATATTGTGTCAATGGAAATGTTTAGCATTCATTTGAAAACTCTTAACATCGAATGGTCTGTGGACAAAATTATTTTAAAATGTTTATCACCATTCCAAGATGCAATAAACGCTGGTCTGAATTACTAATCGGCACTGTTACGTCAGTAGAGTGTACAATAGTTGGATCATCCACCCACCTCCGTGTCATAGTGTTTCACAGCGCGCCAAGACGACAGAGGCCCCTGATTCGAATCCCGGCATGAGCTAGGGTGTTCTTTGTGAGTGTCCCTTCTTCAATATCATCACTCATTTTCATATTCGCGATTAACCAAAAGTGGTAGAAAATCGAAGTAAAATAAACCAAATCAATCAGTAGTTGGATCGCCCACAACAATGACGTCTACTGTTGTGCAGAGGCGCTTGTGATTCAGGTAGGTTTTTAATGACTTGCGTCATGCAGAAAGATATAAAAAAAGGTATAAAACAACAGAGTTCAAAACATTTGTGGCATAGTGAGGCATCTAATTTTCTAGCTAAAACATGCTTGGATGATGTTTTATTGAAAACCCATCTGACTTCAAGCAAATAATACCTGTGGCGACTAATTCCATAAGAAAATTACGTATTAAGCAAAAAAGAGAAGACACTTCCTTCGGACTTGGCGTTCCTACCCGAAATGCCCATGCTACGCCACTGCATGCCACCCCTTCCTACCCCTACCCCTAGGGGTGCCACAGGTGTCTTACCCTCACAGTATTTCTTTCCAGATTGTAAGTCATAAGTGTACCAAGTTTGGTTGAAATTGCTCCAGGCGTTCGAGAGTTACGAGGTCGGAACAAACATACATATACACACACATACATCCACTTTTATATTTATATATATATATATATATAAAAATAAGATAGATTTATTTATTTCCCTTCAACAGAGACAATTCTACAATTACAATTTGATTGTGCACCCATGATTTTCTTAATTTTATAAGAGCGAGTGCCGATAAAAGTCAGCTCCCTATGAGTTCCAGATCTAAAAGATTATGGGTGAAGATTTTTAATCAAATTTCGATATGAATTTTACTTATCATGATATTTTTCATAAACACGAGAGCGGTCGTTAGTTTTCACATTATTTCCTCGCCAGTTTCAACTTCCTCTTATTTTTATGATCTACTATTAATTTTCATCCCATCTATTTTCAGTTCTCATGGAGCTTCCTTTGGACTCATTAATTGGACCTTTGTTTGCATTCTTTTGTTTAGACCCCCGCAGCAATCCAAAACATTCGAAATGTGTTGTTCGCTTGTTACTCGAGAGCTCATTTTGGAAATTCGTTTCGCCTGGAGAGCCGAAAACTCATTTAGCCATTTATTGTTCTAAATTGTTCCTCTTGACGCAACAGAGATTCGAAAACTTTTGTGTTGTTGAGTGGTCCTCATCAAACGGGTTGGCATTGTTTGTCACCGTACGTGACGCTATGCATTCTCTGAGTTTTCACTGGCTTCATGCCCTTCGTGTTTTTTTTTTCGGATCCTGTCTCTCTCTGGGCTGCTATAATGGGTTAATCACTGTTACGGGCTCAAGTGCAAAGAAGAGCCTGGTGCGAAGTCCGAAAATGGATTAAAAGCGGAATGTTAATAATGAACGTTGGCAGGAAGGGGAGAAGTGGGATAACACACATTCTCTGCTGGTTTAGTCTTCCTGTGTTCCTGGTATTAATTTTTCTAGAACAATGTCAAGAGATTTTCAAAGTCATCCTGAATTTTTGAATTGGAAGTATACAGAGGTATTCAAAAGGACATTGCACATTTTTTTTTACAAATTTACACAATTTCTGTATTCATACTGTATGCTTTTCTCGCAAGTAGCGACATACTTTATCATGCATACTCTTCTCACAAGTAGCCACAGCCCACTACATACTTGTCATTAGTGAGCGGAAGTTGATAACCTAAAAAATATAGGTATATGACCTATAGAATGTCCTAAAAAATGGGAAAAATGACGTAAAAAATTCAAATTAAATTTTCGAGTTTCAGGTTAAAAATTGAAATGAAAAGGATATTAAACAAAATGCAATCTTGCTTTCAAAAAAAGGCACCAAATGATACCATATACACATTCAATTAAAATACGCAACAAGGATTGCCAATGGAAACAACCGATTAGTTTTAAAACAATCTAATGAAAAAGTCGTATACGCTGAATGAATTGGTGTAAAGTGCATTATTTCCCGCATCTTTGTCTGGTGATGTAGTGTGGTGTGTTTCTGTGGCACTGTAGCACTGCAAAGAAAAAGAAATCTGCGATATATATATATAGGCCTATGTTCACCTTGGTGAAAAGACTCAAGAATATTACCAAAATTACAGAAGTCACAAAATATGACGAAACAATACACCGAATATTGCGAAAAATGCCGAAAATCGGGGGAAATGACCTAAATAGTGAAAATTGTCAAGAAATGCAAAATAATGCACTTTAAAATTACCTTTTTTTTGTTCTAGACGAAGTGTAATATTGTGTATATTTAATGGGCATCGTGTCCGAGATGTCAGAAAAAAATGACATTTCATCAACTTCCGCTCCCTAGTTATCATGCATACTCTTCTCACAAGACCTCCAACTTGAGCATGCATACTCTTCTCACAAGTAGCAACGGACCTCTATCTTGGTCATACATACCCTTTTCACAAGTAGCCACAGACTCATGCATATTCATGGTGTAAGGGGTGACTCTTGAGAAGCCAGCAAAATGTCAACCTCACTTCCACGTATAGTGCACCTTGGTAACTGCAATGTTGCAGGCCAACGAGGCTCTGGCGTCTGGACCCACGGCCAGTGTAGTCCTCTGAGGACTTTGTGTTGTCCTTAGATGGGTGCCCCTTTACAGCATAAGCTTTTATCTAGATAACGAGATTTTAGTCATCACAGACAGGTGTTGAATGTTGATTTTATTCGCGATAAGGCGCTGGGCCCCGTATAATGTGACGGGAGCAAATTACCCAAGAATTGACGCACCCCCAAAATTATTTCAATCAATCAATAATAATGCATACTCTTCTCACAGGTAGCCACATACCTATATCTTTATAAGAAAATGTTTATTACGTGCCGTAATTTTCAATTTTCTTGATTAAATTTTCAAATACTTTCTCCTAGCTAAAGCATGAAAGAATGCGAGAGATTCTAGCTTGTTAGGTACAGACTGAAAACATATCGTCCACAGAAGCTTGCAAATCATTTGATTATTATTCATCTTTGACATTCTCTAAACGACTAACGAAATCTTTTCCTCTTCTGCAATACATCTTCAAAATCGTAGAAGGAATAATCAAGTCAAAACAATCCTTTATCTGATTAGTAAATAAATTCAGCATTATTGAATTTCTTATTCGAGAAGATAGTTTTCAAAGAAAGACGAGAAGTGGATGAAATTCCGTTCCGGGTAGAACCTAATTGAATCAAGGAAATATTTGTTAACTCCTTTTGCTATCGTCTTTCTAAGGTTTCGGAAACAAATGAAGGAAGATCGTATTCAGAAATTGATTCTGCCTCCGTAAACAAATGCTAGACGTTATTTTTACCTGAAGCTCGACAAAGACGTTTCCTGAAATGAATTTTTGGCATTGTACGGATACAACAATATAAATCTTTGATCGCTGTGGACTTGTAGGAGAGGATATGAATACAATTAAGAATAATGCTAAAATATTTTTCAAAGCAGCTAAAGATATAGGTTTGGAAGTTAGCAAAGAGAAAACATAAATATATGTGTACAGGCAGAAACCAAGCGTTAGGTAATAATCAAAATATAATTATTGATAATAACTCGTTTAAACCAGTTTCCAAATTCAAGTACTTAGGAAGAATACTGACAAATGAAAATGATATTATAGAGGAAGCAAAAAGCAGACTTAAGTCAGGAAATGCATGTTACTTCTCTCTTCATAAATGTTTATCTTCTCGTATAATATCTAAGAAACTAAAAGTTAAAATACACAAAACAGTAATTTTGCTTGTAGTATTATGGGTGTAAACGTTGGTCCATTACATAAAACGAGGAACATACATTATACAGAGTATTTTAAAATAAAATCGTTACAAAAATATTTGGACCTAAAAGGGATGAGGAGACGGGTGAGTGGGGAATGCTTACACAATTTGGAACTAGTACATATGTATCAGTGTCCAGATATTATTAGAATAATTAAATCAAGAAGATTTAGATGGGCAGGCCGTATGGCATGAATGGGAGAGGTGAGAAGAGTTTACAGGATTCTTGTTGGGAAGCCTGATGGTAAGAGACCTGTGGGAACGCCAAGACGAAAATCAAAGGATAACGTTGAGATGGACCTAAAGGAAATCGGTAGGGATGGAATACATTGAATTGATCTTGCCCAGGATAGGGACAGATGGAAGGTTTGTATTGCTGCAGACATAAACCTTTCGGGTTTAAGAAGGCTAGATGGTTAGTTTAATACCATTGGCCTTGCACTAATAATATTGATGAAAACACACTATGTGCAAGCCTAAGCGTGGAGGAGGAGACTATATTTGCCATTTTCGAGATTCGAATATGCATTCAGCATAATGTCAAACCGACATTGCACACTCTGACTATTATCGAAATGCTCTGAGGTGCAATCCTAATCCCTCAATCGGACCGCGATACTTCATTCTAACTCCCAGGAGTTGAATGTCCATTTAACGCAGAAGTACCTCATTTTAACTGATGAAATACCGAAGAGGAACTCATAAAAAACAAACCACGCGAACCAATCATTAATCCTTTAAATGTAACATATTCCATCATGTGTCACTAATACACATTCGTTATTTTGTAGCGTATGAGTGAGCGACACTTTGATGCTCCATAGCAGCTATAGAAATCTCAGGAGCTGCAAAATTGAAACTGGACAAGCAGAGAGACCAATCACAAAGTAACTCCGTACAATTCAGCCCTGTTTGATCAATCAGAATCTCACAGACTACTCTACTCTGTCCCGGATATCTTTGAAACAAGCGAACAAAAACAAGTCGCAGCGAAAATAGTGACGCCCACCAATGAACGCTGAGAATGAATGACATTACGTGGAGAAGGAAAGCGACTGTGCAGTTACAATCCCTCCCAGCAGCGTATATTGCTTTGCTCTGCCTACTCGATTTCCTCCTCTTTTTTCTGCCGCTACGCGTGCCCTTGCTTCAGAAAGATACGGACAGAGTATAGAACTATATCATTACAGTTTGATAGTTTAAATACCTACTAAATGCTAACTTATTGCAACAGAAATAGTTTCGTTTTACCCATGCATCTATCAGTGAGAGCTGACGTCACTAGAGGCTATTCCGATCTTAAATAAACCACGTTTGTTCAAGTTGTTGTTCCCGCGCTTGCCTAACGTTGACATTTCTAGCAGAAAAAGTGCGACGGTGTCTACATCTGCTGTCAACCTCAACGAATAAGCTATACAGGAATGTACAACTATGAATACAACAACTACTACTTTAATCTGTGGGTCCAGTCCCGATCAGCCTTACTGTGCATAAAGTGGTCTTAGAACACCAACTCAATCAATCACGAAAATTGTGCACACCAAACTTGCTTAATAGGATCTAGAAAATGATAATTAAAATACAAGGTGGCAACATTGCGTGCGTAAGCGCTGCTTCTCTGCTTTTCATTCGCCCCTCGCCGTTGGTTTGTTGATTTGGTGTTTTAAGTCCACTTTATGCACAGTAAGGCTAATCGGGACTGGACCTACAGTTTAAAGTTGGCTCCCAACCACTATGTGCCTCCACCGGGTCCCCACTTGATTATAAGACGACGACGCTACCACTGCGCCATCGGGAGCGGCTCGCAGTCCAGCAAACTTCATTTTCCTCGTTTTCTATTGGTGAGCGATGATTAACGTGGGAAAGGTAGCAAGTTGGCCCAAACGCATTTTAGTGTGTATGAAACACACAGAGATTACATAACTACCAGGTGGTTATAATTAAAGTGACGGTGTTCAGAGTGGTACAGCACGGGCTGTAATGAGAGTAGCAGTCTGAAACTACGTAGATATGCTAATGAAGCAATGCGCTCGCGAATTATGCCAAAAAAAATAGTTCCAATTCTCGCCACCAGGGTAAAAAACGGCGCTGTAAGCAGACAAAACGTGGAATTTTCCATAACTCTGACGTCAAAGTCGGTGAAATTGCCTAACCATTGTGTGAGCTCCCTGGATGTTGTTGGTGACGCTTGTTGCTTTTTCCTTTAGTAATGTTCATGTAATTCGAATAGTGAAATTGTAGCGATATTTTATTACAAAGAGCATTGTTTTCTGCGATTTATAGTGTTTTTCCTGTAACTATACCAAGTTTTGACTGCTTACAGCGCCATTTTTTACCCTGGTGGCGAGAATTGGAACTATTTTTTTTTGGCATAATTCGCGAGCGCATTGCTTCATTAGCATATCTACGAAGTTTCAGACTGCTACTCTCATTACAGCCCGTGCTGTACCACTCTGAACACCGTCACTTTAATTATAACCACCTGATATAACCTCTGCAAAAAAAACTTCTTTCAATATTTAAATTAAATAACATCGTTATTATATTTTAATTGCTTCAGTAATATGTAAATATTATAAAATAATCTACAAAAATTATTAAATAATTACTGAACGTAAGATAATTTTATTCTATAATCAGAAAAGTGCTCTTATATATTAAGGTTGACAAATCAGGATACGCAATTTTCCCTCTACCACAGTGTGTGTGCGTGTGTGTGTGTGTATGCGTGTGTGTGTGTGTGTGTGTGGAGATCGAAACTTGTGTCCATAATATGGACGTCCCAAGAATTTTTTTCCAGGGAGGGGCAATCAAGGTGTATTCCTTTCAGAGGACATATTTTCCCACATAATTGTTTTGACTTTTCTAACGGTGGTAGCGGCCCCGGCGCACACCCAGCGTCCAATAACATGGGTACCAGGGGGAAACCTTGGGGGGTAAAGGCGGTCAGGGGC
Source organism: Lepisma saccharinum (assembly GCF_977018435.1). Classification (NCBI taxonomy): domain Eukaryota; kingdom Metazoa; phylum Arthropoda; class Insecta; order Zygentoma; family Lepismatidae; genus Lepisma; species Lepisma saccharinum. The sequence goes on along the minus strand of NC_139247.1, from coordinate 45,468,705 downwards.
GTGATGCTGATCACATCACCCCACTCACGACCGGATCAAGAAAGTGTGGGGCGTTACCCCCACACCCACTATACGCCTTCATGGCGTGGTGCTATGCACAGGGGAACACTTTACCTTTTTTTTAGCTTTACCTCAAAAAACACTCCATCTGTTTGAAGTTTTTTCTGTAATGCTTTTCCAGGGGGGTGTGGCCCCAGTGTTCCCCCTTCCGGACGCCCATAGATGCAGCGCACTCCTATCTAGGGTGTCAAATTACAACAGCAATACGTGACATCTCCGATGGCGTTGTGGCAACGTCGTCGCCTTATAATCACGCGGTTCAAGGAAAAGACACTTAATTTGTTTCTTTGCTTGTTTTCGCACAAAAAGACTGATCGGGACTGGAACTACAGTTTCAAGCGGAATCCGACCCAAGGTGCAATGTGCCTCCACCGAATATCGAACCCGGGACCCCCTGACTACATTGCTACAACGTTACTACTGCGACCTCGAGGAGACACTTATTGGTAATCTGTAGGCCCAGTCCCGATTAGCCTTTTGATACATAAAGCGGACTTAGAGCAGCTACGCACCTAGGTGGGATTATCATGGGTTTTGGATACATTTAATTACTTATGGATACACTGATTCTCGCCAGAATGTCGCGCTTGAGCTGGTTAATGCATTATTCATGGCTCGGGCAGGCAGAACAGTGGTGAGAGCAGGGGAGCTTATTTTGCGCGCGTGAATGATCCCCGGCTTCAAAGAAGGTACGAAAACCACGTGACCGCGGTATATAGTAGTTGCATTCACGCTTTTGAAATGTACTTACTCGGTCATCAGGTGTAATAAGCATAAAGCAGGTGGTAGTATTACTGTTCGTGTCTGCATTCACGAGGAAGCCTAATTTACAGCAAAATTTCCATTGGAATTGCAAAGGAACAGCTACCGAAAGTTTGCAAAGGTTGTTTCAAATCCTTTTTAAGCTTTAGCGTAATAGAAACTGGTCCTGGTGTCATGCATGTATGTATGTGCGTCCCCAAGAAGAATCGATTGGACAGAGTTATCATGCAATTTTATTCCGGTTGTCGCACACACACACAGTACATTTTTTTCTAGGACGAAAGCTTCCGGTACTCTTCAACTTGGTTTGTTATTATAGTCATCCTAAGGAACTCATGTGCGTTTGTTTGGGATAAGGAAAAATTGCCTACTTTCTCTCCCTCCCTCCCTTTCATTTCTAACCCCTCTGTCTCTTTCTTTCCTTGTTTATTCTCTCCAGCTTTCGACCCATTCTCATTCTTAGTCAGTGTTATTCAAGTTGCAGCAACCCATAAATTCTAATTGATTCTATTGGCTTCCGCTGCTGGACCGGAACCTTTTTCCTCCCACAATTTAAATTCGGTCCAAGTTGCGTATTGTTTCATTGAAGAAAGGTTCCTGGACCGTATTTAAATTCAGCCTGAAAAGAGGTTCCTGTACCGAATTGAAATAGTTTACAGATAAAAAGGTTCTTTACGATCAAGAACACATTTACGCTTGGTGATTTTCTCTCCTGGACCGGAATTGAATTTATTTAAAATTCCTGGACCCCCCCCCCCTTTAACAACCCTGCATTTAGAACCTATTCGTTTTTACTTCATCTCTTCTTGACTATTTCATTTTCTATATTTTCCCTCCAATTTTCTGTCAGTCTCTTTTTATCCTTTTTCTCTCTCTCTCTCCTTTTTTGCCTTTTCTTCTAAATTTCTTTTTGTACCCCTTGCTTTTCTATTTTCTTTCTTTCGCTGTCTCTGTCACACTTTTTTTTTCTCTCGTTCTCTCTTATTCTCTCCCTCAAATTATTTGTTTCTCTCTCTCTGGCTTCATTCTTTCTGTCATTCCCTTCATATCTCTTTTTGCATCTCCCATAGAGAACTACTCAAAATGTTATGGTGTGTTCATGAATGTTCGTGCATGTAGTTTCACACACACAGACACACAAACACACACTTCTTTCGTAAAAGTAAAGCTTTAATAGTTTTTATTCTCATCGACGAATAGGTACCGGTACGGCGTATCATTGCGTATCAAACACTGATCTTATACATATACATACTGGATGTCTCAAAAGTCATTACCCGACTTCCTTGGCGGATTGGTTAGCATAGCGCGGGGATACCAGGTTCAAATCACGGCATGGGCATGTGTGTTCTTTGTAAATGTCCCTATAACAATTGCATCATAATCGTCACTCATTCTCATCTTCGTGAAAAGACAGAGGTGGCAGAAAAGCGAAGTAAAATAAACCAAGGTCACACTTTATTTTGTCTGGGATATCTAAAGTATGTAAATTTTATGTTATTTCACTAGAAATATGTTTTGTGTGTTTCTGTGTGAAAAAAGATTTCGCAGATTTCATTGCGGCAAACTTCCGAAGCAACAAAAAGTATGTATATTACCCTTAATGACTCCAGAGTACCTTTGAGCAATCATTTAAAGTATCTAGGAATCATTATCGACCCTCAGCTAATTTTTAACCTCTAAAAAAAAATATATATTCGTAAAATCTATCATCATGTTTACATATTTCGAAAACGTCGTAAATATCGAAGTAGACATTTCTACCTTTCCTTTAGTCGTCCCGTATTCGAGTATGGTGCTAGTTTTATTTTTGGCGGTAACTTAACTCATCTGAAGAAACTTGAAACAATCAAAGACAACTGCTTAAGAACCATTCACATGCACCCCCAAGAAAATAATTCCCAACAATTGCGCAACATTTACAACATACCCACAGTCACTTCGAGAATACATTACATCTACCTGAATAAGGTATTCCATAGTATACATAAATCATCTCCATTGCATCATAGAATTAAGTTCCGCTCTGAGTTCAGCACCAGATCGTCTTTACATAGAGACCTAGTAATCCCCAAACCCAACAAAAGCAGATTTGGTCAGAAGTCTTTCTCGTACTTAGCAGCGGTAACCTGGAATTCACTCCCGACGAAGGTCAAACTCAGTACCAGCAAAGCGCAGTTCTGTCGTTTTCTACGTTCATATGCCTATAAATTCTAACTCCAATAATATTATTTTCAGTGCTTACTCCTCCCCCCCCCCCCCACCATTCCCACCACATAGGTATATTTTAAAATTTTCATCCCTCTACTTTGAACAGTAATTCCATACACACCCATATCCAAACCCACACACCCTAACATTTTCCTTTCTTCTAAATTTGTATAGCTCTCAAACTTTCTTTATTTCATTGCTACTATAGAACACTTTATATACTCATGTAAATTCATCACATTTTCCTTGGATGTAGCTTTTGTGAATACTTGTTTTACTACATAGGGCATCAAGTCATTATTTATATTAATATTGCAAAATGAAATGTTGTATGGCTTAATTGTAACCGTATTGAGATAATAAATAATAAAAAATAATAAAAGTCCGCTCCCTAACCATCAGTCTTTCTACAGATCTCAACGCGATAATTCGAACATTCACATTCGGTGTGTCTCGTACCCATTCAAGAAAATTTCATGGTTCCTCGTCTGTCCAAATGCGACAATTATGCCATGCGACCTGTCCACATGTGTGGAAGGTTGTTTCATTACTGAACAGTATCTTGTTGCTGAAATCGACACTTCTTGGACGTTCATCAGTGATTATGTCAAATGGAAAAATTTATCAATTATGTACGATTCTACACAAACTGATTCACATTTTGTGAATATACAGATTTGATGAAAATAAACCTTTTAACTCTTTGCCTTGATTCATCTCACCCAACAGGTCGGTAGGTGGCGAGTTGATACCTTCCTGGAGATTAGGCCTGCTCGAAAAGTGTTATTTTCTGAAATCTGTATATTCACAAAATGTGAATCAGTTTGTGTAGAATCGTATGTAATTGATATTTTTTTTATTTCACATATCACTAGTGAGAACATGCCGATTTCAAGTCCTCCCACAATACAGATTTGCATACTTTTAAAGTATTTGTTTAATCAATGTCAGTACATATCAGAAATTAGCATTCATATAAATAATTACGAGACATTAGTTTAGTACAATATCAGTTAATATTAGAAAATAACATTGATAAGATCAAAAGACATGTAGATAATCCGTTTCCTTAGATCTCCGCGAAACCCAAGCGCATCAAGATTTATAATACACACAGTGCCATCTGTTGAGGACTTTTGTTAATAATTAAGTGTTTTCATGTTCTAGGTCTAAGGATGTGGCTGTAAACGAACAAAAATTTTAAATAAATATGTTTTACACGCTGTTTCCTTGTACAAAATTGGGTAATCACTGTGAGTCACTCTGTAGGGCGTCTGGCTGACACTTGAGAAGTCCGGGTATGATTCTTCTCGTAAACGAAGCTCTCAAGCACACATAGTTCTAGGGGCAATATTTGGAGGAAGATAGAGGTCGGTGGAGCGTGGTGTTGATCACACCATCTTCACTCGGAATGTGTGGAATCCTACTTCAATACTCCCTTCGTACCTCAGTATCGCCATACAATGCACAGGAGACATTTTTTATTGTAAATACAATAACGTTAAAACCCCAATAAAATATGGCGATTAATTACATTTAAAATTCACTATCATTACACACAAAATTCTGTTCTCATCTGTGATCATGCGACCTCATATTCCTACGCCGTCCATTTTTGCAATTTTTTCTTTTCCACGCATTAATTGCTCATCATCGTAGCTCTATATATAGTATATGCGTTTTTGTTCATATGCACATACTTGCTCATTGTTATCGTGTGTACCAAGCGTTCTAAAATTATACGACATATTTAATTTACATCCTTCAGCTCTACAACCTTGCAAGAACACAAATGTTCACCATTATTTTGCTTTTCCTATTATCCGAGTGGTTAACATAATACCTACGAAACTACGCATACTAGCTCCAATTCTGAGTAAAGTATTGGTTTGTTTGTTCCCTTACTAATTGTATTCATTCACACTCCATATTCATCGTTGCGATGAACTTAGATAGCAACAAAAGTGACGTAAGTGAGTATGGGTTTTGTTTTAAATCCACTTTGTGCGCATTCAAGCTAATCGGGGAGGCTCTAAAACTGATGTGAAATTAGCTAATACCATACAGTGTAGCATGGTTACATGCTCTTCTAAACTTTCATCAAATAAGATTGAACTGTACAGATAACTTGTATACTTTGATATGTGTAGAATGCCAGGTAAGATACACGTGAAGATCGATATCCTGTCCGATCAATATCTAGAGAAACAGTTTAGCCACCTTATACAGGAATTTCCTAGTGTCTTAGCGCGATTCAATGTTTCCTGTGGTGCAGTGTTGCAGTAAAATGTGCCTTCATGGCACGTGCAACTTTACCAGTATACAGGGTGTAACCACCTCTTTGACCCTCTTAACCTGACCTAATATTCTTTGTGATTAATAAGGACAGAGAATGAATGAATGAATGAGTAAAACTCTCTGGGTACATCGGCACGTGGCCATTTTTACATCCTTCAAGTCATTCGAGGGAAAATCCTCATGTCTAAATCTCTCATCATAAAGTTAGAAAAGTTGTGTACAGAGTCCCTTCAGAAGGGTTAAAACTGTAAGATTGTAAAGGGACATACACGACACGTTAAAAAGATAAAGAGACCACTAAAAAGGGATGACCCTTTGTCAACCTCACTTCCACGTAGTACACCCTGGACTGCATTTGGACACTAACGAGGCTCTGGCGTCTAGACCTACGGCCAGTAGGTGTGTGTGTGTGTGTGTGTGTGTGTTTTCCTGTGTTTTGTCCATATGTGTGCTGATTGTCCCTTTACAGCCTCAGCTTTTAACTGAAGTCAAAATATTTTAGTCTCCCACATTACAGTTGTGTTATTAGTTATACAGGGTGTCCCAGAAGTCTTTCCCTGATTACAAACTTTATTCATATCCGCTGTATGCAAGGTAGAGATGTGAAAGTGGTGCCAAAATGTTAAAAAACTAACCAAGTTTTTTTGTTGCAGGTTTGAGTAACGTGGCTGTAGTGTACCAGTGTCAGTGTCCAGAAAACCGGAAATGTTCACAAATCAGGAAAAAGATCAGCATGTCCTCTGGTATCACCAATAACAGTGCAGAGGAACTTTCAAATGTACAGAATTCTTTCGTCTAGAATATCTGCCATCAATAAGTTTCTATTTAAAAAATGGAATTTATCTTCATTCCCAAATCCTGTCGAGTCCAAGAAACATTGTATGGAAAGATGCCACCCGATGTCAAGAGCATTAATTCCGGATTCCTTGGCACTGACACTACTACACTACAGAAACATTACTGAAATCTGCAACAAATAAACTTGGTTAGTATTCCAACATTTTGGTACCACTTTCACATCTCTACATTGCATATAGCGGATATGAATAAAGTTTGTAATCAGGGAAAGACTTCTGGGACACCCGGTATTTTAGATACGGTAAGAGCCCGGGTCCCGTATCGGGTGCAAAATAGCATAAGTGCTGGCGCATCCAAAATTGTATATTTAATCGATCAATCAAAGAACACTAAACCTTTCCCCAGAGATAGTGTAAATGCTTCTCAAAGACCTCAAAGAATTTATTAAAACACTCTCATCATATGCTAACAAAAGTACATAATCCTCGAGTTCGTATTCCATGGCCGCGTGAGTAGCACTGCATGTCAAGAAGTCAATTGCTTGCATCACAGCTTATTATTTTTTTTCATTCTTACTTTATGAGCGTTTAATTACGTTATACCGCATCGGCTTACAATCTAGTGCATTAAATGCATTCTTAGCAGGCGAATGTGCAAAGGAACCGTTAAAATTGCAGAGGCCAAGCAAAATGCCCGTTGCTTCTTTCGACTTCCAGCATAGATATTTATCGAGCTGTTCAGCAGAGCGGACCAATCAGATGGCGATTGCCCCGTGCCAATTAACCCGCTTTCATTAGCAATCATGATTGGCACAGTAACCGGCCAATAGAAGCGAATCGCTGAATATCACGATTTTGACATTCTTTGAAAATTAATTATTTCTGGTAGGTAGCGTATGTTAATGTCTCTAAAATCTTATTCAGTGGGGTAGGGATGTTTCCCTTTGGAGGTGTTACATATGTTACATATAATGCGAATTAATAATTACATTTTTGGGGTGCGTCGGTACAAATTGTCATTTTGCACCCTTGAAAGTTTACGAGGAAAAATCCTCTTATCTCAAACTCTTACTTTAAGATATGAAAATGGGGATAAAGAGTCCCTTGAGAAAGATTACAAGTCTGAGATTGTAAAGAAACCTGCAAGGACATATACAAGACATTAATCTAAAATATCCTGAGAAACAGTGCAAGGTACCGCTCTTTACAAAACGTTAGACATTTCTTAAAACAGTATTATCATCTCTCAACATGCATTCTTCTGTATATACACATACGTATATACAGGGTGTCAATTTAATGGCGCCCACGGACCACAGATTCGTGTAGAGGACATCAAAACAAACAACTTTTCTTAGTAACATTTTTCACGTTGGTGCGTCAATTCGATGCTACAGCCGTTCAAAAAAGACCGTCTTGCCGCCTGGATGCTGGCAACCCAACACAACATTTGATCGTATCTGTGGCGTCATTTCCTGCGGCGAAACAGCGCACGGTAGGGTTGCAAGGAACACACAAATTTTGTGAAAAATGACAAACTACCAACCACATTATTAGTTGTAAAACGAAGCGAGAAACGCGTCCAGTAAACCGAACATCATAGCCTACCACCCAGAAGATCAGCAGTCATCTCAGGGGAAGGGGGAAGTGAACCAACGATATGAGAAATGGTAAAAACGTATTCAAAATGAAGAGTCAATATCGGATTTTGTCTCAGCCTACATGTCAAATATCAACAACAATAACTTTTATTGTACTTACAACTTACATGTGGCTGTTTACGCCCAGCTACATGTCAATTATATTTGCAAATCTCGTTGCAAGGTTGATATCTACAGGTTTGTGTCCAGATACCTTGTAGTACTTTGTGCTGATAACGGAAGTATCCGAGGTTCAAGTTGTTACATTACGGCTAAAACACGTAGTACAACCACAGTAACAATCTAATGATGAATCAGTAGCGAATATACTGCCCTGTTCAGAGTTGCAAACTATTACATGTGTATCCGGTGCATAGATAAACACAGTCGTCGGAGAGTTTGTTTTACTACTATTTATATCCCTGTATTTTCAACCATTTTTGTCACTTGCCTCATAATGCCCTGAATATACATTATATTATGTGTTGCTTACCTTTGGAATTTTGAGTTCTTTCATTTCTATTTTGTCATCTGTTCAGTGTGTCACAGAAAAACTAGTATCAGAAGGACGAAGTAAAAAGGTAAAAAGTGTTCCCCTGTGCTTAGCACCACGCCATGAAGGCGTATAGGGGGTGTGGGGGTAACGCCCCACACTTTCTTGATCCGGTCGTGAGTGGGGGTGATGTGATCAGCAGAAGGACGAAGTGGATAGATTAAATTGTAGATGCCAACTTGGTAACTAGATTTGCAAATATTTGACATGCAAGCTGATACAAAATTCGATATGACCACTTCCACTTGAATTCTATTTTCTTTCTACCATTTTTCGTATCGTTTGTTTACTTCCTGTTAGGTTACAGAACGTGGTTTCTCGTTTTGTTTTACGGTACATAATGTGGCTGATTGTAGCTATGTAATTTTTCACAGTATATGTGTGTTCCTGGCAACCCTGTAACGCATCGCTTCACGGCGGGATATGACGTCACAAATGCAATCTAATGTTGTGTGTGGTTGCCAGCATTCAGGCGGCAAAACGGGCTTTTTTGAACGACTGTAGCGCCGAAACGACGCTCCAACGAGAAAAATGTTTCTGAAAAAAGTTGTTTGTTTTGATGTCCTCTATACGTTTCCGTGGTCCGTGGGCGCCATTAAAATGACACCCTGTATATACATATATATATATAAACCTTCATTTTTGTATATACAACATTTATATATCTATATGAAAATGTATGTATAGGCAATATATATACAGTAAAACCTAGTTAATCCGTACTAATGAGGATGGATAAGTTGATCGGTTTAACGAAAGTCCGGATTAACTTAAATAAGCTAAAATAACAGTAGAAAGTGCATTAAAACTCTGTTTATAGCAACAAAACACGTTTGTTATGGTGTATGTAAGGGGCATAGGCCTAAATACGCTATACAGCACAGTACAAAGTCTGCGGAAAACAGAATTTCATCAGTGGTTGACTGCCTTTTCTTTGGGAAGATCTCTTGTTGACGTCTAGCCACATTTAAAACCTTGCATTCTGCTTTCTTTCCCCTTTTGCCTGTTTATATTAAGCGAAGTCCGGCTTATCGGTGTCCGAATTAACGAGGTTTTACTGTATATACAAAATGTGGCCCGTTCCATTTTAGAACGGGACACAGAGCTTTTAATATTTAAAGTAAAAGTTCCATAAGCTTGTACAGACACGGACACTTCTGGGTTGTAACATCTTCATTGAATTTCAATGGGATCATTACAATCCAAAAGTGTCCGTGACTGTACAGCCAATCAAAAAGCAATATTCAAAAATAATATACCGGCCCTCCGTGCGAGTTGAAATCAATCAATGAAAAATAATATTGATTTGGTAATTTTTTTAAATTTTACTATTTTCAAAATATTTTTAACACGTTTTAAAAACAGTCCCAAAATAGATATCCATTGTTACATTTCCATTTTAAACACTGCCTCCCCGGTAGCGTAGTGGTAACGTTATTGGCTTTTAATCAAAGGATCCCAAGTACGATACACGTTGGAGACACATAGTGCTTCGGATCCTACTTTAAACTGTAGGTCCAGCCCCGATTAGGCTTTCTGTGCATAACTCGAACGTTAAAACAAATCGAACCAAACACACACATCTTAAACAGTCTTTCCTTCGTTATAAAGAGCACAGATCAACTATTACCATTATGTAGCATAATAGGCTCACTGTGGTTTCAAATTCTTTGGATAGGGAGATAGTGTCGACAAAAGATGCTCTTAGCTATTAAAAACGATTATCTGTAACCGGAACCATCTTGTGCACAAAGGGTACAATTTGGATCAAAGACCTGGGTACTGTCGAAAACATTGAGGACACAATGTATCCCAGAAACACCTCCGTTCCTCCGCCATTGTACAGACAAGAATAAATGGATTAGTAGATTCAATTTTGTCTTGGAATATTTTATAGATTTTTACTGCTCCAAATCCTTTGTTTGACAACTCCATACTAAATTGAAATTTGGTTTCAATAAAGTTTTGGTTTCTAGTGCTTCCAGTTCCCGATATATTCCGAAGTTTCACATGAACCACGATCACCCTTAAAGCCAGTTGCCTCAGGATTGTATAATAGTACCTTCGTAATAGAGCCATAACCAGAACATCACATTATGGAAAGTTATGAAGCAAATCGTGATGGAGGGGTCTTGCCTCTGAGGTCCCCGAGAAGCCTGTCTCTTCAATTTACGCTGACGGTGTACTCTGTGCAAAGTGCTCAACAGTTAATTTTGTACATAAAGAGCAGTTTCCGTAAGTGTGGAGCAGTGCCAGCGCCTCATGCGGTAACTAACAGAACTGCGTCTAGGGGCTTAACTCACTGAGGTTCCCCTTTACTCTTCGATCTTTGTCCTTCAAGCTCTCCCTCTCTTTCTATTCTGCCTCCTTTGCTCTCTTTCACTCCTTTCATCTCTTTCACGTTTCTTTTTTAATTTAGTAACTCCTTTTCTATCCATTTGTTTCTATCTTTCACTCTTTCTTCCTCTCTGTCAATGTTTCTTTTCTATCCTCACTTCTTTTTCGACTTCAACTCACTTTCTCTCCTTTCATGCATTTGATTTCTGTTCTCCTTCTTTCGAAATGTTTTCTCCTCTGCACCTTTTAGCATTCTCTCTTCTTTGAACTCTTTTCTCCATTGCAGTCTTTCCCTCCCTTGCATTCTTTTCTCATTTCCGTTCTTTCACTCCTTTGTGCTCCTTCACTTCTTTGCACACTTTCAGTCCTTTGCATTATTTTCTCCTTTGCACTCTTTTCTCCGTCCTTTTAACTCATTTCTCTTTTGCACTATTTTTTTCTCCTTTGCACTCTTCTTTTCCATAGCACTCTTTTCTCATTTGCACTCCTTTCCGTTCTTTCTTTCCTTTGAGTTCTTTCACTTCTTTGCACTCTTTTCGCCTTCCTTTTAACTTTTTTCTCTTTTGCACTCTTTCTCCCTTTTGAACGTTTCTCTTGTTCCTCGTTCTTCCACTCAAGTTCTCCACTTTCTTCCCTTTTCCATCACTCTATTTCTGTCGCACTTTCTCTTTTTCTTGAATTCTCTCACCCAGTAATCCTCCTTTTTCCCGTTCCCTTATACTACATCTCTTCTTCACACCATTTCTCTCCTACTCCGTTTCTTTCGATCCCTCTTTATTCTCTATCCACCTTTCGATCTCTTTTCTCCTCTTAGTCTTTCCTGCCTAACATTCGTACATTTTCCTTTGCTCCTTCCCATTTCTATCTTTCATTATTGTCCTCCGAGCTCTTTCTATATTCCTCTCTTCTTTGTTTCCTTCATCATTCTCCTTCCCCTCCATTGTAACCTCTGTCTACTCAACTCTTTCGCGGGACTTCGAGTGGCTTAGAAAAAACCCACTGCAAAGCTTTAGTTAGGATCGCTACCAGTAGGGTTTGAACAACGATTGACTTGAATTTCAAAGCATTAATGCCTAAATGCTAATTAAGTCGGAATGGCGGATTTCTACAGCCTTTAACTTTAATTTATAACTCATTTCGATAATGATTTCACTGTTAATTGGCGAGTTTGTTTCTAAAATGAACGAGAGAGCTCGTACTGCCTCAACACACATGGCCATTGTGTGTTTGTGCAAGTAAAATTAATTTAATCACCACAGAACTGGAAACCGTAATTCAGTCATTTCAACAACGAATAAATTTGCATGTTTTAAGTATCATAAACGCAGTAATGACATCATTATAACCTTGTAAACACTATAACTCGTACGTAAAGCACGATAAAATATGAGCTTTAACATTTACAGTACCAATAAAATGGACATAAATTTTAAAGCCTTTCTCTCAGGCTATTAAGTTAGGTTCTTAAAAACTTGCACACATATTTGTCACATATTTATTGTGGTCATAATTCACCATTGTTATGGTACTCGTTATACAGGAAAACAAGTTGTTTTTTTTGTTTTTTTTTACATCCCGTGGTCAATGAAACAACAGCGACATGTGCGGCGAGAATGGAAACTACAAAGCTTGTTTCCCGGTATGATGACTATTATGGACAAATATTTTATGGTGCAAGAATTCTTCCCATTAGTAATTATTGATAACAAGTAGTATTTGTGAAAATATAGTCTGATTAACACAGAAATTATTGATAATTTTTTCAGTCACAAAGTTGTATCGGTTTTCTTATTAAATTGTATTCAAATTGCCACACATTATGAATATTATGCGGTAATATTAGCTTAAAGCTAGAGTACGCCATCTTACGTTAAAAAGATCTGTGATAGAGAAACTAATATAAACACACATGAGTTAAGCAGACATGTAACATGTATTTTTTGCTATCTTCCTTACTTTGCGTTGCTTTCTGCCATTTTTGGTGCTATTGCTGGTAAACGTAATGTAGGTGTGAATCAATTGAGAGGTTCAATCAAGATTATGCAGAAAAAGGAAAAAATGTCTGTAGGGTGTCTGCCACGCAAGAGGCGTTGCATACCAGTTCAAACGGTTCTTACTGTCCAACTGTCGCGACAGTAGTTCTGCAATGGCACTTTCGGCAACAGAAAGAAGATTAAAAGTATAGTATAATAGACGTAATATCCAATGAGCTCAGTAGGAAATACAAAAATCTGTTTTTATAATGTCTGCACTAGAGTTAATTGGAGACGACATCAAATATATGAATCGTCTGCTTTTGTACACTCCTATTCACATAAAGTGGCACATTTTGTAAGGTTGGACAGTTTTAGTATGTGCCTGCCACTTTATCTGAACAGGAGTGTACGTCTCTCTCTAATTAGTTGAAAACAAGAATTAGCACATATGTTGTATCAATCTAGCAAACATAGACACATTAGAGTGTATTCCAGTAAATACATAACTTATGAGAAGTGGCGGCAATTAGGGACGGCGTGGGGAGCAGTTGCCCCCCCCCCCCGTTTTTGCCACTTTTGCCCGCGCACTATGGTAAACCTTATGTACCAAGGAAACGTACATTGCCCTTGACCTCCTATTTTTGACACCTAGCCCACCCAATTTTTTTATTTATTTTTATTTATTTATTTAATAGAAGATTCCGAATACAGCGTTAGCCATTTTACATTAGAACGATTTTATAGAACATGAGAACAAAAATAATAACATAATACAACACAAATAATAACATACAAAAATGACATGTGGTGAGAGACTTACATACTTTTAGTTACCTTTCTTCTAAAGCGGTCCAGATTTTCAAAAATGAGCGATGAGTACCCTCTTTTACAATTCTCCATCTAACAACGGTGTGTGATGGGTGACCGTCACAGAAGGCAACCACAAGTCAACCTCACCTCCACAATGTATGGCGCCTAAATCACAGCCAGTATAATCGTCTGTGGTGCCTGTGTTGTGTCCATATATGTATGTGACTGTCCAATCATCCATTTCATCGTATCACCATTCATCCCATAGTCGCGATTAGCCAAAAATGGCAGAAAAGCGAAGTGAACTGACTTAGTTCAATCCACATAACAACAAAAGGGAATCATTCACGAATAGCGTGAGGGTATATGTAGCTAAAATGACTGATTCGTTTTATTTTACTTTGCTTTTCTGCCACCTTTGGCTAATCGCAAAGGTGAGAATGAGTGAGGATATGAAATTGATGAAGGTACACTTCATTCATACCCACGCCGGGATTCGTACCCGAGGCCCCTGGCATCATAGCGCGCTGTGCTAACCACTCCACCGCTGAGGCCGGCTAAATAGCTAAAGTGCTAATACGTACATACATGCCAAAATTACATCTCGTCTTGAGAGTAGATGCAAAGTCTATCCCGTCTAAATCAAAGTAAAATAATATCATCAGCAAATGTTGCACCCGTAAACAGAGCTCCACCGTCTGCTCACCGGACTTCCGCTACTTGAAGAGCTGTCGGTGCTCAGGGAAGCAAAGTGAAGACAAGAAGAAAAAGCACAAATTAAAGGGCTTGTCGGTACGTGTCTTGAATATCCTGAAGTTCCACGTGTTCGACCACGCGTGACAGCTTTTGCCGTACACAAGTTCACTTAAATGGCCTCATTAATTTCCGAATGGGGGTCGTCAATGCTAAGACTAACTGGATCGCACGTGCCACACGAAAGGAACAATTATTAAAAGAGGAAGGAGACCACGTCTAACAGATGTCGATATAAACTAGTTTCTGAAGAGAAATTTGAAATTAGTCTCTGTAGAAACGTGAGCAAAAGAGTAAGGCATATTGCAAAAGAAATATGGCGCTTAGAATTAAGGTTTCCCTACTAAGAGCCCTCTGGAGCCTGTTCGAAGCATCGAATTGGGGTGAAACTTGGTATAGAGGCTATATAGACCATCTGGAAGCGAATGCTGATGAAAAAAATAGTTCAAATTATCACCACCAGTTGTAAATGTGGCGCTGAAATAACAGCCAAGTCGGACATGTAAAACTTTATTTCTAGGTTCAACATGCGCCTCACCAACATCAATGACTCTCTTTGGAAGTGTATGACAACGTGATCCAAGCAGCAGGATGTTGTTCACTGTGCATCAGATTTCAGCGCCACTTTTCCACCTCGTTGTGAAAATTTAAACTATTCCTTCCTCGTTTCCCCATGGTATTCATAAATTCTATACCAAGTTTAACCGCAACGCGATGCTTCGAACGGGCTGCAGAGGGCTCTGACCAGGGTAACTTCAATAATGATCACCCGGTATATTATTGCGATGACTCTTACAAGAGTTACTTTTTGCTTTATACAACGCAACGTTAATATAATTTATACAACATGAACAAGTTTATTGTGGACTGTCACAAGATTAATAGGAATTCAATGGAAAAGAAGAAGAATGAACAAACACTAGGACATATCCACGTTCTATCCTGGATTCGAACCTAGAACCCCGTCGCTTTGCAGCACGCTAAGGTAATAACGGTAATTCAATGCGATTGAATATGAATGGGATAAAGGAGGGTTACCTTTTACTACTTGTTAGTTCCATATTTCAAATCCATTCACTTTTTCTTCATATCTACTCTGTGAACAGAAGTGCCCCTCTCATGCCTAATTTTATATCTGGATCAAGACGTTTTTAGAATTGCAATAGCGTATCTTGCCCTCAGTGATGAATTGAAGAAGTGGCCCGAGGGAAAATCCCCCTGAAATTAAATAGTCCCCCCCGAAAATTGCAGCAACCTCGCGGAGCATTGAGAAGTTTGGCAACCATGTTCAATTTGGCTTTCTTTCAGTCAT
This sequence comes from Lepisma saccharinum, assembly GCF_977018435.1. NCBI lineage: Eukaryota > Metazoa > Arthropoda > Insecta > Zygentoma > Lepismatidae > Lepisma > Lepisma saccharinum. The sequence continues at coordinate 45,453,196 of NC_139247.1, read as the reverse complement.
TTTATTTAACGTAGAACGTACTTTTTCTGTTTTTTCGTAGTAATAAACACTTTTTCGGTACTCTTTATAATTAAAAGTCAAAATAATGAACGAATTTAAATTAGCCTATAGTCTGTTTTGATAACTGCTAAATTGAGAAATATGATGGATCAGGATACGCATCAAGCTTGTCTAAAGGTGTCAACTGAGGGGAATGAGTAACACACAAAGTTTCATTGATGATGTCATCCACAGAAATGCTGTAGAAATCCTAGACTCCTTAGTTTGTTGTGAATGTAATTTATTGCATGCTCTAATGTTTTATTGATTCAGATATCATCATTCTTAAAATTATGTTAGAAGGGGTCCCGGGTTCGATACCCGGTGGGGCACTTGACACAGTGGTTCGGATCCCACTTTAAACTGTAGGTGCAGTCCCGATTAGCCTCACTGTGCATAAAGTGGGCTTAAAACGCCAAATCAATAACAATAACAATTAAAATTATGTTAATTAAACCTAAAGTTAATTTAATTTCATATCAGAAGTAAAGGGCATTTTAAAACTGAGTATTATTTTATTAGTATTGTAAAATAATAATGAAATCCTCTCTCCTTCTCCCCGGCCCCTGCCCGAGGAGTAAAGTGGCAAGTGGCTGGATTCAACACTGCTTTCCCTTAACCTGTTCATCGGGGCATTCACAATAATAATATTATGGTTTCAGAATGAGAACCATGATTTAATTCGATGCGATTAGTACTAGAAATACTCCAGAAACTATCAGAAACATTTCCCGAAAACGTCCAATTTTAATGGTCATGGTGGGAGAAAATATACCTTTATTTCTCCTAAGTTTCATGGCCCTGAATTACGGTAGAAGTGGAATCTTTATGATGAACACTAGAGTCAGATTACTTTCAAAACATATCAAGGAGTTGATTTAGCAAGCCTACCTGCAACGTACAACGTGACCTAGAGGCTTAGCGATAGGTGCTGGGGGCGAGATGAAGTCAGTGGCCCGCTTGTTCGTTGGTAGCTGCCGGAGTTACCACTCGCATCCAAGCTGCAAATGCATAACACTCGATATGGAAGTATTCAGAATAGGGACATTTCACTGATTTCTCAGTTCTTATCCTCTAATTTGGAAGAATGGGACACACTTCTATTTCTAAACACAGATGTCACGGAATACGTAAATAGCACATGGTGAAGATTACTTGGTTATGAGTCTCTCTTTTTAGGGTATATTTGGTTCCTATTTGGCTAACTTGTTCCCTTGTAAGCTGGAATCACTAGAAGCTATATAATGTATTAGAAACTATACGTAAAGCTAAAAGAGACATAATATTAAGTGTGGTGTCCTGTATGTAAAGGTTTTGTATTAGAACGTTCACTTATGAAATAGATTCACTTACAAATGTAATCCCCATGACCACTTTGTTGCACCATTACAGATTTATTTTATTTATTTAAATACTTGTATTGCTATTGTGTACAGACGGCAAAAATAACAGATACAACAAGCGCGAGAACAAATGTTACGCTCCCATGTAACGAATGAAAATCTATAATCCATGATCTTCGCGATTGTTATAGCTACAAAGCCAGATGCCGTTGTTTACAATCGTTTCCGTCATCTGGGCGTTAATACTAACATAAACGTTTCAAGAAATAGAAAGGTAGGTCGAATGGTCTTGTTAAAGAAAGTACAATAAAAGAAAATTAATATGGAGGAAAAGGTGGTAATATGGACCTTGCTGATAAAATGGAACACCTGAATATCTGAAGAACACGCTGCTGCACTCTAGTGATGACACTTGTCACTTGTTTATTAGTTTGCCCTCAAGGTCATAGGATCGCTACAATCGTTATTTGTGTCATGGCGGGCGTTCGAGAAGCCCTTTTGTCTTTCGTCGAATTTCAAACCTTAGGAAAGGTACACAAAACATTGTTTTTCAGCAACTTTTGATAATTCACAGATGATGTAAAGAACCACACACTTTACCTACATGTTATTTTGTGACATCTTCACGTGTTTACATAGATTTCGTCTTGTTCATTTAATGGTAAGATGCAATGTTTTCAAGGTGGCAATGTTTGTATTATGGACCCCCATGGTGATGGTAATATGGAACCCGGTTCCATGTTACATACACGTTTTAGAAAATTGTGTTTATATTTTTATATCCTGACAGGAAAGGATGTATGTGTGACATTTTAGATATAGGGTGTTTCACCCAAAAAGCCGTGATTTCTAGCGGCTACAAAATTTATTTTAAGAATAGTATAATAGTATAGTAAAAAACATAAATGGATACACAAGAAACAACGTATACATTTTGTTTTCCAATGTTTTACGCTGTTTTGTTTCGTTTGTTTCAGGTTGTATAGTCCAGTATAATAATGGCGGACCATATACTGTCGTTGCAGCAGAAGATCTCATTGGTGACTTGGTTCATTGAATCACGCTTCCTTGTTGGTGTCCAACGACGATTCCGACTGGAGAATCAGTGTGCATGGGCACCATCCACCAAGTCCACATGGCGTTATGTTGATCAGTTCAATAAAACTGGTAATGTTAGAGAGAAGCAAAGAGAGGGGATCCACACCAACTGTGCGTACAGAACAGCATATTATCGTAGTGCGAGAATCTGTTGTGAATAGCCCGACAAAAAAATCTTTGCGACGTATGTCAGCAGAAAACGCAATATCCCTAACATCATGTTGGCGTATTCTGCGAAAAGACTTGCAAAAGTTCCCCTACAAAATGCATATGCTTCAAAAATTAACAGTCATTGGAAAAATAAGGCGTTTGCATTTTGCAAATCAGTTCAGTGCGTTAATTGCTGATGACCCTGACATTATTGGTAACTTGTGGTGTACAGACGAAGCGTTCTTTTATCTGTCAGGTGAAGTAAACAAACAAAATGTAAGGTTTTGGGCAACAGAAAATCCGCATGAAATGGTAGACTCACCACCTGAATCCGGAAAAGTTTTTGGCTTGGTGTGCTATTTCAAAACATGGCATAATTGGACCTTTCTTCTTTGATGGCTATGTCACATCTGAAAATTACTTGCAAATGCTTGAGCATTACTTCTATCCTGGTCTTCGTCCTAAAAGGTGTCCACTTCGTCGGCAATGGTTCCAGCACGATGGAGCTAAATCGCATACAACAGAAACTGTCCTTATTTTCCTTCACACAAAATTCCCCAATCGCTATCCATTGTTTTATGAACAGGGTTACAGTGGCCTCCATGCAGCCCAGACATTAACCCTTGTGATTTTTCTTTATGGAGTTACCTCAAGCAGGAGGTATTCAAGCTTAAACCCCGATCTTTAAATGAATTGAGGGCAAACATTGAGCAGTGTACTGCAGCAGTTAGTCACGTAACCCTTGGTAAGGTTTTTGATAACATGTGCATCAGGGTCAGGGAAGTGTACAATCGTCAAGGTGGACACTTTGAACATGTCTTACATTAAACTTTAGTCTTTGATTTATCAGACAATGTAAATTTATCTTACAATGGGCATCATTAAAGAATGTTGTTGTACTTCAAAATCACGGCGTTTTCACTGAAACACCCTGTAGATGTAAAAGATAGAAATCTCTTTCGCTTTGGTCCATTGTGATCTATCAAACGAAACAGCTATTGTATGCATTCAACATTTGTAGTACTTAACTTTGTTCATTAGATACAAACACTCTTCTATGACTATCATTATTTCGTAATTTTTATTTTAAATAAATTCTATGCCCTCTACTTCACAATATTGCACAATACTGCGCAATAGTTCCTCATACTACCAGCAACATTTGTGTGATGACTTGCTTGTACTTTTCTCGGTAATTTTTACACAGATTAGCCTATAAGTGGAATATTGTACATTCAAATTTGGAATGGGTAATCAATAGAATAATGAAGCTAAACATAACCTTAAAAATTGAGCTTATAGTTCAGACAAAAAACAAAGCGAGTTCCATATTACCGTCTTTCTTCTCTGTCACTAGATGGCACGGCAGTACTATCACCTTAATTGTAAATATATTAATGGTTGTTTTCATCAATTGACAGAGAAAAACATAACACAAGAACTGAATATTTAATGTTTCAAACTTTGAGATACAGATGTACATATTAATATTATTAGTATATAATATGAGCCCCAAAAATACTTATATTTATGCTAGTAATGGATAATTATACAATATAATATGTGCAAGAAAACCATGACATGAATTTGATAAATAATAGACTTTATCCAAGGAATCAAGTGCGTAGTTAGAGATCGGTTTGAGTGGCTGTTTTAAGTCCACTTTATGCACAGTAAGGCTAACCGGGACTGGACCTACAGTTTAAAGTGGGATCCGAATCACTTGTGCCTCCACCGGGTCTCGAACAGGTTTGTTCATTGAACTCTAAAGCCTAACTATTGCGTATTTTTTGGGGAGCAGGAAAAGGTTTATTAGCCATAACACGAATTGGACCTTTCCAAGCTTTTCTCACTTTGTTTCCACTGATTCTTAGATATTTGGGTTTAAACTCTCTTGATATATTTCTAAGAATGGATAATATTGTAAATAAAGTAAATAAAAAATGATGACATTCATGTTAGAGCAATGACAAATATGAAATTAAAACTCTTTTGTTCTAGATGTAACTTGTGCAACTTGACCATTACGTTCGCATTTTACAAGATCTGACAGTCTAGAAAAGGGCACCGTACTGCACAATGCTATGAATCTGCATAAGTGGGCGTGGCAGTATGGCTCCAAACATTCTTCATTCCAACCATAGCAGGATTGATATAAATAATTATTTCTTATCTGAGGAGGATGTCTGCGCGTACAAGTCTGGCGAGTAGGGGAGATGCTCACATCTCCATCTTTTTTTCTTGCCTAAATATTAGTTTGAAAGCGATAGAGTGAGAAGGATGACCAAAGATTCACCAGTCATATTCTTTGCTTGATTCAGATGACAGAAGGCGTGCGCACGGGGTGGAGGGGAAAGTGAGGGCAGTTGCCCCTCCTAATTTTCTGGCTAGAAATTTAGTATAGATACTATTTTTACCGTTATTAAACAATATTATTCTCTTTAAGAGAAATTAAGAAACGTGCATTCGATAAGTCGCCGTACTCAAAGTTTGAGAATTTTTGCTCATAATTTATTGAACTTGTCAAAGCAATGAGCACACATCTTGAAATCACAAAAAAATAATTTTTAAACTAAATGTGAGTAATACTGCAATATCTGAGGTCGGTACCACATCGACAAGACGGGAAACCACTTTCCACGCGTTCATTTGACTTAATTTGATTTGCTTTATTTTACTTCTCTTCTTGTGCCACTTTTGGCTAATTTGCGAAGATGGAGATGAGTGATGATATGATGAAATTGATGAGTGGACACTCACAAACATTCATAGCCAGTCAGGGATTCAAACCCGGGACAGCTTTCAGCGCGATGAAATGCACAGAAAGAATATTGAAACTAAGATTGAAACAATCATCCATTGCTCTTTTTAGCTGGATCATCGGGAAAGAGACTTCTCCATTTCTCCACACATCTTTCATATGAGATACTCAAAATATGGTTCCAACATAGCGAGTCGCTGTGTGCGCTCGCTGAGACGCGGAAAAACGCTGCAACTAACGCATTTCCGGCGTTTCAGTGAGCGATAACCTGCAGACTTCTGGCACGGAAATTCCATGCTTCGGTTCGGCGAGTTTCCCTGTAGTGATCGTTACACCATTTCATTTCAATAGAAGCAGACAACAGAAGTTATGTTGCTGCATTTCTCCACGTTTCAGTGGGCGATGTGCTTAAATGGTATTGTTAACAAACTGTGATTGTACGTCTCATACCGAGAACTGTAACAGCGGCACTGCTCTAAACATAATATAGACTCGTTCTTGAAGGTCAAACCAATCTCTACTGGCAAGCTTGCCAACTCATTCAGATGAATGCTGCCTTAGTAGCTTATTTCTAAGTATCAGTGCGGAGACTTTTCGAGGGACTGTATTTTCAATCCGACGAAAGTTCCAAGCAAATACGGAGAGTTTATTTTCTATATAATTGAACTATTGCACTTCGTCCTCCAGCAAATTATTTGTTATTAAGACTCTAGCATTTTATTCCTTAGCCTAGTTGCATTACACCTACGTGGTCGCAGAATAAATTGGTCACACATTGGAAATGAATAAATTACGTGTAGATGTTTTGAAACTGCTGTACGAAATCATGTTGGTATGTTAATTAGTCTGAACCACAGAGAAGGAAAACAAAGGGGGGAGGGGAACAGAGAACTTTTGTGCCACAGGTTGCCCCTTGTACTTACGCTTCCTGCGCGTCCAGTTCCAAGAAGTCAACTAGGACCCCTAACAACAAGGAGAAGAAGACAACGCCCACACTCCAGGCCCAAACTACTCCCATTCCAACAACACGAAAAGCGCCATTCAACCACGGAAGCCCGATACCAGTCCAAATTTGGCTGCGCCTTCTCCCAGTCAATCACAGGTCTCCAAGCGGGGACCCTCACCTCCGATCACCGACCAAGCGGAGGACCTGCGTCGGCTACTATTTCTACTTCTGGAACCAACATTTCTCCAGACTCTACGCAAAATGGTGGATGGACTTCAAGCCCTCCGCAGTACCAAAGACCCAGAGGCTAGCTGCTGTCGGCCATCTGACTCGATTTGTATGTTCTTCGTTTGTGTTTGTCTTGTGCCGTCTGGGAACACCACAGATCTTTCCTCCTTGCGACAGTTGCGGGAGGGATCATGTAATGCCCAATAGATTTGATTTGATTTGAATTTAAAATTTTGGGAGCGTCAGCACTTAGGCTATTTTGCTCCCGTCACATTATACGGGGGCCAGCCCCTTATCATTACAAATAACAACTCTAACGTTGCGTAACTAAAAATCTTAAAATGTTTTGACTTCTGTTAAAAGCTGAGGCTGTAAACGGGCACTCAGCACACACAAGGACAAAAAACAGGACAACACACACAAAATTATACTGGCCATAGTGCCAGTCGCCAGAGCCTCGTTAGTCTTTAGTCCAGGGTGCACTACGTGGAAGTGAGGTTGACTTTTGGGCGCCTACGAGGAAGGTACCCCTTACACCCCTAATGCCCAATAGAAAATCATGTAAACCTAATGTAAGTTAATGAGATTTCAGCAAAATAAAGCAAGAAGCTGATAAAAACACCAGCCCTGTCCACGAACAAAAAAAAAAGCGACGTATCCAGTAAAAATACTAATTGTTGTTTTACACTGGTTTTAGTTTTCGTTTAAGCACATTTTATGAATAGACAGGCTAATCGGGACTGGACCTACATTTAGAAGTGGAATCCAAACTTTTCAAGACTATTTTTCGTTTCGTTTTGATGAGTTTAACAGAAAGCTACAAATGATGATGCCCAAAGAAAGTTTTGTGTTTTGAAAATATTTGTAGATTCCTTTGTCTGTGTTTCTCATTAGAATGAGAATGTGCTTTGGAGTCATTCCATGCGAAATCAACACAGCCTTTGACCTGACCATCTCCGATTTTCATGAAATTTGGGGAATTGAAACTATGCATGGAACTTAGTAAGTATAAAATTTTTTAGTTTCGTGCGTCTTGTAATTGTTAAATTATTCAAGGTCAAAGTTTGCAGAAATTGTCTTTTTTGAGCCCACTTAGCTATACTAAATGTGCTGTAACTCCGCCCCTATTTCGCCTAGGAAGCTCAAATAAAGCTTATTGTACAGGGAATTGAATAAGCTTTCCAGTGATATATAACAAGTCTACCTTTGGATAAAAATATAATTTTGTCACGTGACCTTGACTTTTGACCTTGAATATCTCAAAACATGTCATCACCAAAAATCGTGAAAAAAAATATATTTGGTCACTCATACCATACTCTAAAACATACCAAAAAATCATTCTGGGACTGCAATGGGATCAGAAGATACAAAATAATATGTGTAACTATGTGACTGATAAAATCCCCATTACATGAACTATGAAGAGTCAAATGTCCCTTAACACTCCCTACAAAATGTGAAGGAGTTATCCTGGGTATAATTGGTCATGAAAGAAATAGGTTAGGCACAGGGAGATTTCTAGCCGTGTGTGTCAAGCGCAGGTCCGGCATATTGTTGACCGCCATATTGAATTCAACGCAAACATTTCAAAGGAAAGGGGGTGATGTGATATATCAAATCAGGCTAGAATTTCACGAGAAATGAAGTGACGAAGGATTTTCAAACGTATATTTAACCAGCAAAAATTTATTACTGCATGCTTGTAACCATTTTCTCCTTTTCGAGGTGTTAAAAACAAAGCATTGGAATGCTCCTAACGTGTTAGGAACTCATCGAAATCACGCTGACATCTAGGGAGAGAAAGAAGTATACGCACCATTGCATATTATTTTAATCAGCTACATTCACCAAATACTTGAATAGTGGAGAATATTGGGAAAAGTATCTCAAACAATTACGTGACACTTCCTTTGGAATGAAAAATTCTTCAGTGACGAGGCAAACTTTTATGTTCACGGTGAAGTTAATAAAAATAATATGCAATACTTGTGATTTGCTCAGTCGAATGGTTGTTGCTGGTAAGCTAATTATGTGTATAATGTATGGCGAACGGAAATGGTTGGTCCATATTCAACAACGGAACCTTAAATGGTGAAGGCTTCTTGGATTTGTTAAGTGAACAGGTTTTTTCACCCTTGCTTACGGTATATGGCACTTTTCAAGAGTTTTGAAACAGGACAGAGTGTGACCACACTATGTAGACATTTTCGCAATTTCTTCATGGTAATTTTCTAGGTAGATTGATGGGCACACGGGGATCTATTAAAAGGCCTGCACATTCCCCAGATCTAACATCTTAGGAGGACTTTTACCTTCAGAAACATTTGAAGAGAATGGTACATGCACTAAAAGTCCCTGATATTGACCATCTGAGAGAAGGCATAGTTGCTGCTTGCGATGTTGTTGCACATACTACATTACCAAATGTTCTATGCGACTGTGAGAGACGTCAACGAGTGTGCTCACAGGAACATTGACAACATTATAATGTGCATATATCGTAAGTGAAAGATATGTGTATAACTTTTTGCTGGCGTAAGATACGTTGGAAAATCCTTCGTCACTTCATTTCTCGTGAAATTCTAGCCTGATTTGATATATAACATCACCCCCTTTCCTTTGAAATGTTTGCGTTGAATTCAATATGGCGGTCAACAATATGCCGGACCTGCGCTTGACACACACGGCTAGAAATCTCCCTGTGCCTAACCTATTTCTTTTATGACCAATTATACCCAGGATAACTCCTTCACATTTTGTAGGGAGTGTTAAGGGACATTTGACTCTTCATAGTTCATGTAATGGGGCTTTTATCAGTCACATAGTTACACATATTATTTTGTATCTTCTGATCCCATTGCAGTCCCAGAATGATTTTTTGGTATGTTTTAGAGTATGGTATGAGTGACCAAATATATTTTTTTTCACGATTTTTGGTGATGACATGTTTTGAGATATTCAAGGTCAAAAGTCAAGGTCACGTGACAAAATTATATTTTTATCCAAAGGTAGACTTGTTATATATCACTGGAAATCTTATTCAATTCCCTGTACAATAAGCTTTATTTGAGCTTCCTAGGCGAAATAGGGGCGGAGTTACAGCACATTTAGTATAGCTAAGTGGGCTCAAAAAAGACAATTTCTGCAAACTTTGACCTTGAATAATTTAACAATTACAAGACGCACGAGACTAAAAATTTTCATAGTTACTAAGTTCTATGCATAGTTTCAACTCCCCAAATTTCATGAAAATCGGAGATGGTCAGGTTAAAAATTGCACATATCTGTGTTGATTTGGCATGGAATGACCCTTTGGCATTATCTCTACCAAGCCCATTCAATTTTAGTATTGCACTTACACTTCTTTCCATAACACAACAATGCTCTTTTTAAACTGCTAGCAGATTAACAGTAGATGCAATAGAATGGCACCGTACTGCTGCATCTGTCTACAAAAGAAGCATGTGTCTCGCTGCGACATCTATGAAGAGTTTTTCATTCATATATTCTGTAGTTTCATGACTTTTGGAACGAAGGATCTACGTGACTTCATACCAGCGTTTAAAAGTAACACTTACTTTCATTGAGGAATTTTACTGTCGTTCGAAAATTCCCCGCACTCAAAGTTTGAGAATTATTTGCTTATAATTCATTGAACTTATGAACTACTTAATTTATTGCCTAAGATTTGGGTGCATAATACGACATTTAGAACATTCACTTTCTTTCGCATTTTGTCATTTCTAATTGCATGCGAAGACTTCAGTGTTTTGTACATTTACTGGGAATGTGGTACACTTGCTAGAAATAATTTATTGTTTAATAAGATAAAGTGCTTAAGACATATCCTTGTATATACGTAGAAAGAAAGTAAAATGAAATAAGTGATGATTCAAGTAAACCCGACACTCCTTTGCATCATTTACTTATTATTTATTATACATATGTGAATACTTATATTATGTACCACAAACACAAACAAAAATATATGCAAATCTGCATGTGTTTGTTTTATTGCTTGATTCATTGATTTATACTCCCTCTGTCCCATCATTATAGTCCGGTATGCCAAAATGGTAACATTTTATTTATGTTATTTTGGATACTTGATCGGCCAATTTGTACTGATCCTTGAGTAATAACGTTGCATGACTCATTCCCGTGTTTTTTCTACTTCTGTATACACCAATATCAAGTTTGACTATCGGACAATTATTATGGGACAACAAACAAAAGTGTACCGGACAATAATTATGGGACAGTGGGAGTATTATTTTAATTAGATTTTCTGACACTTTTGATTAATCGCGACGATGAGAATGAGTGATGAGATGATGAAACTGATGAAGGAACACTCACAAAGAACACACATGCCCAGGTCGTCTCGAACTCTGAACCTATGGCATCATAGCGCGCTGTCCTAACCACTCTGCCATGTGGGTCTTCTTATTTCATTGCAGTTAATGATCACTGTGTCTAATATGTTTGCAAGCAGGGTTTTTTAAAGGTCCAGGAACCCATAAATTCCAGGACCGGAAACTTTCTTCTCGCATAATTTAAATTCGGTCCAAGTTGCGTATTGGTTCATTGAGGAAAGGTTCCTCGACCGCATTTAAATCGATCCTTAAAAAATCGTGGACCGTATTTTGAGTCATCCGGAAAAAGGTTCCTGGACCGTAATTAAATGGATCCTAAAAAATCGTGGACCGTATTTTGAGTCATCCGGAAAAAGTTCCTGGACCGTATTTAAATGGATCCTAAAATAATCCTGGACCGTATTTTGAGTCATCCGGATAAAAGGTTCCTGGAACTTATTTAAATTGATCCGGAAAAAAGGTTCCTGGACCGTATTTAAATGGATCCTAAAAAAATCCTGGACCGTATTTTGAGTCATCCGGATAAAAGGTTCCTGGACCTTATTTAAATTGATCCGAAAAAAAGGTTCCTGGACCGTATTTAAATTGATCCGGAAAAAAGGTTCCTGGACCGTATTTAAATGGATCCTAAAAAATCCTGGACCGTATTTTGAGTCATCCGGATAAAAGGTTCCTGGACCTTATTTAAATTGATCCGAAAAAAAGGTTCCTGGACCGTATTTAAATTGATCCGGAAAAAAGGTTCCTGGACCGTATTTAAATGGATCCTAAAAAATCCTGGACCGTATTTTGAGTCATCCGGATAAAAGGTTCCTGGACCTTATTTAAATTGATCCGAAAAAAAGGTTCCTGGACCGTATTTAAATTGATCCGGAAAAAAGGTTCCTGGACCGTATTTAAATGGATCCTAAAAAATCCTGGACCGTATTTTGAGTCATCCGGATAAAAGGTTCCTGGACCTTATTTAAATTGATCCGGAAAAAAGGTTCCTGGACCGTATTTAAATGGATCCTAAAAAATCCTGGACCGTATTTTGAATCATCCGAATAAAAGGTTCCTGGACCGTATTTAAATTGATCCGGAAAAAAGGTTCCTGGACCGTATTTAAATGGATCCTAAAAAAATCCTGGACCGTATTTTGAGTCATCCGGATAAAAGGTTCCTGGACCTTATTTAAATTGATCCGAAAAAAAGGTTCCTGGACCGTATTTAAATTGATCCGAAAAAAAGGTTCCTGGACCGTATTTAAATGGATCCTAAAAATCCTGGACCGTATTTTGAGTTATCCGGATAAAAGGTTCCTGGACCATATTTAAATTGATCCGAAAAAAAGGTTCCTGGACCGTATTTAAATTGATCCGGAAAAAAGGTTCCTGGACCGTATTTAAATGGATCCTAAAAAATCCTGGACCGTATTTTGAGTCATCCGGATAAAAGGTTCCTGGACCTCATTTAAATTGATCCGGAAAAAGGTTCCTGGACCGTATTTAAATGGATCCTAAAAAATCCTGGACCGTATTTTGAGTCATCCGAATAAAAGGTTCCTGGACCGTATTTAAATTGATCCGAAAAAAAGGTTCCTGGACCGTATTTAAATTGATCCGGAAAAAAGGTTCCTGGACCGTATTTAAATGGATCCTAAAAAAATCCTGGACCGTATTTTGAGTCATCCGGATAAAAGGTTCCTGGACCTTATTTAAATTGATCCGAAAAAAAGGTTCCTGGACCGTATTTAAATTGATCCGGAAAAAAGGTTCCTGGACCGTATTTAAATGGATCCTAAAAAATCCTGGACCGTATTTTGAGTCATCCGAATAAAAGGTTCCTGGACCGTATTTAAATTGATCCGGAAAAAAGGTTCCTGGACCGTATTTAAATGGATCCTAAAAAATCCTGGACCGTATTTTGAGTCATCCGGATAAAAGGTTCCTGGACCTTATTAGTAGGTAAGTTGGTACGTTCTGGAGCTACCCTTTGACCTACTTTTTATTTTACGACGTTTTACGCACTAAACTAACCTACAATGAGAAAAAATGGACAGAAAAAGCTCTGGCATCACACTTTTTAAGCTATTTTTTTTACTTTCTGCACATTTTGCTCTTATGCTACCTCACCCTTTGACCTACTTTTTATTTTACGACGTTTTACGAACTAAACTAACCTACAATGAGAGAAAAATGGACAGAAAAAGCTCTGGCATCACTTTTTAAGCTATTTTTTACCTCCTGCAAATTTTGCTCTTATGCTACCTCGCCCTTTGACCTACTTTTGAAATGACTTACGACATTTTCCTATAAGGCTGCTGTCTCCTCTTACTGTAAGATCCCTCAGTGTAATCTACTACGATGTGCTAATAGGCTTCTGCTCTCAGCGTAATCCGTTTTTTACGCACTAAACTAACCTACAATGAGAGAAAAAATGGAGAGAAGAAGCTCTGGCATCACACTTTTTAAGCTATTTTTTTACCTCCTGCAAATTTTGCTCTCGCCCTTGACCTACTTTTGAAATGACTTACGACATTTTCCTATAAGGCTGCTGTCTCCTTTTACTGTAAGGTCCCTCAGTGTAATCTACTACGATGTGCTAATAGGCTTCTGCTCTCAGCGTAATCCGTTTTTTACGCACTAAACTAACCTACAATGAGAGAAAAAATGGAGAGAAAAAGCTCTGGCATCACACTTTTTAAGCTATTTTTTTACCTCCTGCAAATTTTGCTCTTATGCTACCTCGCCCTTTGACCTACTTTTGAAATGACTTACGATATTTTCCTATAAGGCGGCTGCCTCCTCATACTGTAAGATCCCTCAGTGTAATCTACCACGACTTTGCTCTCAGCTTAATCTGCCACGATGTTTTTGTTTTTAAAACTCATGTGTGATCTTCTACAATGTGTGTGTGTGTGTGATAATCAAAATTATTTTTGTTAAGGAAATCCCTGGCCCCTGCTACGACCTAACAGGGGACCTCTCCTACGATGTTTTGGGCCCCCGTTACGATATTTTTCTGTAAATTGCTCCTCATGATGTAAGAATTGGTATTGTAGCGGTATTTGAAATCGAGTGTGCTGCATGAAGGGGGAAGTACTCTTCCGCTCTCCTATTGTTCAGTGAACATGAAGGGGGAAAAATCTCTTCATGTTCACTGAACAATAGGAGAGCGGAAGAGTACTTCCCGGCTTTTCATCGAAAGCGTGGGGTGCGATGATGTTCAGTTCAGACAAAGGAATTGAGGGAGTATTTTCTGATGCGGATTACGCCACTTTGCTCAACATATCACTCCTCGCATCCTCTTATAATCCGAAGCTCTGCCATGGAAACTTCCATATCATCTAGAGCGACTGTTCTGCGAGTTGATTCTTGAAAGTAGCCAAACAGACGTTAAGGGATTGTGGATGCGACTCGCATGAAACAAGCCAAACAGCCCTTAACGTATTGTGGAAAGAAAATATACTCGCAGAACACAAAGTATAGAAAGTTTTTTGTTCCTGTTGAGTGTGTGTTCCAGAAAAGTAAGTCTCTTGCATGATATGTTTTCTTATTGGTGTTTTATTCTGCGAGTTGATTCTTGAAACGAGCCAAACAGACGTGAAAGGGATTGTGGATGCGACTCGCATGAAACAAGCCAAACAGCCCTTAACGTATTGTGGAAGAAAATACACTCGCAGAACTACACATACATTTTAGCACGCATTTTTTGTTTGTGTACCGTTTGTTGATAGGAAAAAATGTGTGTGCGGGACACATTCTTAGGCCATTTCTTTATTGCGTTTGATATCAAGTGGAAAGTGTGGTTCGGATCTTAACTGTTTTAACTTTTTTATGCTCAGAAAAAAAAAATTCAGCTCAGAGGCTATGACTATGATTGCAGGGGGGCTGTCTTCTGTGTCTTGAGTTGCTGTTTTAAGTCCACCTTATGCACAGTGAGGCTAATCGGGGCTGGACCTACAGTTTAAAGTGGGATCCGAACCACTTGTGCCTCCACCGGGTATCGAACCCGGGACCCGCCGATTACAAGGCAAATGACGCTACCACTGCGCCATGGGGGAGACCCTGTCTGCTGTGTGGTTGCGTGGTGCTAACCACATCACATATGCGAGTTGTTCTGAATCCAAAAGGCGAGAGAGTTAGGGGAGATCTGTGAAGGCACTAGACCAAAAAGTTACATTGTTGTAGGTCCCATAGGAGCCGAGAAAATGATTGTCTTGGAAAACGTCTTAAGACAATTATCTTAATCTTTAAGAAAGTCGACTTCCGGTCTGTCAAGATGTTACTTCCGGTCTATCAAGAAAATTTTCTTAAGACAAATATCTTAAGACGTTTTCCAAGACATTCATTTTCTCGGCTCCTAATTGAGCTAGGATGATGATTGTGGGTTTGTTGGATAGGTTTTGATGATAACTACTCAACTACAAGCAAGCGCCCCCCCCTCAATTTGTTTAAGAAATTCGATTTGATCCTAAAAACTCTGCATCCTATTGGAGTGTTTGGGCGTTTTAGATTAAAAATTTTTGTAATGGGTGGTTGTAGAAAAAGCCATTCTTGCTCGACGAAAGCAATATATTTTAAAACTGCTCTGTGACCCTCTCGTTCTTCACGTCGTGGACGAAGGACTTCTCTGCGACCAAGATGACACTACATAGGGTATCGGCAGACAGCGCGTCGTGGAACTCGCAAACGATCTTGATGTTGGTTCGATCGTTGACCACCACCTGCTTCCTTTTTGTGGTATTGATGACGGTCATGGGTCTCCGTGCTTTGAATTCGCTGGGCGTGTAGTACATGTCCACGCTTCCCTCGGTCACGCGTTTGTAAGCCGAGAACGCTTCGTAAAGTTTGAGGTAATCGTTTTTGGTCATGTCGAGGTTGTAATTCTCGCGCGGGAACACTTCGTTGCGTCCATTCTTCAGATAAACGTTCTTGATCTTGCAGTCGTCGAACTTGCTGGAATCTTTTTCCTGATCGTTATCGCGCCAGGTCTGAAAAAGCACTACGACGAAATCTGGCATGTCGAACTGTATGTTGTTGAACTGCGTCGTCACGTCGAATTCCATGTGACTTCCCGACGCCATCTTCTGCACGCACTGGTAACCGTGAAAGTGAATCGGCACCTGCGGACTTTTCAAGATCTCCGCTTTGTACTTGAGGGCGTAGTTCGTTTCGTATTCCACCACCGGCATTCTCAATTCCATGCTCCGGATGACGCATTTCGCTGCTTCGGGTAAAGTGTTGGCTATCGGCGTGGTGCCGTCCGGACCCAAAGTAGCGTATCGCATCAGTGCGTCGTTGTCGTTGGCCGCTCTTCGAAACGTGATCCTCAGTCCTCCCTTCCACATGATCTCCTTGTAGTCCGAGAAGAAACCAGGCAGCAGACGCATGGGAAAGAGCACCGTGTGACTTCTCGTCGATATTTTGGTCCCGGCTTCGAATCCCCCGGCCTGATAGTACGCTGCGTCCGTTTTGGATAATTTCAACGTTCCCACTGCCGTCGACGTGATGCCTGGATAATCTATTCTGTCGATGACGGTGTTGTGTTTCCTCACCTCCACCTGCGAGAACAGGTGAGGTACGAAGTTGTCCACGAGTATCAAGTTTGCTGCTGCGGGAAACGCGTCTCCGCTTTCTTTCTTCACCACGTCGAATTGAAGGTAGAGGTCCGCTCTGTGAGGATGAATGAACCCGTCGCCTACGTCCACGTCGTATTCGATCTCCCTGTTCGCTTCGTTCAGATTGGCGAACGTGCGACGGTTGGGAGGGAAAGATTGCAATTCGTAACTTTCGATTTGCTCCATTTTCACTATGTGTGTTATTTATTATACGTTGATCTCCACGATGGCCGTCGTAGTGGCACCTGCGAAATCCACCACGTCTCCTTTCTCGTTCGTCACCACCAACTCTATGTCGTCTATGCGGTTGCGACATACTGGAAAATAGATCGGCGAAGAGGGCGTGTAGATGATCGGTTCCATGAACTCGGAACTTGGTTTGAAAGTGGCTATGATTCCCGTCTGCTTGTGACTTCCTAATAATCCGTCCGAAGATTTCGTGATCATGCCTTCCGCCACGTTGCAGTGTACGTTCAAAGTCTCTATGGCCAGGAATTTAGGAATGTTGGTTGCTACGTGCTTGATGCCAGCTTCGAGTTTTGGGTGGTTGTTCTCGAAACCTAAAAGTTCTCCCATGGTGCCCAGGTCCACGGTCTCCGTCGCGGATAGGATTTCCACTCTGTGCGTGACCGAATTTTGAGAAAGGTATGTGCCTTTGGGTAATTGAGCTTGCAAAGTGGAAAGATTGTATTGTCCTGGCGTGACGACGATGTGTTCGCTTCCGACGCTAATTTTGTTGTTGTGCTGCGTGACGTTAGGTATGAGGTACATGCTGTAGAATGCACGCAGAGCTACGGATTTAGGATAGACGATGTCGTCGTGCAGCGTGAGTTTCAAGATTGAAGATACGCTCGTGAGATGGAACACGCCCATCCTAGTGATGCTGTTTGAGGTTCCACAATGCTTTCTGGAAATCCTCGATCGTAGGGTTATTTATTTTAGAGAGAAACGCGAGCACGGAGAGGCAGAGATGACCGCAGTTCACGTCTCCGAAATTTTGAATGCGTTCGTCGTTGTAGTATATAGAGGTTTTGTTCGTTTTCAGATAATGAATTAAATTTGTAGGTGGAACACCTCCGAAAGAATCGAAAACGAATGCTTTATCATCATTTTTGTGGTAACATATCCAATGCGTGCCTGGATTTTTTTGACCGTCCAAGTTGACTACTCCACATTCTCTATTTTTAACGGTTGAAGGTAACGAGTCGGACATGAAAACTCCTCTGAAGTGTTTGATTTGTAACGGTTCGATCAGAGATTCAATGTCTCGGTTGGTGAGTGCTGTTGTTTCTTTTTTTTAGACTTCTTCATCACGCCCTTCCCCCTTTCTTCTCCATGGCCAGGTTGTGACGTTTCTGTTCTTCCAATTCCGCCTTGTTTTTCTTCGAGTCGATGACGGTTTTCGCGATGGCGGCACTTCCGCCAGCCAAACTTCCAACGGCCCCCAATGCTGCTAGGATGGCCGGGATGCTGAATATGAAACCTCCGATCTTTTGCTGTTTCCGCGAACGCTGCAAGCGTCTCAATTGAGGTGTGCTGAGAAGTAATTTCATTCCGTGTCCTTTGCTCAAGCAAGAACGTTTCTTCTCGCGTTGTTTCTTGGTGAGTAACCCATCGAGGGCACCAAGATTTTTAAGATTGGAGTATGGTATCTGGTACACGACACCCTTGGGCTTCATGTTGATGCTCTATGTGTTATTTATATATATATTCTGAGATTTTTTTCTTGTGTAGTTTTTTTTTACGGTATGTTATTTATACAGGGTGTTTCTAAAGGTCGTTTACAACGCTTGGGAGGTGATTCCTCACACGAAAACAAGCAAAAAGTCTAAGTTCAGTAGTGGGGTTTACGGGGGGGACAGGACCGGAAAGGAAGAGCTCTTCTCCAGCAGATTTGCTATACTTAAAACAAGCTCAACATGAGCATATGGGCTTTTTGCTCATGTGTGGAACTCTGCCTAATCCAAGATTTTTGTGAAAATGCCCTCAAATATTTTTCGGAAAGGAAGAGCTTTCTCGGAAAGGAAGAGCTCCCTGAGAAAGGAAAATATGCCCCTCTTGATGCCACACTTAAAACTAGGCCACCCACCCACACCCACCCACACCTACACCCACCCACACCCACCCACGCATATTTACTTCCGGTCTACTTCCGGTCCACTTCCGGTCCACTTCCGGTTTACTTCCGGTTTACTTCCGGTCCACTTCCGGTCCACTTCCGGTCCACTTCCGGTTTAAGTTCAATTGGACACCAGGCTCATCTTGCATATCTATTATTAAAACAATATATTGTGCAGAGCTCTTCTAGAATTGCTCCGTGACCCTCTCATTTCTTACATCATAAACATATGATTTTTCACCTATGAGAATAACACTACATATGGTGTCATCAGGTAACGCCTCGTGGAATTCACAGATAATTTTAATGTTTGTCCTGTCATTCACCACAACTTGTTTTCTTTTTGAAGTGTTGATTACAAACATGGGTCTCTGTGCTTTGAATTCATCTGGTGTGTAATACATGTCAGTATTGCCAGTAGTGACCCTCTTGAAAGCCGAAAATGCCTCATATAATTTGAGAAAATCATCCTTGGACATGTCTAAATTGTAATTTTCTCTAGGAAATACCTCATTTCTGCCATTTTTAAGATATATGTTCTTGATGTTGCAGCTATCAAATTTACTCGAATTTTTTTCCTGATTGTTGTGTCTTCCAGTCTGAAACAATACTACCACAAAATCAGGCATGTCATATTGTATACTAGAGAATGAACTTGTAGCATCAAACTCATAATAAGTACCAGCGGCAGGCTTCTGTACGCATTGATATGTATAAAATTGTAAAGGTACTTGTGGATTTTTTAGGATATCAGCTTTGTATTTAAGAGCATAACTGGCCTCATATTCAACAACAGGGATTCTTAGCTCCATAGTCTGAATAATGCATTTGCCTGCCTCTGGTAAGGTATTAGGCATAGCTTCTCCTGTAGGGTTTAATGTGCTGTACCTCATCAAAGCATTATTATCATTTGCAGCTCTTCTAAATGTAATTCTTAAACCACCCTTCCACATAATATCTTTGTAATCTGAGAAGAATCCTGGCAACAGGCGCATGGGGAACAGCACTGTGTGGCTCTTGGTTAATATTTTATCACCAGCCTCAAATCCACCGATTCTGTAGTATGAAGCCTCGGTTTTGGATAATTTTAGTGTGGCCAAAGCTGTGGAGGTAATGCCAGGATAATCTATTCTGTTTATAACAACACCATGCTTTCTAATCTCAATTTCAGAGAACAGATGCGGCACAAAATTGTCCACCAATCTTATATTTGAATTTGCTGCATAATCTGTACCATCGAGCTTTACAACATCAAATTTGATGTATAGATCTGCTCTGTGGGGGTGTATAAAGCCGTCCCCTACATCAAGATCAACCTCTATTTCCGTGTTGGGTTGATTTAAATTTGCAAATGTCCTCCTGTTTGGAGGGAATGATTGTAGCTCATAACTCTCGATATTTTCCATTGTATGTATTTTTATTTAAATGTTAATCTCTATGATAGCAGTTGTTGTGGCTCCAGCAAAATCAACTAATTCTTCTTTCTCATTAGTGACCATCAATTCAATGTTATCTATTCTATTATGGCACACAGGAAAATATAATGTTGGGGATGGATTGTAGATGATTGGCTCCATGAATTCGGAATTAGGTTTGAATGTTGCAATGATGCCAGTTTGTTTGTGAGTGCCTATGCCATTTGATTTGGTGATCATACCCTCAGCCACATTACAGTGAATATTCAGAGTCTCTATGGCCAAGAATTTAGGTATATTCATAGCAGTGTGTTTGATGGCCGCTTCGAGTTTTGTGTTGTTCTCAAAGCCTAACAGCTCTCCTATAGTACCCAGATGCACTGTTTCTGTAGCAGATACAATCTCTACTCTGTGAGTGACAGAATTTTGACTTAACACTACACCTCTGGGTAATTGAGCATTTAGAGTGGACAGATTATATTGCCCTGGAGTGATGACAATTTTTTCATCCCCTACTGCAATTGTGTTGTTGTGGTGTGTAATATTAGGGATCAGGTACATGCCGTAAAATGCTCTGAGAGCTATTGTTTTGGGATACACTATGTCATCATGCAATTTGAGTTTCAATATTGAATTTTGGCTGGTGAGATGGAATACCCCCATGATGTTTTAAATACCACAAGGCCTTTTGAAAATCTTCAATTGATGGTTTATTTATTTGAGACATATATCTGAGAACAGATAAACACAAATGTCCGCAATTAACATCTTTGAAGTTTTGAACACGGGCATTATTGTAATAAAGATTAGCTGATTTTAGATATTTTACTAAATTTTCAGGTGGAACACCTCCAAATGAATCAAACACAAATGCCTCATTGTTTAAATATTTAAGATAACAGATCCAGTGAGTGCCCTGATTTTTGTACTCATCCAAATTAACAATGCCACACTCTTTGCTGAGTGGTTGTTCTGGTAAAGAATCAGACATGTACACACCTCTAAAATGTTTGATGCCCAGTGGCTTGATTAAAGCTTCAATATCTTGGTTTGTAAGCGGCTCTTGTTTTTTTTAAACTTATTCATGGCTCTCTTAACACCTTTGCCTTTTTTCTCCATGGCCAGGTTATGGCGCCTCTGCTCATCTAATTCTGCCCTATTTTTCTTGGCATCTATTACTGTTTTTGCTATGGCAGCTGATCCCCCAGCCAAGCTCCCAACTGCCCCGAGAGCAGCTAAGATGGCAGGGATGGTAAATATGAAACCCCCAGTATGTGATTTTTTTCTTGATTGCTGTAATTTTTTTAATTGGGGGGTACTAAGCAACAATTTCATACCATGTCCCTTTGCAATACAAGAGCTTTTTTTCTTGCGCTGTTTTTTGGTCAAGAGACTGTCAATAGTTTTAAGAGATTTGAGACCTGCATAAGGTATTTGATACATAACACCCTTGGCCTTCATTGTAGGTTTATTATATATATATTCACAACCCCCACCCCAGTTTTTGTTTGGTACTCATAGCTATGGTGGTTCCCAATGCTGCTATTTTTTCACTCAAAGAAGCATCTTTGCTTACAAATCTGCCAAATGCAGCCTCTTCTAATTTCTTGTCTGCAACATGTCTCTTGTCAAGATCAGAATGTGTGTTGTATGCAATATCATGGTCTCTACAAGCAGCATCTAGGGGATTTACACCAGGATCACCTCTGTTTAATCTATGATCCAATTTTGTGCCTGGACCACAATACTGATAGCCTGGAATGTGTAGTTCAAATGGCAGCTTGTTTATGATGTCATTAACCAGCCCCCGACCCTCAGAAATATTCCAAAATTTAGGTGGTAGAGTATTAATAATTTTTATGAGATATCCAATCCCCTTAGGGTCATTCACTATAAAATTAGACAATTTGGTGCTTATCATGTCCATAATTCCAACCTTTTCATTGTAAAAATTGTGGTTGCCAGCATTTTCCTCCCCAGCTATGACCAGCAACCTATCTACAAGTTTCCTGACATCATCAACCCACACAAATTCTTTAGGCAGGGTGTTGTATTGTTTGATTCCACTGCCAGTCTTGATCTGTGACCATATGGGCTTGATTAAATTATTGTATTTTGCCCCACTGCTCGACTTGACTCTTTTTTGTGTGGGATCATTGTTCTGGTATAGAGCATCTGATTTTATTAATATTTCTTTGTAATGTTCATAATCTTGATCTGTATAGCTGCCAGGCCTTTTCCTAGTCATCAGTTCCCACAACCCAGGTGTGCCGGGGTACTTAACAAAACCACCTTTTTCTCCGAGACGAGATTCTGAATATACAATTATATCATCTCCCATAAATGTTACTCTGAAATTGCCAATTCTATGTATGATGCTACCATCAAGCTCTGTGTCAGCATATAAGCCAAACACCTCATCTTTGTTGTCTTTAGGTGTGGTTAAATATTTTTGAGCAAGAAGACCCAATTCAATAGGATCCTGACTAGCTTCAATTCTTCGAGGGGCAACAGGACTAGGTGTATGAATACTGGAAAGTGGGGTGAATGGATAATCTAATATGTTCCTTGCAGCTACAGGTACAAGCTCTGTGATCAAATCTTGATTTTGCTCTGTAACAGTTTTGATATTTTTACCTAAATTATTAATAGCATCAATTACGGGCTGTTCTGTTTGTTTGTGTTTTTCATAGATTCCCCGGTTCTCTGATTTCCATCCCTTAAATCTTTTTACAAGATAATCTCTTAACTTAAGATCATCAATGATTGGTCGTTTCATGGTTATTTATATATGTTTCAACGTCTAGAAAATCGTTGATTTTGTTTCTATATTTTCCAGTATTAGGTGTTCTTGTCATATCAATTGTGACAAACCCATAACCGTCCTGGTTCCAGCACCTGCTGCAAAACTTGGAAAAATCATTGTAGCTCAAGTCCCCACCTACATATTCATCATGTATGTGTTTGAGGTTGGTATGATCTTGATGAAACACACATATAAAATTGCTGTTGTCTCGGATCAGCTGCTTCGGTATTTTAGAAAAAGTCTGTGCCAGGTAGAAACAATCAATGTTTTTGTGCCGCCCCTGTGTAAAGAAATTTCTAACCTTGTTTTGATTATCCAATATAATGTCATCAAACACAACAACAGAATTATCGAGACATTCATGGAGTGGCTTAACATCTGGTTCAAAAGTGGCAATATCCAATCCATCATATAGCTTCATCAGCTGCTGATATTTTAATTGTTCCAAGCTCTTAGAGAAAACATACAAGTGCCTGTTTTTCCAGTCTAACCAGTTGGGTGCCAATAAAAAATTACCAACCATTAGTGTAGTTTTACCACAAGCAGATGGCCCAACAATAAGACACCTAATATTATCAGGCAGCAAGTTGCCATTTCTCTTATTCTGCTGTTCAGGTTCTGGCAGCCTCTTTATAACATCCCAGGTGTTCATATTATTATTTTGTCTGCATCGATCCAGCTGTTTTCCGGATGACCCAGCCATTTGACAAGTAACTTGTTGCCTTTTCTGCGGATGATTTTTTCTATGAGATATGTGTCAGGCTGTTTAGTTTTGCTGAGCTCTTCTTCATAGAATCTGCCTTTGAGAATTTCTCCTTGATGATCCTTTATTATATATGTGTTAAGGGTCCCGGGTTTAACTTGAACCACTGTAAATAATTCAGTGCTCCAGTTTCTTGTGAAGCCTCTTTTGAATAAGTGCTTATATTTGCTGATTCTTACTTGATCCCCCACCTTGTATTTGGCCCTTCTTGTTGTTGGCTGGTATCTAGGATAATAAACAGTTCTGATTAATTTTTGCTCATCAGATGAAGTTACTTCAGAGGGTTTCATGTTGATTGTGGAATGGACCGAGTTGTTATATTTATGTAGAAGTTCTGGAAGAATATTAATCCATTTATAATTACCTTGAAGTGTAAATTGTTTATACATAAGATTTTTTAGGGTTTTGTTGAATCTCTCTACAATTGAGGCTTTGAGATCACTGTAACTCGAATAATGTTTTATTGCCTGGCTTTTAATAAATTGTTGGAACACAGAATTATAAAATTCTTTGCCATTATCTGTTTGCAAATATCTCGGTGATCTTCCTGAATGATTGATGATTGTCCTGAAGGCTTCTGTAACACATGTTCCAGTCTTGGATTTGAGTGGTACAGCCCAGGCAAATTTTGAAAATGTGTCTATTACAGTGAGTAGATACTTGTAGCCCTTGTTGATTTTGTCTAAGTTTTTCAACTGTCCACTTGCCATTTCAATCAAGTCGCTCTGCCATAAATCATCTATGCCCTTTGTGACTACTGGGAGTCTCTTAAAATTATGTCTGGCCTGTCTGTGTAATTCATCAACGATAATTTGTCTAGACATGGTATGAAAACAAGAATATTGCAACTATGGGGTGTTCAGCAGCTGATACTGCAGGATTTTCTAAATATAATTTGTCCCCTATTTGTATTTTAAATTCCAAAGTGCCATCATCTTCAGTATAGGCTGTTTCTAATGTATTGGGGTCTGTAAAATCCTCTAACTCTACACTGGTAATTTTCGGTTTGTTGTCAGCATTTGTTATTGATAAGGTAGGGTAGTGGTGTGCCTGTGGCTGATGCCAATATTTGATCTTGATTGGTCTCAGTGTGCCCCCAACAAAAAACTGGTAATAAAATTGTGCAGGGGACAGCATATATATTTTGCCACCTGGTGTAAATGGTGAATCATATTCTTTGTTGGGGATGCTGTACAATTCAAGAATTACTGTATGTTTTGGATTCTCGATTATGCCTGTTATTTCCTTTTCTGCTGTAAGCAATCTGCTTGTTACAGACTCAAGGTGCTCATTGATGGTCCTAACAACATCATCGTGGCCTGGCTTGATTTTTATGTCCACAACAAGTTTCTTGTATTGTTGCACAATCTCTTGAAGCTGGGTGGCAAAAACAGACAGGGCATTTGCTTGATTGGATTCCATGGTCCCTAGCTGTTGCTTGATATTGGCTACAATTTGCTGTAAATTTTCAACAACTGCCAATTTTGAATTTTGAGCAGTAAGATCATGGACCTGTCTTCTGATATCCTCAAACAGGGCATGCAGTTCATTAATATGTTGATTGGTTGGTAGAGTGGCCACTGTTTGAGTAAGTTGTTTGATCTCTGCTTGGATATTCTTGATATCTTCTGATTTCAATATGCGATTCACAGCTCTCTTAATATTTTTAAGTTCCTGTGATGTGGGAAGATTTGATACTGTATTTTGCAAAGATTCAAGTGCCAATTTCACATTGTTTAATTCAGAAGCATCAGCCACATTTTGCATGGCATTTTGGAGCAGGGCTATATCTGCCTGAGAGGGTGTGGATTGTTGTAAAATTTCAAGTTTTGTTTGGATATCATCGATCAAGTGATGAAAATGAGATAGCTCAGATTCAGTATTGAGGTTTTCAAGCTTTGTGATTTGTTGCTGGACACTGACAAGAGTATCTACAATCCCAGGCAGGCGGGATTCTAGTACATTTGCCAAATCACTTTGCACTGCTGCTATTGTACCTTCAAGATGGGCTATGGTACTTTGAATTTTTCCAAAATCTTCATATGTTTCGAGTTGCAGCTTAATATTGGCAACACTCCGAGTTATTGCATTCAAAGCATCAGAAGATGGCAAATTGTTCATAAAATTTTCAAGTGTCTCAATTTTTCCTTTAACCTCGGCTATGGCATTGTGCAGAGGGTCCAGATTAGGTATCTGGAGTGATTGAATCTGTTCTTTCAGAGTGGAAATGACTAGATCAAAATCTTCCTGTGATTTTATGCTTTTGACAATTGTTTGGAGCTGTGTGTGGACATTATTTATCTGCTCTTCCAATTGCTGTTTCAATTGCTCGGAGTTGTTAGCCTGGGTCTTAAATTTGGCTTGAAGAGCTGCTACAGCTTCTTCTAAACTTTGAAAATTATCTAATGTTGCCAAATCAGTATATTTCTGAAGCAGCAGTTTGAGTTCAGAATCAATTTTAAGAAGAGGGTCCATGCATTGTGATTGTAAATTTGTAATTTCTAATTGAAGACTGGCATTGAGTGTGGTTTGTAAAGCTTGTAAATCACTTCTTAATTTCTTGACTCTGACATCAAGCATAAGAATCTCGTCACTGTGATCTTCATGTCTTGTGTGGCCAAATATATCGTTAGGCATTTTCTTTTAATGGTTATTTATTATAGAGTATCTGATTCTTAATTCTATGAAAAAGGGTATAAGCTTGTCATAAGATCCAGGGACCTCAATATATAAGCAGTCACCAGCAGAAACAGTATAAACAGTGCCAGAAATCATGTTTGAGTGCTTAATTCTGTAAATATTTCTCCCTATTGAAATCTTGACTTCACCCTCAGGGGTTGTAATAAATTGCAATTGCCCACCTACAGGTAATTGGTAATGATTTAAATTATTGTTAAATATGTACAATGTTTTGCCTGTTTCTTCATCAACATCTGTAAGTATGCTGTTCAGATGAATAATTAACAAGCCACTCAGTTTAGACATTATATCAGGAGAGGGTTGTGGTGTGGGCAGCTCCATAATAGCCTGTTTCTTGAACCCAAATAAGTTCATAGGCATGTTTATTTATTTCAAATCATGCTCTGTAATTGGGCATTGAATCCCATTTTTCAAATCACAATGCCCCCAAGGTAAAGTATGTATGCCACATGACAAAATGCATCTCTTGTCATCATGTGGGTCCAGAGCCACTTTTGTTACAATATTTGAAGTCAATAAGTGATTCTCACTCTGAATTCTATTTTCTGATGTTCTAATTGAATTCTGTGATTTGATGCAATTTTTATAATCTTCAAATACAAGCTCTTTTTCCACAGTTACTCTGCCAATTCCCTTGGCCTTTTTGACAACCGCACTACATGTTTTAAAACTGTACATCTTGGCACTTAACCCAGCAAATTCCACAATAACATCGCCAAGTGTCTCATCTTTTAACTTGCCAGGCACCTTTTTGTTGTGGGGTTGAATCTTTGTATGTTCACTGGTATCAAAGTATTGAAACAATTCAGGCTGTGACATATCTTGATAAACATCTTCTGTTTGAATATCAAGAATAAAACTATCCGTGTCCATGTACAATAATTTTACACGATCACCATAAAAAGGTTTCAGCACCTCATAATATAATGTTAACATATGTAATTTGGACAATTCCAATATCACAGCCCCTACATAAATAGGTTTATCAAACTTGATCTTTGTTTTCTTCATGTTGAAAAGTGCCATGTGCTCATCATAAATTCTTCTGTAATTGAAGTTGGGCTTTGCCACTAATTTTTTGCTCAAGCTGGGGTCAGTATTTATTTTAACATTGTTATGTTTTCTAACATTTTCAATTGTTTTGCCAAACACTGAATTGATTATCAATTTAAACAAGGCCTTATCAAATTGGCTTACTGCAGATGTTCGTAGCTCGGTGTTCGTATCAATGTATGGTTTCAACCATCTTGAGTGCCTGAACCTCAAAACTTTTCTAACTTTGGTCACTTGGACACCATGTTTTATCAGGAACTGGAGGTTTTTGTAATATATGCCATATCCTTGTTTTGGCTCCAGGGTCATCATGAGCTTCTTCTGTTTAGAACCAGGTGAACACTGAACCTCGGGAATTGGGGACAAATCAGAAAATTTGTTGTGCAAATGATCAGGAATTGTCAGATCAACCTCTAAGATGAGGCCATAGTCACTGTCATCAAAATCCTGAAGATCTTCAATATTGAAATCTTCAACCCATTCAAGCTCTGCATATGGCAGTTTATCCATCATGGCATGACCATAGAGGCTATTGGCATCTACATACACTATATAATTTGATGGCCGTGCTGGATCATAATCAGGCATATACTTGTTATTTGCTCTGGCATATCTCTGAGAACATTGCACCATCCCTCCTCTTATACACTGCTCCATAAACAGATACATATCTTGATCGTGGATCAGATCCAATAGCTTTTTGGTGTTGAAAAACATTGCGGCCCATGCTAGGCCCGGGGCACTGTAAAAATACACTGGGTCCAGTCCATAATTTTGCATTGAAGATTTTCTGAATGCTTGCAATATATCAGCTAAGAGGGTTACATCAAGTTTTAAATATGCCATGTGATAATCACCAAATGTCTTGCATTTTAAATTGTTCCACATCAATTTGGCATGGTGATAATCTTCATCAGTGATTCCAGATCCTCTGATTCTGCTATAAAACTCTTCTTGTGGTGGCAGGGAACACTCATCAAATTTAGAAAAATCTGTGACATAGTCATATGGATATACACCCTTCCGCTTAATTAATTTCAGGTCCTGATTTGGAAACATAGCACGTGTGATTTTCAAGTCATCATCAGATAATTGAGAGGCCAGTGTAGCCAGGCTAGCAGGTAAAAATCTGTAAGAATCAAGAAATCTTAATTGAATAGAAACACCATCAACTTTAATTATCTTGCTAATAGATATATATTTTTCATCATTTTCAGCTAAAATGTTTAAATTCTGCTTGTCAAACCCCTCGTACCTGATCAGATGATGGAAATCATAATTGGATGCTCCATGGCAAAATATGGGGATAAATTTTGGTCTCTTGATCTGAATATTACAGCTATTACACAGGGCCATTAAGAATTTACCATCTGTATGAGAATGGTGTTTCACCTTGATATTTGTATCTGAAAATTCACAATCACATACCGGGCATTTTTCTGCATTGTTGAAATCCTCAATCTGTTCCTCTGTTAAAGGCAACATAGGCTTTGATATTAATAAGATGTTAGATGCTATGTCACGGCACACATTTTCTATTCTATGTGCAAATTTTTTGATGGCATTTGGTCCCTTGTATGAATATTCTTTAATAACAATACCATCCCGTATAACTATATAACAAAAGCTGGAAGGCTCATGTAACTGGTATGGTGTAGTTGAAGATTCTTCAGGATCTGGATTGCAGAATGCAAGAGGTTTGAGGTTCGATTCGAAATCACAGACAATATATGCTGGGTGTTCCAACAAGGCTTCATACTTTTTGAATTTGCAATTTTCACTTGGATTGGGCATCACCATATGAACAGGTTTATGGTTCCCACAGTATTTCAGATGCTCAATTAACTTGTTTTTAGCAATTTCTGCACTCTCTTCCCGAACCCCCTTCACCATTTTTTGACCATCAAATACAGTTAAACATCTTCTGCACAACTTGAATATGTTTTTATATTTATCTAGTTGCGTTCTCACTAAAGCTTGAAGATTATGTATTAGAGTGTAATGGTATGTATCATCTCCTTCAATTAAGAGCAGATCAATCGGAATTGCAGATTCATCATCAATTGTACTGATTCTGAGAGGTGCTATCGGGCAATTGCCAGTGGAACAAATAAATACATTAATAGATAATTGTTTGCCATTGATGTGCCTGGCCTTTTTTTCAAATTTATCAATATTCTGAACAGACATTGGATATTCCAAACCCTCTATTGCATCGTCAAAATCGTGTTCATACTGTTTGTAATAAGTTATTCTCTCAGGATGGTCTGAAACTGGATACAAAGCAGCTAATATACACCACAAAAAGCATTTCTGGTCGGCATTTTTTATATTGACCACGGCTCTTTTGTTTTTGATATTGGCAGGTAATGGCGCATATGTAGATCCTTGTAATGGGCTGAATTCAGAAATATTAACATAGAGCTTGTGTGATGAACCGCATAGGCTCCATCCGGACTCTTTTGCTGCAAATTCAGAGTGTTTAATATTCAGTTGATTTATCAAGCTGCTTATTATTGTATCTGAATTTGCATTTGAATATACAGGTACAGTTTCTGTTATGTGGGGCTGTGTAAATTTTGTGCCGTTTGGTTTCTTATATTGTACAAACAATTTGAGGGACAGTTTATAAGAGCCATTTTGTGCATTTAGAATTGCCTGTACATCAGGTTTTTTACTGTTCAAGAAATTCTCAATGCCACATCTTGGCTCTGATACAAACCGGTAATCCCTTAATTGGCCGTTAAAACTGCTACAGATAGGTTCATGGCGTGGCTGTTTTGCTGCTCTGGCATTAACACGTGCTTCGTGCCTTCTTTTCAGACCAGATGTGGATGGTTGAGGGGGCAATGTTGATGACTGTGCAGAGCAAGTATCTTTATGTGTATATGTAAAATATTGCATGCTGTATTTTCTATTGCATTTGGGGCAAATTTTTGTGGGAGTTCTGTATTTGTCTGGGTTACAAATTTTTTGGTGTCTGGCCCAATTAGAGCTAAATATATTTTTATTGCATTGGTCACAATATTTTTGATTCGGCATTTTTGCTGTTGTTTATTATATACAATTTCCTGGGTTTCAATTCAAAACTTTATACTGAATAAAAAATATCAGTTGGGTTCAGCACTGTGATTTGTATGTGTGTGTATGTGTGGAGGTGTGTATACACTTAATATTTTTGGCTTTGGTATTTATATAAAATTTCCTGGGTTTTAAATCAAAACTCTATGCTGGATCAGTTGGGTTCAACACTGTGCTTTGCGTGTGTGTGTATGTGTGTATGTATGTTAATATTTTTGGCTTTGGTATTTATATAAAATTTCTTGGGGTTCAAATCAAAACTCTATGCTGGATAAAAATATCAGTTGGGTTCAGCACTGCAACAACACAACCTTACTCTTCAAAAGCTCTTACAATACTGGCTGATATGCAATGCAAAATCTCTTTATATACCCTAAGCACGGACCGCATTGAAACAATAAGCCAATCAGAATATAACACATAATCACATTATGTCATAAGCAACCAATCAGAAAACAACACATCTGAAACAATAGGCCAATCAGAATATTACACATCATCAAATTATGTCATAAGCAACCAATCAGAAAACAACACATGTCTAATAATTTGTTGCACAGCATGATGCAATATAAATAAACCAGAAATAGGTCACAAGTGGGCCGGAAGTGGACCGGAAGTAGGCAAACCGGAAGTGGACCGGAAGTGGACCGGAAGTAAACCGGAAGTAGACCGGAAGTAAACCGGAAGTAGACCGGAAGTAAACCGGAAGTAAACCGGAAGTGGACCGGAAGTGGACCGGAAGTAGACCGGAAGTAAATATGCGTGGGTGGGTGTGGGTGGGTGTAGGTGTGGGTGGGTGTGGGTGGGTGGCCTAGTTTTAAGTGTGGCATCAAGAGGGGCATATTTTCCTTTCTCAGGGAGCTCTTCCTTTCCGAGAAAGCTCTTCCTTTCCGAAAAATATTTGAGGGCATTTTCACAAAAATCTTGGATTAGGCAGAGTTCCACACATGAGCAAAAAGCTCATATGCTCATGTTGAGCTTGTTTTAAGTATAGCAAATCTGCTGGAGAAGAGCTCTTCCTTTCCGGTCCTGTCCCCCCCGTAAACCCCACTACTAAGTTCCATTTTTACGACTGAGGCTTCGTTTCCGAGATAGGAGCCTCGCAAAAGGTGACAAAGTGAACGTCACACCTAACTGGGACGAATACTATCACAGATAGAGAGGCGGTTCCAAGGGAATCATAAAGGAATCGTATGTGCTCAGTCCGGAAGTCACTATGAAAAGTTCACTGCACGCATGCGCAATGGAGTCCTCAAAGGAATTGGGGATTTCCAGCAACAACAATGCATGGAAAAGGTATGTAACGCAGCAAGAAGGACCGTGACAATGAGAAATGCGTTCAAGACAACACATCCCGACCTCAAACATCAAAACATGACCACCGAACACAAAATCCGAAAAGTTGAGCACGGTTGCATACCCCAGTTACACGCGAGGAATGAACGAATCATGTCATGTGGCATACGAGAGACAGGAGGAGGGAAAGAAAAACACAATATCAGATGATTGCGACAACGTGTATTTTTACACGTGACAACTACGTAATATCCCCCCCCACACACACACACACAACAAACAACAAATGCTACAATATCTTACGCACAGACAGTCCGTGTCACTGTACACCAACTGAAGATGTCACTTTCACCACACAAAGGGGGTGGGGAGCAATACCAAAAGTGTTCGCACGCGATCATTGTGACGTAAAAGAGACCAGTTTTGGAAGCGCTGCACAGGCAAGTCTGGCTCTCGTAGTCTACGTTTGACCTTCATGACTGCTGTTCCCGCGAGAGGAGCTCGAAGGGTTGGTTCTCTCCGGCAGTCATCCCAATCGTGTTGCAGGTGCTGGGATATGATCAGCAGTTCGCTCTAGGTTGTCATACGCATTGAAGAGTACTAGTATGTTGCATTGAAAGAAGTTGACGTGGTGGAGTGGGCAAGTCAAGTATCGCAACAATTGGTCTGTGGTGTTCGTACGGTGATACGGCCAATTTGTGCAGTGTGCCAGTGTTATACAAAAACAATACTTTGCAGTTCCAGCTCCCTATTACACAGATGGCTGCGTATACGACCCAGCAGCTAGCAGACATGCATCTCATGTATGGGGAGGCACGTGGTAATAGCCGTGAGGCAAGGCGTCTTTATGGAGAACGCTTTCCACATAGACGTTTACCGTCTCACACCTTCTTTCAGGTAGTGGACAGTCGACTGCGTGAAACAGGGTCAGTGTTACCACCGCGACAAGAAGTTGGAAGACCCCGAAGTGTACGCACACATCAGTTTGCAGAAGATGTGTTAACAGCGGTCGCAGAACATCCTGGCACCAGTACGCGAGTGCTCGCTCGGGCACGAAACACGTCTCATGTGAATGTTTGGCGAGTGTTGTCAGATGAAGGAATGCACCCTTTTAAACTGCAGAAAGTACAAGAACTGTTACCTCGTGACTTTCGCCCTCGTATGGAGTTTTGCCAATGGTTGTTGCATCAGCTGGACACAAACCCTCACTTCGGGGCAAACGTATTGTGGACAGATGAAGCCATTTTCACCAGGATGGATGTCTTCAATAGTAGAAACAGTCATGTATGGGACTTTGACAACCCACATGCACTTTTTGTGGCCCATCACCAGCACAGGTTTTCAGTGAATGTGTGGTGCGGGATAGTACATGATCATTTAATTGGACCATACATTCTCCCTGTTCGCCTGAATGGTCGCACGTATCATGCATTTCTTAGTGAGGTTCTGCCTGAACTGTTGGAGACCGTACCTTTGGCACTGCGGCAAGAAATGTGGTACCAACACGATGGTGCACCAGCTCATTTCGATCGTAATGTACGACATTTCCTGCATGACGTGTTTCGCAATAGGTTCATTGGTAGGGATGAGCCTGTGCCTTGGCCACCGAGGTCGCCAGATCTCAACCCTCTCGATTTTTTCTTCTGGGGAGAAATGAAAACCCTCGTATACGACACACCTGTCACATCAGCTGAGGACCTCGTTGCTCGCATCAACGTCGCCGCCGCGACGGTAGCAGATACACCTGGCTTGTTTGCTCGTACTCGACAATCCTTGATTCGTCGCTGTCATCTCTGCGTAGAAGTAAACGGCAGACATTTTGAAAACCGTCTGTGATTATTGCCCTCGGCAAATACCAGTGAGAACACTTTTGGTATTGCTCCCCACCCCCTTTGTGTGGTGAAAGTGACATCTTCAGTTGGTGTACAGTGACACTATGACCGCCTACCTATTCTCGTAGCACTTCTGGCAACTGGAGAATCGCAGGGGACCAACTTCCTTACTTGGATTTTTACCTTTCAGGCTTAAACCACATACGCTAACTCATGCAAAATGTCAAAAACAAGTCTGGTGTTAGTAAATTCAGATTTTTATTAATTTTTACATGCAAACATGCTTGAAATTTGTTAGAAAACAATCCGATTAACATGCATCGCCTAAACTTACAACCCCAGCTTCCATTCAGCCAAAACACAGAATATCTCCACCCTCCTATTCCTCTATTTTATACAATGTGATTGCCAATATCACTTTTATGTATCTTGCTGTCGAAGTTATAATTTGTACAGCGTGATTGGCATTGTAGTTTTTTACACATTGCTGGCAAAGTTGTAATTTGTACAGCGTGATTATTTTTATATACAACATTTTCAACTAGAGAACTTATGATCTGTCATAAATTCCCCGGGGTTGGGAAATTTGACTTTCTTACTGAGAATCAAGAAGAAATGTCAAATACTTCATGCATTACTAAAATTATGACATTGTTTCCATGCAAGAAGTTAGTTACAAAACAAACACCACATAAACAAAGATATAACATGTAAGATTATGACAAAATATCAGATTCATATATTAAATAACTTAACATGCATAAACACAAAACAGAATACACATGTGTACAGTGTGTATGCATAATCGCAGAACCAAATTTGTACAATTTTCAAGCATAAACACAAAACAACACACGTGCAATTTACATGCATCAGTAAAAAAAACACATCATGTACAACTTGCATGCAGAGATAAAATCATAACATATGCATCTCGCATACATAAATTAGCATGCATACATTCATAACATGCAATAGACAACATGTATGCAAAAACTCCACATATCACAAATATGGTACCACTATAATTTACAATTTGTTATCATGCTCTTAATAAATATCGTTAGACAGCATCATGCAACTGCTCCAAACCTAACTCATGAAGTTGCAAATCGTTACGCATGCTTAAAAGTTTGTTTATCCAAAGTTTTTGTTTGTCCAATGAACAATGCCAAGCTTTGATATTTTTTACGGAAATATTTGCAATGTCTTTTCCAGTATTGCAGCATATGGCTTTCACTGTGTTATCATCATGAATTTGCATACAAACAAAAGGACCTTGGTATAAATTACAATATTTTTTTATAGTGCAAGTGATAGTGTCACTTTGAGTATGCAGTTTTATGAAGATCAGATCGCCTTGCTTTACTGGATTTTTTGTTGCTTGTTTTTCATGCTGTTTTATAATATGTTTTTGTCTCTTATTGAAACTACATGTTTCGGCCATAAGCAGCTTATTTTTCCACATCTCTACATCAGGAATGCGA
This sequence comes from Lepisma saccharinum, assembly GCF_977018435.1. NCBI lineage: Eukaryota > Metazoa > Arthropoda > Insecta > Zygentoma > Lepismatidae > Lepisma > Lepisma saccharinum. The sequence continues at coordinate 45,418,095 of NC_139247.1, read as the reverse complement.
TCCGTTAGTACTTTTTTACAGATATTTTGAGGTTCAATATTTAGCCTGAGTTCTATAGGAGCATAACCTGTACTGGAACAAATTGAATTATTTAACAGATGTAAAATGGCAGCAACATGGCTAGACCATTGCTTATGTTTACCATTGCAAAATATACGCATCAATCTATTTATTTCCTGGTGATATCTCTCCACTAAGTTAGCACTTGGATGATAACTGGGTATGTAAAAAATTTTTACATTGAGAGCATTCATACCTTTTGTAAAATGTTCTGCACGAAATTGTGGACCATTGTCACATATAATGATTGTTGGTATTCCCAAATGGATGAAGTAAGAATGTGTTAGTTTTCTAGTTACGATGGAAGCTGTACTATTGCCAATAGGATATGCCACAAGATAACGGCTAGCAGAATCTAATATTGTTAGTAAATATTTTTCACCTTTGGAAGAACGTATGAATGGACCTTGTAAATCAATAAATAATATTTCACCTGGTTTTGAGGGTTTGTGCATGATTTCCAGATACTTAGGAGGATGTTTATCTGGTTTATTTTTCATGCAAATTTCACAATCAGTGATGTAAGATTTTGTGTCACTTTTCATATGAGGCCAGTAAAATATTTGGTAAATTTTACCGAGTGTCTTGTCTGTACCAAAATGACCACCTTGATCATGATACTTGTGCAGTACAAGATTTACTAATGATTGAGGCACGCATATTCTTATCCGGTTTGGATTGTGAAAATCTTTGATGGTAAGTAGATCATTGTGAATAAGGTATATATTTTTCCAGTTTCGATGTTTGCTCTGTTGTGAACTTTCACAACCAGCGAGAACAGATTTAACACCACTGCAATACGGATCACTATTTTGTTCATTAACAAAATTGTTTTTATCACATATTAATGACTCATCAAGATACTCAAAGTTATTCATGAATATGAGTTCATTATTATGGTCATTAAAAGATCGGCTCAACAGGTCTGCCAAGAGGTTTTCTTTACCTCTACAATATTCGACATGGAATGAGTACTGTTGTATTTGAATAAACTATCTAGTCAGCCTATTGTTCCAAGTGTGTGCAGATTCTAACCACGTGAGGGATTTATGATCTGTGATAACAGTAAATTTTCTACCTAACAACAGTGATTTAAATTTGTCCAGTGTAAAGAGTATTGCTAACACTTCTACTTCAGTGGACGTATATGATTTCTCAAAAGGTTTCAAAATCCTTGACACGAATCCAATCGGACGCATGTTGTTGTCTACCAGTTGAAAACAATATCCTGCAATGCCTATATTTGATCCATCAGTTTGAACAAAGAATGGTTTGTTCAAATCTGGATGGTAAAGCATTGTTTCTGCAATAATGGACTGTTTCAACAACTGAAAGGAGCATTGTGCACTTTCATCCCATTCCCACTTTTTGCCTTTTTTCAATAACTGGTACAAGGGATGTGCCATGATGGCATAATCTTTAACATATTTTGATAGCCAATTGAAACTTCCCAAGACTTTCTGCAGTTGCTTGATATTGCAAGGGACAGGTAAGTCTTTTATGGCTTGAACATACTTGGGAGATTTCTCATAACCCTGTGCACTGATAGAATGCCCTAAAAATTCCACCTTGACTTGACAAAACCTACATTTGTCCAGTCTCAGTGTCATGTTGGCATCTCGTAACTTGTCAAAAATAAGTCTTAAGTGAAAAAGATGTTGTTCGAAAGACGTGCTTTTGACAATTACGTCGTCTACATAACATACTGTAAAAGATTCCGTACCTTCCAAGGTTCGTGTCAGAGCATTAATGAAAGCAGACATTCCATTGATTGATCCGAACACTACCCTTGTGAACTGGTAAAGTTTTCCCTGAAAACTGAAAGCAGTATACTTTCTTGCTTTGGGGTGTAAGGGGACCTGCCAGAAAGCATTAACCAAATCTAGGGAGGACAAACATTGACATCCATGGAAACTCATTAAGAGTTCATTTATGTTCATAGGATGTAATTGCTCAAGCTTGACATGTTTGTTGATATTTCTTTGATCTAAGCAGAGACGAATGCCTCCTCCGGGCTTGACTACAACTAGGAGAGGACATAAGTACTCTGATTCAGAATATTCAATAATGCCTAAGTTGAACATTTGTTCTATTTGCCTGCCAACTTCATCCCTATATGCTAATGGTATTGGATAGTTTTTGTTAACTATTGGTGTGGAAGTATCCAGTTCTATTGTGTGTGTATACTTGTTACAGAGACCTGGTAATTCAGAAAACAATGTTTTATATTGTTTTAACAACTGAACTAAAGCTATCCTTTGTGACTCATTTAAATGTTCACACTCTTTAACCCTTCTCATTCCTAGAAATGCATTCTTGCCTGTATAGGGACACATCTTTCTGCATGACATTCAGTCGGATGTTCAGATCAGCTCTTATATTTTTCTCTAGATTCTTTAGATCACTCTTAAATTCTGCTTTCACTTGTCCTAACTCCTGTTTAAGTTCCTCTTGTGACTTCGAGATAGCTCGCAATTCAGCCAATATTTGCTCCATATTTCTTATTTTTCACGTAAAACCACTTAAATTCACTTTGCACCAAACAAGAACTAGTTGAACACTATCACAATCGTGGAATCACATATTTCGTTTTTGCAAACTAGTTGCGATGATAATGTAAAATATTTCACATTATAATCTTTAGACGAATAATCTTAGAGACAGCGTACTGAGTCTCATAAAATCTTTTATGACCGCCTACCTATTCTCGTAGCACTTCTGGCAACTGGAGAATCGCAGGGGACCAACTTCCTTACTTGGATTTTTACCTTTCAGGCTTAAACCACATACGCTAACTCATGCAAAATGTCAAAAACAAGTCTGGTGTTAGTAAATTCAGATTTTTATTAATTTTTACATGCAAACATGCTTGAAATTTGTTAGAAAACAATCCGATTAACATGCATCGCCTAAACTTACAACCCCAGCTTCCATTCAGCCAAAACACAGAATATCTCCACCCTCCTATTCCTCTATTTTATACAATGTGATTGCCAATATCACTTTTATGTATCTTGCTGTCGAAGTTATAATTTGTACAGCGTGATTGGCATTGTAGTTTTTTACACATTGCTGGCAAAGTTGTAATTTGTACAGCGTGATTATTTTTATATACAACATTTTCAACTAGAGAACTTATGATCTGTCATAACACGGACTGTCTGTGCGTAAGATATTGTAGCATTTGTTGTTTGTTGTGTGTGTGTGTGGGGGGGGATATTACGTAGTTGTCGCGTGTAAAAATACACGTTGTCGCAATCATCTGATATTGTGTTTTTCTTTCCCTCCTCCTGTCTCTCGTATGCCACATGACATGATTCGTTCATTCCTCGCGTGTAACTGGGGTATGCAACCGTGCTCAACTTTTCGGATTTTGTGTTCGGTGGTCATGTTTTGATGTTTGAGGTCGGGATGTGTTGTCTTGAACGCATTTCTCATTGTCACGGTCCTTCTTGCTGCGTTACATACCTTTTCCATGCATTGTTGTTGCTGGAAATCCCCAATTCCTTTGAGGACTCCATTGCGCATGTGTGCAGTGAACTTTTCATAGTGACTTCCGGACTGAGCACATACGATTCCTTTATGATTCCCTTGGAACCGCCTCTCTATCTGTGATAGTATTCGTCCCAGTTAGGTGTGACGTTCACTTTGTCACCTTTTGCGAGGCTCCTATCTCGGAAACGAAGCCTCAGTCGTAAAAATGGAACTTAGACTTTTTGCTTGTTTTCGTGTGAGGAATCACCTCCCAAGCGTTGTAAACGACCTTTAGAAACACCCTGTATATAAATGTTTTTGTTACACAAATTCTATTACGTGCTTCGTTTTCTTGTCAAGAAGTTCCTTTGTCCCCTTGTACACGATTCGAGTTTTGTTCTCGATTAAAATAGATAGCTTCTCGTCGGATAACATGTTAGCGTATCGATCTGGTAAAAATAGACTGTATTGTGCGTTGAGCAACAGGCGTACCTTGGGACCATACTGGGTAGAAACGATTGAACCGGAAGTTATCGTGTAAGGCTTGTCGACTTCCAATTCCTGAATTTTTACATACTCGACTGACAAATTTAGCATTTGTTTTAATGCTTGGAGATCACTCATTTTTTCAGTCGTCATATCGAAGAGAAAAAATTTCAGAGTGTTAGAGAGAAATTTAATTGTTTTTTTCACGATGTGTGTTATTTATATATACCGAAGATTATTTTTTTTCACGATGTGTGTTATTTATATATCAAGTTTTTTTTTGACACGTATATATATTATTATTTTTTTAACAGAGGAAGAAAGTCCGTGCTTCGGAAAACGCGATGATGTGCGTAATGATATCTTCCGTCTCCTGCTTAGACTTGCGCCAATCTACTGTGTACCGTCTTCTTCCCTGCCTTGCCTCGTGCAATTCATCTAACCTATCGTTTAATTTTCCCCCTGCAACCGAAAGCAGAATGTTGAAATCACCGCACCTCAGGCCGCTGATCTCCCGAAGATGGTCCTTGACGGCTATTTCACAAGGGATGCGAAATTCCGGCGTCGTTCTTGCTATGATTACAAGTTTCCCTATATCCTCACAATCTCCGTTTATTGCGTGTTTAAATATTTTACATAGTAGCTCGGGCGGCAAATCAGTTATACGAGACATGTTGTTATTATTATTATTTTTTACTCTATGTTATTTATATACCCCACCCCAATTTTTGTTTCGTGTTCATGGCGATGGTGGTACCCAGTGCGGCGACCCGTTCACCCAGCGATGCGTCTCTGCTCACGAACCTTTCGAAAGCTGCGTGCTCTAACTTTCTGTCTGCTTCGTGACGTGCATCCAGATCCGTCTGCGTGGTGTTGTAAGCGATGTCGTGATCTTTGCATGCGGCGTCCAACGGATTCACACCCTTGTCTCCTCTCTCCAATCTTTTCTCGAGTTTGGTACCCGGTCCGCAGTACTGGTAGCCAGGTAAATGCATCTCGAAAGGTAACTTGTTGATGATGTCGTTCACGAGTCCTTTTCCTTCGGCCACGTTCCAGAATCTCGGAGGCAGCGTGTTGATGATTTTGATCAGTTAACCTATGCCCTTGTCGTCGTTCACGATGAAGTTGGAAAGTTTCGTGCTGATCATGTCCACGATGCCAACCTTCTCGTTGTAGAAATTACGGTTGCCTGCATTCTCTTCGCCGGCTATCACCAACAATCGGTCCACGAGCTTCCTCACGTCGTCCACCCAAACGAATTCTTTGGGTAACGTGTTGTAGCGTTTGACGCCGCTGCCTGTTTTGACCTGGTTCCAAATCGGTTTGATGAGATTCCTGTACTTCTCGCCGCTGCTCGATTTCACCCTATTCTGCGAGGCATCGTTGTTTTGGTACAAGGCATCCGACATGATCAAAATTTCCTTGTAACTCTGGTAATCTTCGTCGGTGAAATCTTTCGGCTGCTTTTTGGCAACGAGTTCCCACAGTCCCACCGTACCCGGATACCTGGTCCAACTATCCTTCTCGCCTAAATTAACTTTAATGTCGTTGCCTTCGAAGGTCACCTTCGATTTCCCAATCTTCCACACCACACCACCGCCTTCGTTGGTTTCCATGCTGGGATACAATCCGAACACTTCATCCTTGTCGAATTTCCCCGTACTCAGGTAGTCTCGTGCCAAAGGTCCCAACTCGATTTTATCCGAAGACGGCGTGCTACCAATGGCTCGACGTCGTGCCGGTGCATCCTTCAGTTCGAACGGTGTCGAAGGAATGCTCGAAATGGGCGTGGGTACAGCGTAACTTTTAGCTGCGAGCGGTACGAGTTCGTTGATCAAATTTTTATTTTGTTCCGTGACACTTTTAATTTCTTTACCTAGACCGCTGATGGCATCGATCACAGGTTGATCCTGACGTTTCTTCTCTTCGTAGAATCCGCGATTCTCGGATTTCCAACCTTTGAAGCGTTTCGCGAGGTAATCGCGAAGCTTGAGATTTTCGTCTTCGATTTTTCGTTTCGTCATAACGTTTATTTATATACGTCGTTTCTCACAACGTTGCAACGTTTAGAAAGTCGTTGATTTTGTTTCTGTATTTTCCGTCGTTGGGTTTCCTCGTCATGTCGATCGTCGCGAATCCGAAATCGTCACCGTTCCAGCAAGTAGAGCAGCAGCGTTCCGAAAATTGATTGTAGTTCATGTCTCCGCCTACGTAGTCATCGTACGCGTGCTTGAGGTTGGTGTAATCTTGACGAAACAAACATATGAAATTAGCGTTGTCGCGTACTAACTGTTTTGGAATTTTGGAAAATGTTTGAGCTAGGTAGAAGCAATCCATTCCTTTGTGACGACCTTGCGTGAAAAAGTTGCGAATTTCATTTTGATTTTCCAGGATGACGTCGTCGAACACAACGACTGAATTTTCACGACAATCGTCGAGTGGTTTTATTTCCGAGGCGAACGTTGCAATGTCCAGACCATCGTACAGTTTCATCAGTTGCTGGTATTTGGATTGCTCCAAACTTTTCGAGAACACGTACAGGTGCCTGTTCTTCCAATCTAACCAATTCGGTGCGAGGAGAAAATTGTCCACGAGCAGTGTCGTTTTCCCACACCCCGAAGGACCTACGATCAGACAGCGGATGCTGTCGGGAAGCAACTCACCGTTCTTTTTTTTTTCGTTTGACTTTCCGGATCCGGTAGACGCTTCACCACGTTCCACGTACTCACAAGATCACTTCGTTCGCGTCGATCCAACTCTTTTCCGGAAGTCCCAGCCATTTGACAAACAGTTTGTCACCTTTCCTACGCAATACTTTCTCGATGAGGTACGTGTCGGGGTGTTTCGTTTTAGAGAGTTCCTCTTCGTAAAATCTTCCTTTCAAAATCTCGCCGCTACTATCTTTTATTATATACGTGTGTCGGTTTCCGGGTAAAACTCGAACCACCGTAAAGAGTTCCGTGCTCCAATTTTTTGTGAATCCCTTCTCGAAGGTGCGTTTGAATTTGCTGATCCTCACCTGGTCTCCAATTTTGTATTTAGCTTTTTTTGTCGTGGGTGTGTACTTTGGACAGTAAACGGTAGAAATTAAACGCTGCTCGTCAGACTTGGTAACGTCAACTGGCTTCATGCCTATCGTTCTGTGTACCGTATCATTATAGGCGTCGACGAGTTCCGGCAGGATGTCGACCCATTTGTAATTTCCCCGAAGCGTGAATCGTTTCCACATGTGTGTTTTCAAGGTTCGATTAAATCTTTCCACGATGCTGGCTTTGATGTGACTGAAGGTCGAATAATGTCGAATGTCATGTTTTTGAATAAACTTTTGGAATACGGCGTTGTAAAATTCTTTACCGTTGTCCGTGTGCAGAAATCGAGGTCGTCTGCCGCCGCTTTCGCGAAAAATTAATTTGAATGCTTCCGTGACGCACGATCCCGTTTTCGCCTTCAAAGGTAGAGCCCATGCGAATTTCGAAAATGTGTCTATGACGGTGAGGAGGTACTTGTTGCCCTTGTTCCATTTATGTACGTTTTTCAAATTGCCGCTACTCATCTCCACGAGATCGCTTTGCCAGAGGTCGTCGATGCCCTTGGTTACCACAGCCAAACGTTCGTAGTTGCGGCGTGCAGGTTTATGCAATTCTTCGACGATGGCTTGCCTAGACATTTTTTTTTAGAGATTACGTTTGAAGAGAAGCACCAGCGTGATGGGATTCAAAGAGGGTGGCACCTCGCTCGTGTTTTGAATGATCAGCTTATCGCCGGCACTCACGTCGAAAACGGTAAGATCTTCGTCTTCGTGTATTTCATATATGTTGCGCGTTTCGTTCCAACGTGCCAGAGGAATGTTTCCTGCTTTCTGGACACCACGATTCGATATTAAGGTCATGGTGGGAACGCTAGCTTTTCTGCCGTGGGACCAGTACGAAAATTCGTTTAACTGAATTGTGCCATCGAGGAGAAACTTGTAGTACGGATGATAAGGATGCAACATGTACAGTTTGTTACCTTCGACGAACGTGGAGATTCTCTGTTGATTGGGAACGCTGTTGATTTCGATGGCTTGCAAGGTGAACAATTTGGCGAATTTAGTGTCGAAGGTGACGAGATTACTGTGAACGTGTCAGAGTTTATTTTCGATGGGCAGCAAATGCTCGATTATGGTATCCGTTACGGTAGAAAACGACGGTTTTATTTTCACTTCCACGTTCAACTGCTTGTAGTTTTCGTTGAGTTCTTGCAACTTGGCACCGAAAGAGGCCAGCGTCGATTCCTGCGTGGATTCCAGCACTCCAACTTGATCTCTGATGTTGACGACAATGTTCTGAAGGTTCTCGACTTGATTCAATTTCGAGCTCTTCTCGGTAAGATCGTTCACGATGCTTCGCATCTCTGTAAACTGCGTGTGAAGGTCGGCGACGCTCTGCGAAGTGGGCAGCGTCGACACCAGCGAAATAATTTCGTCTCGAATCTGTTCCACGTTCGCCGTTTCCGTTTCTAGTCGTTTCAGCATTCGAGATATGTTTCTTTTCAAAGCGTGCAATTCTTTGGAGGTGGGGAGATTGGCCACCCTACTCTCGAGATCGCTCAATAAACTTTTGATGTCGCTCGAATCGGATAGTGCCGTCACCGCTGTTTTCAATTTTTCCAAATCTTCGCTCGAAGGCACGCTCGTCCGTAACGATTCCAAGTCACCCTGTATGTTGTCGAGTACGTGATGAAAATGAGCGAGATTCGTTTCGACGTTCAAATTTTCTAAATATTCGATCTTCTGCTGAACCGTGCTTAACGTGTCTTGAAATCTCGTCAACGCTTTTGCTTCAGCGTGAATATTTTTAATTTCTTCGTTGATCAATTCCAAGGACGCCTGAAGCGTAGCGATGGTGGTTTGAATGTGTTCGAAATCTCGATACGCCTCCAATTGAATTTTTATGTTCGCGACGCTTTTACCGATGACCTGCAGTTCGTCCGACGATGGTAGGTTCGTCATTGTATCTTCCAAAGTCTGCAACTTGGATTTAATTTCTTCCAACGTGGTGGTGAATTCTTCTTGTAATTTGGAAACAACGACATGCAAGCGTTCTGCGTCTATATCGTTCACGACAGTTTGAAGTTCAGAGAAATTCTTTTCTATTGCGGAAGCTCGTTCTTCGATTTCGAGTTTCAATTTTTCCAAATCCTCATTTTTCGATTGAAATTGCTGTAATTTGGCCAAATCATTTTGAAGCGAATCCACGCTCAACTGTATATTTTGAATGTTGTCGTAAGAAGGTACGTCGACATAATTTTTTATCAGCGTCTTCAGTTCGGAATCGATTTTCAGAATGGGGTCGAGACATTGCGTTTGGAGCGTAGCGATTTCCGACTCTAAACTTTTGTTTAAGGTCTCCTGCAAAGCAATCAAATCGGTCCTCAACTTCTTAACTCGAATGTCCAACATGAGAATCTCTTCTGCGTGGTCTACACGCTTGGTGTTGCCGAAAATGTCGTTAGGCATTTTGGTTAACGGTTATTTATAATAGGATAGACGATTCGTAATTCTACGAAGAGAGGAATGAGTTTGTCGTAATCTCCGAGGAGTTCCATGTAAAGATAATCTCCTGCAGAAACGTCGTACGTAATGTTAGAAAGCATCTTGTCGTGCTTGATTCGAAAAATATTCTTGCCGGTAGAAATTTTGATTTCGCCTGCGTTTTCCGGATTCACGGTGATTTGAAGTTTCCCGTCGATCGGAATTTCGTAGAAATGTAAATTGTTGTTGAAGACGTAAAACATCTTGCCCACATCGTCATCTAATTTCGTCTATATGCTGTTGAGGTGAACGATCAGTAGACCATTGAGTTTAGTTAACATGGAAGGTAGAAATTCAGGATCTGTCGTCGTGCGGTGTACAGTCTCCATTGTTTGCTTTCGGAAACCAAAAAGATTCATGCTGGTTATTTAAGAAAAAATTGAGATCGTATCTATTATAAATAACAGCACAAATTAGTAACTTCATCTATGGTAGATCGTTTATATTTTGGGGTCTAATATAAATAACACCACAAATAGTAACTTCATTTATGGTAGATCATTTATGCTTGGGGGTCTAATATAAATAACACCACAAAAAAAATTTACAATTTTTAGTAACTTCATCTTTTTTCTTAGCAAAAAAATGGAGAAGAAGCAAGCGAAACGTGCATGCAACCAATGTGGGAAATATATATCCATTTCTCACTTGAGTAGACATCAGAAGAATGTGCATGGCGAAGGATCAAGTAAGAGAAAGCTCGATGTTGACGATCAAGCGCCACGAAAGAAGCAGAAGAGTGCCGGCGAAAGTATTCGAAATATTTTAACCGAGGAGACTTTCCGATCTGAAGAAACATCTAATCTAAACAACTTTTTTCGCTCGGTCAAAAGCAAGTTAGTTTCGTCTATCACCGAAGCTTTGTTGCAATGCTCGTTGAAAATCCACCTCATTGTTTCCGTCATTTACGAAAACGTGAAAAAAGAGCGAGAAACTTTCCATCATTACACTGGTGTAAAGAGCCTCCACGCCGCCGACGTCGATGAGGTGGATGCCATTTGCAACCAGATGTTTGACGCTTTGTTGAACAAGCACGAGACTTTCCAAAAACGTGGATCGGGTTGGACACTTTGCGGTTCGCCTCACACTTTAACTTTGAAGGTGGCACGATACAACCCGATGGGAGCATCCAGCTACATCAATTTGCCTCCGGAAATAGCCAGTAAGAAAGCCATAATAAACATTCAAAATGAGGATATGAGATGCTTTTTGTGGTGCATCATTGCCGATCATCACCCAGCCAATAATGACAAACATCGTTTATACCACTACAACAAGCCAGAATATCTCTCAGAATTTGAAAAACCTATGGCTGGCATTAATTACCCTGTAAATCTACGAGACATTAGTAAATTTGAGACACAGTACAAGACAGATAAAAACGAAAGTATAGCAGTACACATCTTCGGATTAGACAAAAACAACATCATCTACGTTCTCAGACACAGCAACATTAAAAGTAATCGTGTCATCAGATTACTCCTGATCGAAGATGATGATAATTATCATTATTGTCTAATTCAGAATCTTCCAAAATTAACAAGAAGTCAAATTACCACGCATCACCATAAAATTCGAGTATGCGACAGATGCCTGAGTATATTCTACGGTCGAGGAAAAAAGAATGCTGATGAAGAACTCAGAGATCATCATGAAATGTGTAGTAAACATCCGGCTACGGCTATCAAAATGCCTTCTCGAGACATGACATTTTCCAACTACAAGGCATTACTCTGGCATCCCATGGTGATATGCGCCGACTTTGAAAGTTTCCAACTTCCACTCGCCATATGCGAACCGAATCCCAGCGTATCGAGCACTACCGAAATTCTACATCACGAAGCCTGCGCTTTTGGATTGATGGTCAACAACACAGGCAATGTTATTTTACATCGTGGCAATGATGCTCCACAAAAATTCGTTCAAACCTTGAAACAGATGGCCATACAATTCGCTCCTCTACTAAGAGAAGACAAAGCAATAGAGCCTCTTACCCAGGAAGAGAAGGAAGCATACGACCTTGCCTCTCAGTGTGGTGTGTGCGAAAGTAACTTCACCCTCGAAAATACCAAAGTTCGCCACCATAATCATCACACGGGAAAATATGTGGCCCCCGTGTGTAACAACTGTAATCTTCAAATCAAAAAACCAAATTTTATTCCTGTATTCATTCACAATTTGGAGGGCTACGACGCCAAAATCTTCATAAAGGAGATGGGATGCGACGCTCAACCCATTAGCGTCATAGCTCGCACCAACGAGAAATTCATTTCATTCAGCAAGATGGTGGACGTTGGAAATGGCAATCACGTAGAAATTCGCTTCTTGGACTCCTTCAACTTTCTGTCTTCGAGTTTGGCGACACTTGCGTCTCAACTCACCGACGTTGATTTGGTCGCCACCAGGAAATGTTTCGGCGACCAACATTTAGCACTGTTGAGACGCAAGGGTGTTTACCCCTACGAATACATGACGGATGCTTCCAAATTCTCAGAAACATCGTTACCACCGAGAGAAGCATTCTACAGTCGTCTTAGCGACACCTGTTGCACCGAAGAGGACTACCATCATGCTCAGCTTGTCTGGTCTACATTCTCTTGTCAAACCATGGCCGACTATCATGATCTGTATTTAAAACTAGATGTTACGCTATTGAGCGACCGTTTTCATCTCCATCGCTCGAGAGGAATGGCAGCATATGGTTTGGACCCCGCTTTCAGCTACACCACACCGGGTTATTCTTGGCAGGCGATGTTAAAATCCACGAAGGTGAAGATAGAACTCATCAAAAACGCCAATCAACTTTTGTTTGTCGAAGAAGCAAAACGTGGTGGAATCGTCCAGTGTCCCCTTCGATACGTCAAGGCCAACAATCCATATGTTGCCGATTTCGATGCGGGGAAACCGACAAACTTCTTGGCATACTGGGACATGAACAACCTGTATGGTTATGCCATGTCCGAGCCTCTGCCCATCGGAGAATACGAATGGATGAGCGGGCAGGAACTTCAAGATTGTTTGGAGTGGAGCGAAGATCATGAAAATGGATATTTCCTGAAAGTAGATTTGGAATATCCTGCATCGCTTCATCGAGAACACCATGGATTTGCGATGGCACCTGTGATGGAATCGGCTCCGGAGAAGAAGCTGATGCTCACCTTCAAGAGCAAAAAGAATTACGTGGTGCATTATCGTCTCCTACAATTCTACCTCCAGCATGGATTGGTTTTGAAGCGTGTGCACTCGGGATTGAAGTTTAGACAGACCAGGTGGCTAGCACCCTATATCGACGGCAACACTCAACGTCGAGCATCAGCTTCTTCTTCCGCAGACAAAGACCTATACAAATTGATGAACAACAGCATCTACGGCAAGAGCATGGAAGATGCGAGGAAAAGAAAAAATATCAACTTGGTCTCCAACCCGAAGAAAATAAACAAGCTCGTCGCTCAGCCCACGTACAAGAACTTCTCGATACTGAGCGACACGTTGGTATTGATCGAACGTGCTCTCCATCACATAACATTCGACAAACCAATCGCCGTAGGAGTCGCGATCCTCGAGTTGTCGAAGCTGGCCATGTACAAGTTTCACTACGACATCATGAAACCACGCTATGGAGAGGCGATCGAGGTGGCGTACACCGACACGGACAGCTTCGTGTACAACATCCGCACCGATGATCTATACAAAGATCTCAAAAGCATGAGCCAGCATTTCGATTTTTCCAATTATCCGAAAGATCCGCTCTCTTCGACAACAGCCAGAAAATGACGATCGGGAAGATGAAGGATGAAGTCAACGGCCGCATCATCACAGAGTTTGCGGGTCTTCGAGCGAAAATGTACGCCGTGAAAATCCAGGACGAGACCGAAATAAAAAAGGCAAAAGGGGTGGGGCGTTCGAGCACAAAAAAACTAACCGTAGAAGATTATAAGTCGTGCTTGTTCCTCAAAGAAATCAAACGCATGACCGAACATCGGATCACGAGCACCATCGACCAGTTGCATACATCCACGATCAACAAAGTGGCGCTTGATCCCCACGACACCAAATTGAGGCTACTGGACTGCAACATCCACACCCGAGAATGGGGATGCCATGACGAGGAAGAAATCTGCTCGCACCATTAGACTTTCGCATCAAAAAGTAACTATTTTTTTTCGTATTATTTCTTTGCACCACTTTTGTTTTTTTAAGAAAAAAACAATTATTCACACTAATTTTTGCATTCACACTTTTTTTTTGTATTTTTCTCTCATATTATGTACACTATTTGAGTATATATTTTTATTTTTTTCAGATGCTGCACCCCCACGGAAACTTTTTTAGTTCTTACACATTGCATTCTTAACCAAAATTTTTTTCTTCTCTTCAATCATAAAACACACACATTACACACGGAGGTCCTCTGTAGGGAGTCATGGGGGGGGGGTTAAAAAAAAAAGAACCCATGAAACTCTACAGAGGCATGGCTTTGTTAGCCGTGGCCATTAGAACTGTGTTGGGCACCACGCACCCCTGGCGGGATATTTTCTTTTTTGGGGGGCCAGGGATTTCCTTAACAAAAATAATTTTGATTATCACACACACACACACACACATTGTAGAAGATCACACATGAGTTTTAAAAACAAAAACATCGTGGCAGATTAAGCTGAGAGCAAAGTCGTGGTAGATTACACTGAGGGATCTTACAGTATGAGGAGGCAGCCGCCTTATAGGAAAATATCGTAAGTCATTTCAAAAGTAGGTCAAAGGGCGAGGTAGCATAAGAGCAAAATTTGCAGGAGGTAAAAAAATAGCTTAAAAAGTGTGATGCCAGAGCTTTTTCTCTCCATTTTTTCTCTCATTGTAGGTTAGTTTAGTGCGTAAAAAACGGATTACGCTGAGAGCAGAAGCCTATTAGCACATCGTAGTAGATTACACTGAGGGACCTTACAGTAAAAGGAGACAGCAGCCTTATAGGAAAATGTCGTAAGTCATTTCAAAAGTAGGTCAAGGGCGAGAGCAAAATTTGCAGGAGGTAAAAAAATAGCTTAAAAAGTGTGATGCCAGAGCTTCTTCTCTCCATTTTTTCTCTCATTGTAGGTTAGTTTAGTGCGTAAAAAACGGATTACGCTGAGAGCAGAAGCCTATTAGCACATCGTAGTAGATTACACTGAGGGATCTTACAGTAAGAGGAGACAGCAGCCTTATAGGAAAATGTCGTAAGTCATTTCAAAAGTAGGTCAAAGGGCGAGGTAGCATAAGAGCAAAATTTGCAGGAGGTAAAAAATAGCTTAAAAAGTGATGCCAGAGCTTTTTCTGTCCATTTTTCTCTCATTGTAGGTTAGTTTAGTTCGTAAAACGTCGTAAAATAAAAAGTAGGTCAAAGGGTGAGGTAGCATAAGAGAAAAATTTGCAGAAAGTAAAAAAAATAGCTTAAAAAGTGTGATGCCAGAGCTTTTTCTGTCCATTTTTTCTCATTGTAGGTTAGTTTAGTGCGTAAAACGTCGTAAAATAAAAAGTAGGTCAAAGGGTAGCTCCAGAACGTACCAACTTACCTACTCTTATTTAAATTGATCCGAAAAAAAGGTTCCTGGACCGTATTTAAATTGATCCGGAAAAAAGGTTCCTGGACCGTATTTAAATTTATCCTAAAAAATCCTGGACCGTATTTTGAGTCATCCGGATAAAAGGTTCCTGGACCTTATTTAAATTGATCCGAAAAAAAGGTTCCTGGACCGTATTTAAATTGATCCGGAAAAAAGGTTCCTGGACCGTATTTAAATGGATCCTAAAAAATCCTGGACCGTATTTTGAGTCATCCGGATAAAAGGTTCCTGGACCTTATTTAAATTGATCCGAAAAAAAGGTTCCTGGACCGTATTTAAATTGATCCGGAAAAAAGGTTCCTGGACCGTATTTAAATGGATCCTAAAAAAATCCTGGACCGTATTTTGAGTCATCCGGATAAAAGGTTCCTGGACCGTATTTAAAGTGATCCGAAAAAAAGGTTCCTGGACCGTATTTAAATTGATCCGGAAAAAAGGTTCCTGGACCGTATTTAAATGGATCCTAAAAAATCCTGGACCGTATTTTGAGTCATCCGAATAAAAGGTTCCTGGACCGTATTTAAATTGATCCGGAAAAAAGGTTCCTGGACCGTATTTAAATGGATCCTAAAAAAATCCTGGACCGTATTTTGAGTCATCCGGATAAAAGGTTCCTGGACCTTATTTAAATTGATCCGAAAAAAAGGTTCCTGGACCGTATTTAAATTGATCCGGAAAAAAGGTTCCTGGACCGTATTTAAATGGATCCTAAAAAAATCCTGGACCGTATTTTGAGTCATCCGGATAAAAGGTTCCTGGACCTTATTTAAATTGATCCGAAAAAAAGGTTCCTGGACCGTATTTAAATTGATCCGGAAAAAAGGTTCCTGGACCGTATTTAAATGGATCCTAAAAAAATCCTGGACCGTATTTTGAGTCATCCGGATAAAAGGTTCCTGGACCGTATTTAAATTGATCCGAAAAAAAGGTTCCTGGACCGTATTTAAATTGATCCGGAAAAAAGGTTCCTGGACCGTATTTAAATGGATCCTAAAAAATCCTGGACCGTATTTTGAGTCATCCGAATAAAAGGTTCCTGGACCGTATTTAAATTGATCCGGAAAAAAGGTTCCTGGACCGTATTTAAATGGATCCTAAAAAAATCCTGGACCGTATTTTGAGTCATCGGAATAAAAGGTTCCTGGACCGTATTTAAATGGATCCTAAAAAAATCCTGGACCGTATTTTGAGTCATCCGGATAAAAGGTTCCTGGACCGTATTTAAATTGATCCGGAAAAAAGGTTCCTGGACCGTATTTAAATGGATCCTAAAAAAATCCTGGACCGTATTTTGAGTCATCCGGATAAAAGGTTCCTGGACCGTATTTAAATTGATCCGAAAAAAAGGTTCCTGGACCGTATTTAAATTGATCCGGAAAAAAGGTTCCTGGACCGTATTTAAATGGATCCTAAAAAATCCTGGACCGTATTTTGAGTCATCCGAATAAAAGGTTCCTGGACCGTATTTAAATTGATCCGGAAAAAAGGTTCCTGGACCGTATTTAAATGGATCCTAAAAAAATCCTGGACCGTATTTTGAGTCATCCGGATAAAAGGTTCCTGGACCGTATTTAAATTGATCCGAAAAAAAGGTTCCTGGACCGTATTTAAATTGATCCGAAAGAAAGGTTCCTGGACCGTATTTAAATTGATCCGGAAAAAAGGTTCCTGGACCGTATTTAAATGGATCCTAAAAAAATCCTGGACCGTATTTTGAGTCATCCGGATAAAAGGTTCCTGGACCGTATTTAAATTGATCCGAAAAAAAGGTTCCTGGACCGTATTTAAATTGATCCGGAAAAAAGGTTCCTGGACCGTATTTAAATGGATCCTAAAAAAATCCTGGACCGTATTTTGAGTCATCCGAATAAAAGGTTCCTGGACCGTATTTAAATTGATCCGGAAAAAAGGTTCCTGGACCGTATTTAAATGGATCCTAAAAAAATCCTGGACCGTATTTTGAGTCATCCGGATAAAAGGTTCCTGGACCTTATTTAAATTGATCCGAAAAAAAGGTTCCTGGACCGTATTTAAATTGATCCGGAAAAAAGTTTCCTGGACCGTATTTAAATGGATCCTAAAAAAATCCTGGACCGTATTTTGAGTCATCCGGATAAAAGGTTCCTGGACCTTATTTAAATTGATCCGAAAAAAAGGTTCCTGGACCGTATTTAAATTGATCCGGAAAAAAGGTTCCTGGACCGTATTTAAATGGATCCTAAAAAAATCCTGGACCGTATTTTGAGTCATCCGGATAAAAGGTTCCTGGACCGTATTTAAATTGATCCGAAAAAAAGGTTCCTGGACCGTATTTAAATTGATCCGGAAAAAAGGTTCCTGGACCGTATTTAAATGGATCCTAAAAAATCCTGGACCGTATTTTGAGTCATCCGAATAAAAGGTTCCTGGACCGTATTTAAATTGATCCGGAAAAAAGGTTCCTGGACCGTATTTAAATGGATCCTAAAAAAATCCTGGACCGTATTTTGAGTCATCGGAATAAAAGGTTCCTGGACCGTATTTACATGGATCCTAAAAAAATCCTGGACCGTATTTTGAGTCATCCGGATAAAAGGTTCCTGGACCTTATTTAAATTGATCCGAAAAAAAGGTTCCTGGACCGTATTTAAATTGATCCGGAAAAAAGGTTCCTGGACCGTATTTAAATGGATCCTAAAAAAATCCTGGACCGTATTTTGAGTCATCCGGATAAAAGGTTCCTGGACCGTATTTAAATTGATCCGAAAAAAAGGTTCCTGGACCGTATTTAAATTGATCCGGAAAAAAGGTTCCTGGACCGTATTTAAATGGATCCTAAAAAATCCTGGACCGTATTTTGAGTCATCCGAATAAAAGGTTCCTGGACCGTATTTAAATTGATCCGGAAAAAAGGTTCCTGGACCGTATTTAAATGGATCCTAAAAAAATCCTGGACCGTATTTTGAGTCATCCGGATAAAAGGTTCCTGGACCGTATTTAAATTGATCCGAAAAAAAGGTTCCTGGACCGTATTTAAATTGATCCGAAAGAAAGGTTCCTGGACCGTATTTAAATTGATCCGGAAAAAAGGTTCCTGAACCGTATTTAAATGGAACCTAAAAAAATCCTGGACCGTATTTTGAGTCATCCGGATAAAAGGTTCCTGGACCGTATTTAAATTGATCCGAAAAAAAGGTTCCTGGACCGTATTTAAATTGATCCGGAAAAAAGGTTCCTGGACCGTATTTAAATGGATCCTAAAAAATCCTGGACCGTATTTTGAATCATCCGAATAAAAGGTTCCTGGACCGTATTTAAATTGATCCGGAAAAAAGGTTCCTGGACCGTATTTAAATGGATCCTAAAAAAAACCTGGACCGTATTTTAAGTCATCCGAAAAAAAAAGGTTCCTGGACCGAATTGAAATACCTTACAGATAAAACGGTTCTTTACGGTCCAGAAACCATTTACGCTTGGTGATTTTCTCTTTTGAACCGGAATTGAATTTATTAAGAATTCCTGGACCCCTTTAACAACCCTGTTTGCAAAAAAAAAAAAATCCCAACAGAAAGTATATATAAAAGTTACTCTAACTGTAACTTAGTTACTTTTAAAATGAGTAACTGTAACTGTATAACTCAGTTACTTTTTGAACCAAGTAACTGTACCTGTTACTTTTAAAATGTAACTTTCCTAACCCACAAGCAGTTCATCTTCGTCAAAGACATCAGTATCAATCATATTTTAAAACACACGTCATACTTGAAAACATATATTTAAAACATTAAAACTGATGAAAAACACTGCCTTTGCAGCCACCGCTGAGAAGTAAAGCTGCCCCGTGAACTGATTAACAAGATAAGCACCCTCTCACCACACACGCAAGAGAAAAGGTGCGTGCGTGTTTTGTGTCCGTTCCTCTTCATTCATTACAACGGGACATGGCATATCTGGGTTAATTCTGAGGGTCAATTAAAAAAAAGGTTTGCCCCAGATGTTCATCTAATTGTGCCTTTATCATTATTTTCCTGCTGCTTGGATTTCCAAAGAATCTCACGTTTGAGAAAGCTGTAAATATTCAGTGGACTACATAATTTGCTATTTCTTATTTCTTTGAATTCTTCTCCCGATTCGGTTCATCAGAATTTGTTTAGTAAAATGGTTCTGTTCCTTTTTTTAATTTTATAGGAAAGTGGACTGAATAGAACTTTAAACAGTTGTTATACTTGTCAGGATTAAAGTTGGCTAAATGATTGAATTAAGATTGTTGGGTCTGTCGACAAATTAGGCCAATTCGAACCCTTCAATGTATACCGGGAAATATTCCCTTATCTAAATGTTGGCTAAATGACCTAGGAAGTGAAGCCACATTTGAAGAAAGAGGTTTATATACTGTGACTTTGTTGATATCATTTGTGAAGCAATGGTGTACAGTAGGGTCAATATGTGTTACCGTGCAAATTGTCCATGACTATTTTCATTAATTTTTCTCTTACATCCTGTGTGTTTTCAAGCAATGCATTTTTATATATGCTTGTGTAGAAGTTGTCAACAGCTTGTTTTGAGTTTTCTTTTAATTCTTGAAGTTGTTATTGGATCAAATAAAGTGCACGAACATGCTGATGGACAATTTACACGGTAATACTCATGTATCCCACTGTACATGTTGCATACTTCTAACAAATGGTTACTTTAAAAGAACCAATTCAGATAATGTATATATATTTATATATACACACATGATCTTAAATCGTTGTTTGATTTATTCAAATGGTATGCAGTTTAATTTTATACTACTCACTATGAAATATTTTGATTCTGTCAACAATATATTCAATTAAGCGGTTTTGATTATTCAGTCAATGATTTTCTTTCCTCAATGTGATTAAATGTAAATGTAACATGTAGGGTGCACTGTATGTACTGAAATAAGAAAGATGCTAATTTAATGCCGATGAGCTAAATGAAACCTAAATGTTTAATAACAGAAACAACGAAATACTAATTTATGCATGAATTTAGTGCTTTATACAAAACAAAAAGTGCCAGAAGTAATTTTTCTAATTCTTTCATTATCATTACCTTTGATAAAATAACTCATTTCTTCTATTTATTGTTTCATCTAAAGTGTCGATTTCTAATTCTCTTCAGGGATTTTTCCGTTTTTTATGCATTATCTGTAAATTTAAAGTTTTCCTTCCTTGTGTGCAGAAATTAGACATTATTTTTTAAACTTTAGAAATTATTAGCCAACTTTTGTGTCAAAATAAGTGTTGTTTATGCTTAATCTGCTTTACCCATGCACAGTGGGCCAGAATTCTTAAAATGGGGACAAAAATCGAAATTCCTACTTAAAAGCAGAGCCTTTAAACCACTAGTTCCTCATAGAACGATGATGAGGTTACCTCAAAACGCAAATAGTTCCATCCAGGTGTTAACGTAAATGAGGATTTAAGGTGAGCAAAACCCATACATTTGCCAAATGCCATTTCACAGATGTTTGTCACACCGTTTCACCCATTGAATTCTGAAATCCCTAGCTGTATGGGCTTCTATTGCATGTATTCTACATATCATCAAGGTATATACTTCCTGTGGGTACAGAATGAAATGATTTACTGAATTGTGGACATTGTAATACAAGCATATTCATACGCTGCCATTTTCAGCCGATTTCCAATGATGTGTGTTTCTTCCATTTGACTTTCAAACTTTGTGGGACGAGGTAGGATGAAGATGTTTGTGCCGAATGATTGCATGGGTCTTATAAAAGCAACCAATATAAAACTGGCTGCCAACTCGTGCCTATTCTCAGTTACGAAATGTAGAAAGAATGTCAGTTGCTTATGATTTCACACAGGGTAAATAAGCCTCCATTGAAATAGAATTGCATTAGAAAGTAGGATTTAATGTAACCAGAGCAGATTCTGAATATAATGGGGACCAGATACAGCATCTCAGTCCTACACACCTCTCATCTGGTATTCGGAAAGATCTGGCAGTTTTTTTCACACCTTCGTTTGCAACAAAGCGAGCGGTACATGATCTGTTCAGGTGGTTTGTATTTGTGGCGCTTGGCCGACAGAAATGGAAACAAATTTGACAAGATACTCAGTTCTGACTGTCAATCCTACGTGCATGGATTTGATTCTTGACTTTTTACTTGACATGTCTTATCGAATCGAATTGAATTGAAGAGGGGCAGGCTCGTGGAGAAGACGAAAGTTCTGAAAAACCGAACGTCCAGGAGAAATTCAAACGCTTCGTGGGCATTTTCGTTGACAAGCCGAAAGAAGATGGTAGTGGCACCTCTATGGCAAGACAACACACCAATTCTTTCAGGATCGTAAAAAAGGCAGTGAAAATCACAGGCACCAACAAGGTGTTAATCGAACGATGAAACTATTTTGTAAAGACAATCGTCAAGTCACCGTACTAACGTGAATATGCGTTCATAACTGTGAAATTTCTTGCAACAGAATATTTCTGCTCTGTGAGGAGGTTGAAATAGCAAGAATCAAGAACATTAAGTGAGCGACTTTCCCGCGAGAGCTCCCGAATTTCTACCAATGAAGATAATATTGGATGCGATTATCACAAGAGGGCCAAACTACGCTGAGGGGACAATGTTTGGAAATACAGACAAGGGAGGAAAACGTTTACAGCTGGGGTCTGGAAGTGAAAAATCTCTTATATAATAGCGGAATGGGTTGGGTATGGGAAGAGGGAGGAAGGGGGGGCATCGCAACAGAAAATCAAATCAGAGACAGGTTACTCGACATAGACAGACAAGAAATAATAGCAGACTGTCAAACAAAGACCTCAATCAGGGAACAGCTAAGAGTAAGAGAATGGGGGAAAGCGAAATATATCCAGGTTGTGGGAATAAATGAAAGAGGCGCGCTGGCATGGTTCAGATTAGGGGGATGGAAACAATTAAGAAAGAGAAGCTAAGCCGGGAAAACGATATGTCCTTTGTGCGATGGGGAGGAGACGGATAAGCATATCCTACTGAACTGCCCTTCTACACGTGACCTAAAGGACAAATGGATGAAAAACCTAACAGGGAGGGAGGTGATAGAAGTGGTAGACGACAGAATACAGACAAAGGAAGCGGGGCAGCAAGTGGGGAAATACCTGGGGGAAGTAAGAGAAGGGGGGGAAGCTATTAGAGAAGGCAGCGAAATGAGTGATCATGCTCCAGACGGGCCATCTTTATAGTGTAAGTGTGTGTAAAGCAAAATGTATGAGTGTTTTGGTGAGAGTGCAGGAAAAGAGAAATGGGGCGAGGAAGAAGGAAGAAAGACTGGAAGAAGAACTGTCGAGGAAGGGGAAGAATGTGTATATAGGGGACAAAGTAAGAGACAGCTTAAAAGAAAACTAAATGTAACAAAATATTGTAGAAAAATCAAAACTATGTAGTGCGTGCAGCCTATGGCTCGCACAAAAAGAAAATAAATCTAAATGTTATGCATGAGCTGCTCATCTCGTCTGATCCAATACCATCAAGCCTTTGGCCTTTGCCTGATAAGAAAGCATGTACGCTATAAGAAGACGTCACTCGCTTGCTCGACATCATAGTGTCTCAGTTGAACACCAGCAATCTCCCTGACGAATGGAAAATCTATCCACTAGTAACAATGAAACTGAAGGTTAAAGTTTATCTCAGTCAGTAGAGGAACACAGTGTACTGTGGTAACATTTATTTCGTAGTGTCAGGTAGGTGAAAATCATCGTGCCCACTGCCATGAAGAAATATGGGGGAATGTGGAGGCTCCACATATTCACGATCTCGGTCATTTGTGGAGGCAAAGCGATCTTCACCATGCTCACCCCCCTCTCCCTCCCCGGTTGCCTCTGGGTACAGATTTATTACATGCTGTATAAACCCGATATGCTTTTATGCAGGAACTAGGCCAGATCAGAAATCCAACCGTAGATCACCCACCCCGAGAATCGAACCAGAGTCCCCGCTTGGCAGTCAGACACTCTACCGATTGAACCACAGTGGCTTCATTTGGTAGTGTTTCCATGTCAACAAGCACAGGATTTAACTAATTTTATGTGATCTTGCAAACTGCAGGTTTATTTTTTTCAGTACATGAGCACAGGGCATTCCTTGTACACAACATGTTACTTTATTATTTTGCACTGCTATCATTTGAATAATTTTTTTTTTTTTTATGTATTATATTCGGTTATCAGAAATACTGACAGCCTAAAGTATCTCTATTCACCAATTCAGATTCTTGTTCCCATTTTAAGAATTCTGGCCCACTGTGCAATGATCTAAATAGCAATGACAAGTGTCGCGTTTAGGTTTTCACAATTGTAACCAAGTTGATTGATTGCTTTGTTGTTTTAAGTCTACTTTATGCACAGTAAGGCTAATCGATACTGGACCTACAGTTTAAAGTGGGATCCGAACCACTTGTGCTTCCACTGGCTATCGAACCCTTGATTACAAGGCGATGACGCCACCACTGCGCGTAACTAAGTTGAGAAGCATTAACGACACCTTCATGTGTTGTGAGATCATTTTGGAAACGTGTGCTTTATATGTATTTGCGGCTTTCGAGCGAGTTACAACTCCCGAAACCACCAATCAACAAGCGAGCCGCTGACGTCACTCAATCTTACACCAATTGCTAACCCTCTTGCTCGCGCTTTCCACTGATGCTAGGCTCGCTAACTAGACTGGCGCAGGCAGTTCTGAATGCAGTAAAAGTAATTAGTGAGTTTTGAAACACCCTGTGATTCACTAACCTGACCACCCTTTCCAAAAGAGCCTAATGCATCTTACAGTAATTTACGTCAAGCTTTAACCAACCCAGTGATTAATTAAGAGCCTCAATCATTAACATATTTACATGGATGGAAGTTTTAATTACTAATTATTTACAAGCAAGCAACGACATGAATACGGATTAACTTGAAAATGCGTCGACTTGAATACCCATCGAAGTCAAAACCCTGGATAGATGGTAACACGAAAATACCAATGCCATTGCGACCCCAGCGTGTAACGCGAAATTAAGTTTGATGGATGGGTTTCGCGTATTTTCCTGGAATCCTCTCCAGGGATATTGATTCGCGAGATGCTGTGTGAATTTGGCATTTAATAAGGATTTGTGCTGTAGTAATAACTTGAATATAACATAGATGTCAGCACTGCAAACATTTTGAAATTGGATCAAAATGTGTGTGTGTATCTGCATGCTGTTAGATAGGTCGTTGCGAGGAACTGGGTTAGAATACACACCGTCCCACCGGGGAACAAAATCGACTGTGGGGAACTTTTCTTGTTGTTTCTGGGGGGGGGGGGAATCATCCAAAATCATATAAAAAATAATGGTATAATTTTGAGGTAAGCCTAGAAATTTTCACAGATGGATGAAAATATTCAGTGGGAAAATTAGGGGAGATTCTTTGCCGAACACTTAAGCTTTGATGTTGAATTACTTATTTGGAAGCATGTTTTGAAGTTCATGAATTGTAAATAATTTTTGATACCTTCTTTTCTAAATCAAGACAGGACGAGAGCTTCCAAACTATTTGCTGTACACGAAAAGACTATGAAAAGGACATATCTGTCATGTTCGGCATTGCACTGAATTTTGGGGTAATGCCGAACATAGTGTTCGCCATTACCCCTTATGAAAATAACTATGATAAAGACAAACGAAATAAAAAATAAAGATTGTAGATCCTGTTTTCATGTACATTCTTATCAAAATTTATAATCGTATTGCATATTCAGATGGAACATTACACATAAAATATCTCAGGCCATGAAATAGACAAAGTTTGTACTTTTCATTTCTATGAGCAAAAGTCACAGAAATATGCTTTTTATCTTGTTTCCCATGAACTACAAGCTTCATGGGTCCAGTTCTCACATGTTTTACTTGAGCATTTGTACCACAATTCTTTATCTCTTCCAAATTCTTCGCACGCACTGCACACTTGTGCGGACGGATTTCTGATTCAGCTGTCAAATCACTGTAAGATACAATATCGAGGTCTTCATCACTGTCCATACGAAGAGTCAGTTCATCTGCTTGGTCAGAAATATCATCTTCAGAGAACTCTTCGGTAAAATGTTGCTGCAGGAAGGATTATTTGTGGCGTGTTTGTTCATTTTTATCTTCTTCAAGTCATTTGTTCTAGATTTTCCTTTTTTGCTGCAACTTGCCGTGGTCATTTCTGATCATCCAACTTCCTATTTTTGTTCCTTTCTACTAGTATCTCTTTCATTTGAGTCGATGTCAGATCTTGAGAGTGCTGCCACCTTTAAAAAGACTAACGAGAGCGTTACACAGAAAAAAAATGATTTGTTTCAAGTAACAAAATAAGTTTGGTCAAATTTCTGGTCACAATCAATATCAAATTTGATAATCTTTATATATTTTTGATAACTCTAATATTAATGATCAACAAAAGAATTTAGTTCTGGCGAACAATAATTTGTTTTTCGCCAACTTAATCAAACTTTCTCTTCTGTGTAGTAAATTAACCCAGAGAGTACAAATTTCGAACGGGCAAGTCGATTATGGAAGCTACATCGAAGTAGGTAGGAAAGCTGCAATATTTATTTCGGCGGTTCAAATTATTTTAGTTCCCAAACCTGCCACATGAGCTCTGTAGAATCTTAGTCTGAGCAATCTTCCGCATGTGGACAAATAACCTCAGCAACAGAACTATTCGAATGCATTCAATTAGCCCGTACAAGAGCAAACCCAGAAACCGTAAGCTTCAATGCATCTACAAAAAGTACATTCAAACATGTTCGCTCGGATCAAAAGATTCCGCTCACAGGTCCTATTTGCCGAATTCCCACAGTGCAATGCGCCGTGACGCCAAATCCGATTGGTCGGGAACTCCGCCATGTTCGTGTAATTGGCTTTATTCCGACGCCCCGACCCCGCCGTATAGCTTCTGCATGTCCATCCAGCCGTAATTACTCATTTATTGAAGAGGAATCGTCGGTAATTAAACGGTATGGATGAGATTATCTATTAATAACTGTGATGCCCTCTCCTTCAAATCGCACTGCCAGTAGCATTCTGTTAAAGCTGAGATGAACGTGGCAAACGTCTTTTATTGTAGTATACTTCAGTGTGGTCACCAAAGATTTTCTCAAAACTAATATTCATTTTGAGTCTGCTTCGATAAATCACGGATGATAATATCCATTTTTTTTCCTTTCTTTCTTACTTCCATTCACACAATCTTCTTGTCTTTCCCTTTCTCTTTCTGTTCCTCTCTCTTGTTTCCCTTCTTTTTTCTGTTTCTCTATCTCTTCTTTCCCTTCCTCTTTCTGTTTCTCTATCTCTTCTTTCCCTTCCTCTTTCTGTTTCTCTATCTCTTCTTTCCCTTCCTCTTTCTGTTTCTCTATCTTGTCTTTCCCTTCCTCTTTCTGTTTCTCTATCTCTTCTTTCCCTTCCTCTTTCTGTTTCTCTATCTCTTCTTTCCCTTCCTCTTTCCGTTTCTCTATCTCTTCTTTCCCTTCCCCTTTCCGTTTCTCTATCTATTCTTTCCCTTCCTCTTTCTGTTTCTCTATCTCTTCTTTCCCTTCCTCTTTCCGTTTCTCCATCTCTTCTTTCCCTTCCTCTTTCTGTTTCTCTATCTTGTCTTTCCCTTCCTCTTTCTGTTTCTCTATCTCTTCTTTCCCTTCCTCTTTCTGTTTCTCTATCTCTTCTTTCCCTTCCTCTTTCTGTTTCTCTATCTCTTCTTTCCCTTCCTCTTTCCGTTTCTCTATCTCTTCTTTCCCTTCCTCTTTCCGTTTCTCTATCTATTCTTTCCCTTCCTCTTTCTGTTTCTCTATCTCTTCTTTCCCTTCCTCATTCTGTTTCTCTCTCCTCTTTCCCTTCCTCTTTCTGTTTCTCTAGCTCCTCTTTTCCTTCCTCTTTCTTCTTTCCCTTCCTCTTTCCTCTTTCCCTTCCTATTTCTGTTTCTCTATGTCTTCTTTCCCTTCCTCTTTCTGTTTCTCTATGTCTTCTTTCCCTTCCTATTTCTGTTTCTCTATGTCTTCTTTCCCTTCCTATTTCTGTTTCTCTATCTCTCTCTCCCCTTCATTTCTCTTTTTCTCTCACTTCCTGCTTCAATTTTTCTCTTCTCCTCCTTTATTTTCTATCTCTCTCTCTCTCTCTTTACTTTTCCTCCTCTATTCCTCTTTGTTTCTTTTTATTCCTCTATTTCGTCAACTCTTCTTTCTCCTCTATCTCTTTTGATCTCTGAAACTAAGGCCTTTGTTTCGAAATCCACACATGTTGGACGGCTACTCCTAAAGCATGTCTTTTCTTTGTCTACGTAAAACTTCCGGTCCTCATGGCGGAGTGGTTTGCACATCGAGCTAGGACGCCACGGGTCCCGGGTTCGAATCCCGACCTGGGCATGAATATTTGTGAATGCCCATTCATCAATTTCAACATGTCATCACTCATCTTCGCAATTAGTCTAAAGTGGCACAAAAGCGAAGTAAAATAAAGTAAATCAATCAATCACTCTACGTAAAACGGTGTAAACCATACGCTAATGACTACGTACCGGTAGAAGACACGTGTGGAGGTATACTTATAGTCTGCAGCACATCAATGGACTAGGGGTGTAGACATCCAAATTTCAATCTCCTTCCACGTACAGTCACAGACATTTCTGGATTGTAGCAATCTCATTGCAAGTCATGTACCCATGACTGTAGTACACTCTGGACTGCATTTTGCATACTAGCGAGGCTCTGGCGTCTAGACTCAATATCAGTATAATCCTCCGTTCGGCTGTCTTTGTGTGTTTATGCTTGTACTTTCATCCATTTAATCTTATCACTATTCATCCTCATCTTCGCGATAGCCAAAAGTGAAAAGAAGGGAAGTAAAATAAATAAATTAATTTATCGAATTCTACACAGGGCTCAGTTTTTCCTAAAGTATGTGTGAGGAGGATTTCCTAATTATTTTACTTTACTTTGAGTACGAAGACTGTAAAATACATGCCATTGTCTGCGGATAGGCAACACATGTAGACGTAGATTATAGTCTACAGCAAATCACTAGACTTAATGGTGCCCTTGACCCCCTGTACCCCCTGGAGAATGTGAAATATGTTGCATGGCTTATGAAGATTTTGTTGTTCATGAACGTTTTCAGTGATTTTTAGCTCTCAGAAATGTGTTCTTGCGAAGTAAAGGACGTCTGTTACCTTAGGGTTTTATTTTGCCGTGTAGCAGAACAGCCAGAAGGCTTTGCGCAAGTGAATATAGCACCCAAAACGACTTTCCACAACAACAGCTATAATTTTACATACTTAGGTTAGGATTGTTAGGTTTGGTACTGATAATTATTTTCGACGTGTTCTCTCGCTATTTTAGTGTGCATACAAACCGTTTTTAGTAACAAAAAGCGGCGAATATACTCTGAGATTGCAGGTTTTAATTTACGTGGACCATTCTTTGACATCAAATATCTCCGTTATTTGTGCTTTCCTAAAGCTGGAACCACTTTTACATTACATAAAACATTGAAATCTGTCTATTAAAAGAAAATTCGACGCAATTCTCGAGGGGTTATAATGGGTAAACGTCCCCGACTTGATCTCTGTCGGACAGTTCCGCAAACGTAAATTTTGAAAAAGTTAAGTGTAATAAATAAAGAACCTACTTAGAAACTGTTACAACATGAGTCCAGTTTCTATGTCTGAGGTGTGTCACAGAGAACGCTTCCTTTAAGTATAACAGATCTCGCAGCTATTGGGACGAAAACATCGATGTTCATTTGTTAAACAGGACCGCGAAACACACTTACCCACCCCGATGGTGCAGGAATTGCCACACACGACCTGCTGCATGACTGTCACACGTCGAGGACCACGTGCGAAATAGAGCGAGCGCCTTTTGTAGATCGATGATAAAATTCACAATTACATATTAGGCTGTCTTCAACGGGGAAGGGGGCGGCCAAGCGTCCAGCGTGCGTACCACGAACTTGTCAATTTTGGGTCATCGACTTCCGTGGGTACCCAGAAAGCGTAACTGTTTTGCACGTTGTCTGTTGAACGCATAGGTGCAACTAAGCGTGTTGGACTTGACGCTTGAGGTGCATCTGTGTTTGGGGATAGCTGAGGGGGATAAGAAACAATAATATCCATCTATATGGCTTGGAAGTACTTGAAGAAAATCATATTTTTCTCTGGGCCTTGAAGACAACGCTAAACCAGATAACAGTCCATTCCCTCAATTAGAGCCAGAAAATATAACTTTCATTTTGAATTTTTTGATTTTTAGGAATTTTTGTCGTATTGTTTAATCATTTCTGTGTTTTCTTTTGCTCATTCCCTGTTGTTTCGTGAATTTTAAATGTATTTGCTAGAATAACTTCATATTTAAATTTCCAACCATGGTATTTGTAGCTATGTAGTACGCTATTCATTGAAAGTACCATTTGCTTCGGTATTTTAAACCACTAGACAATTGATTTTATTGAATTATTCAACTACTAACTTGTAAATTATGAAAAATCAAGACGATTAGATGAAACTGATATCGGAACATTCACACGTAACCACTGGCGTAAGAGGAGGGGGATGAAGGGGCTACAGTCCCCTCCAAAATTTTGATAAAATGAACATTTTCAAACAAAAGCAGTGACGAATTAGGGAAAAACCAGACTGGTAAATGCAAACACCACTTAAAATGATATACGATTACCATTTTTGAGAATAGAAAGTTTTTAATATACGAAATATCATATTGTGTATGCCACCCCCTAGAAAGGAGCTATGCACTATACATCTTTACAATTCCAGCCCCTCCCGAAAAAAAAACCTGCGTACGCCAGTGCACGTAACACACATGCCCAGGACGAATCAGGGAAGTTCAGTGGCGAGATCGAACATCTACCACTTAAGTGTCGGCTGGATTCTTGACAGACGCCAAGAAAGTCATTTTTGAAATTTCCATTCATTTCACAAAATGCCATAAAGTAAAGTAAAGTGCTCCCCTGTGCATAGCACCACGTCATGAAGGCGTATAGGGGGTGTGGTGGTAACGCCCCACACTTTCTTGATCCGGTCGTGAGTGGGGGTGATGTGATCAGCACCACGCCCCTGACCGCCTTTACCCCCCAGGGTTTCCCCCAGGTACCCATGTTATTCGACGCTGGGTGGGCGCCGGGGCCGCTTCCAACGTTAGAAAAGTTCCCGGATTTGAACCGGCCGGGGATAGAACCCGGGACTTTTAGCATGAGCCACAAAATGCCATGTTATCCCAAAATCTGTAAAACTACATCTCTGCTTAGAATTTCTTGCAGAACATTTACGTAAACTTTCGAGTAGTTGCTCTCATGGTTATCTAGATATTCGCAATAGTTTCGTGGCTACATAAGCATATTAATCCGATAACTACTTAAGTTCGGAAGATACAACTCGTTCTGAAGCTACAAATGCAGAAGAGCCTGAGATGTTATGAAAGTACTATTTTTAATATTAACAATCTCCTAACATTGTAACTTTTCATAATTCTTATACAAGTAGTGGGGCTTACGGGGGGGACAGGACAACTTACAAGTGTAGAAAAGGCGAGGCTATTTGATTGAACAATCTGATTTGCTTACACTTAAAACAAAGCCAAAAGGGGTCTATACCCCAATTTTTCAGGTGTGATATGCTCTGATTTTTAAGAAATTCTGAATTTCTAGTGTAGAAAAGGCGAGGGTTCAACAGATAGATTACTTAAAACAATGGCAAGAGGGGCTTAAACCCCAATTCTTCAGGTGTGGAGGTTCGGGTTTAAGTCCTCATAAAATGTGAAGCCTCCCCTGATGGCAAAATGTTAATATTGTTGTCTTGTAAGCAAAAGGCTCCGGGTTCGAGTCCTCATAAAATATTTAAGATTGAAAACATGTGGCATTCCACAAGTGAGATTTTGAGAATAGTTGATATACAACTCCCAGATCTGAAAACCTGGTAAAAAGTGTAAGAGCAGGTAAGCATAATTAATTGCTTGCGTGCCGGCAAGACACGCAAGAGACATGCTAGAAGGGAGCATTAATGATTTTTCTGTATGATTCACTGAAGGGGGCATTAATCTTTCTGTGCGTGCAACATGTCTGTAACAAGGAAAGTGTAACAAAGATTATTGAGATAAAAGTACATATTTTCACACAGTGGCAATGAACTGTACCCCCCTCGTGCTGAAAGCAATTCTATTCTGATAATATGAGCCTAGGCAAAGACTTAGAAAATATTATGGCAGTTCAAAATCCAATTTTGTCTGCATAAGGGTCTCAGAACCCAGTAAAATGTGGGCATATTCCATATTGAGAAGTGTTAATATTGTTGCATTGTAAGGGGCTTTGGGTTCGAGTCCTGATAAAAGATTGAAATATGTACAACTGTCCACACATGAGATATTCACTGCTAGCTGATAATACAGTTGAGGTTTCAAAGCTGCTAGAGTGTCTGGGTCCTCTCTGACAGCAAAGTGTTGGTATTATTGCTTTGTAATCAGGGGGTTTCTGTGTTTGAATCGGGTCTCTAGAATTGCTCTGTGACTCTCTCATTTCTTACATCATAAACATATGATTTTTCACCTATGAGAATGACACTTCTTTTTCCTCTGCTCAGACAGATTCGGCCATGTGTGTAAAAGTTATATCTGTATGATTGTTGTTTATAAACTTGTCAAAAATATGGCTTTTTTGTATGAAAACATGCAATCCTGAATACAATTCTGGTTTTGTCTTGTTCTGTTAATATAAACACAAGTGAGACTTACAGAATATTTATTGCACAATTCAAAATCCAATTTTGAATTGTATTTAGTTGATATAGAGATGAGGTTTTAAACCTGGTGAAGTGTGTTGTACATCAGCAAAACTATCACCAAAACCTAGTTACTGCTGTTGTTTGGGTATAAAAGCACCAGCTCAGCCATTAACTGCAGAACCCAACTGATATTTTTATTAAGTATAAAGTTTTGAATTGAAGCCCAGAAAATCTTATATAATAAACAACAAGAAAAAATGCCAAAACAAAAATATTGCAATCAGTGTAATAAAAATATATCTAGTTCTCATTGGGCTAGGCACCGGCATATTTGTAAGCCTAGGAAATGCAGAAAGGCCATGAAAATATGTCCAAGATGCCATAAAATATTAAGCAAGGCATATTACAAATGGCATAAGTGTAATTCTTATGTACAGTCATCAACACAACCATCTACATCTGGTCTGAAAAGAAAGCACGAAGCACCTCTTAATGCCAGAGCAGCAAAACAGCCACGCTATGAACCCATCCGTAGCAGTTTTAACGGCCAATTAAGAGATCACCGGTTTGTATCAGAGCCAAGATGTGGCATTGAGAATTTCTTGAACAGTATAAATTCTGATCTCCAGGCAATTCTAAATGCACAAAATGGCTCTTATAAGCTCTCCCTCAAATTGTTTGTACAATATAAGAAGCCAAACGGCGCAAAATTTACACATCCCCACATAACAGAAACTGTACCTGTATATTCAAATGCAAATTTAGACACAATAATTAGCAGCTTGATAAATCAACTGAACATTAAACACTCTGAATTTGCAGCAAAAGAGTCCGGATGGAGCCTATGCGGTTCATCACACAAGCTCTATGTTAATATTTCTGAATTCAGCCCATTACAAGGATCTACATATGCGCCATTACCTGCCAATATCAAAAACAAAAGAGCCGTGGTCAATATAAAAAATGCCGACCAGAAATGCTTTTTGTGGTGTATATTAGCTGCTTTGTATCCAGTTTCAGACCATCCTGAGAGAATAACTTATTACAAACAGTATGAACACGATTTTGACGATGCAATAGAGGGTTTGGAATATCCAATGTCAGTTCAGAATATTGATAAATTTGAAAAAAAGGCCAGGCACATCAATGGCAAACAATTATCTATTAATGTATTTATTTGTTCCACTGGCAATTGCCCGATAGCACCTCTCAGAATCAGTACAATTGATGATGAATCTGCAATTCCGATTGATCTGCTCTTAATTGAAGGAGATGATACATACCATTACACTCTAATACATAATCTTCAAGCTTTAGTGAGAACGCAACTAGATAAATATAAAAACATATTCAAGTTGTGCAGAAGATGTTTAACTGTATTTGATGGTCAAAAAATGGTGAAGGGGGTTCGGGAAGAGAGTGCAGAAATTGCTAAAAACAAGTTAATTGAGCATCTGAAATACTGTGGGAACCATAAACCTGTTCATATGGTGATGCCCAATCCAAGTGAAAATTGCAAATTCAAAAAGTATGAAGCCTTGTTGGAACACCCAGCATATATTGTCTGTGATTTCGAATCGAACCTCAAACCTCTTGCATTCTGCAATCCAGATCCTGAAGAATCTTCAACTACACCATACCAGTTACATGAGCCTTCCAGCTTTTGTTATATAGTTATACGGGATGGTATTGTTATTAAAGAATATTCATACATGGGACCAAATGCCATCAAAATATTTGCAGATAGAATAGAAAATGAGTGCCGTGACATAGCATCCAACATCTTATTAAAATCAAAGCCTATGTTGCCTTTAACAGAGAAACAGATTGAGGATTTCAACAATGCAGAAAAATGCCCGGTATGTGATTCTGAATTTTCAGATACAAATATCAAGGTTCATCACCATTCTCATACAGATGGTAAATTCTTAATGGCCCTGTGTAAAAGCTGTAATATTAAGATCCAGAGACCAAAATTTATCCCCATATTTTGCCATGGAGCATCCAATTATGATTTCCATCATCTGATCAGGTACGAGGGGTTTGACAAGCAGAATTTAAACATTTTAGCTGAAAATGATGAAAAATATATATCTATTAGCAAGATAATTAAAGTTGATGGTGCTCCTATTCACATAAGATTTCTTGATTCTTACAGATTTTTATCTGCTAGCCTGGCTACACTGGCCTCTCAATTATCTGATGATGACTTGAAAATCACACGTGCTATGTTTCCAAATCAGGACCTGAAATTAATTAAGCGGAAGGGTGTATATCCATATGACTATGTCACAGATTTTTCTAAATTTGATGAGTGTTCCCTGCCACCACAAGAAGAGTTTTATAGCAGAATCAGAGGATCTGGAATCACTGATGATGATTATCACCATGCTCAGTTGATGTGGAACAATTTAAAATGCAAGACATTTGGTGATTATCACATGGCATATTTAAAACTTGACGTGACTCTCTTAGCTGATATATTGCAGGCATTCAGAAAATCTTCAATGCGAAATTATGGATTGGACCCAGTATATTTTTACAGTGCCCCGGGCCTAGCATGGGCCGCAACGTTTTTCAACACCAAAATGCAATTGGATCTGATCCACGATCAAGATATGTATCTGTTTATGGAGCAGTGTATAAGAGGAGGCATGGTGCAATGTTCCCAGAGATATGCCAGAGCAAATAACAAGCATATGCCTGATTATGATCCAGCACGGCCATCAAATTATATAACATATGTAGATGCCAACAGCCTCTATGGTTATGCTATGATGGATAACCTGCCATATGCAGGGCTTGAATGGGTTGAAGATTTCAATATTGAAGATCTTCAGGATTTTGATGACAGTGACTATGGCCTCATCTTAGAGGTTGATCTGACAATTCCTGATCATTTGCACAATAAATTTTCTGATCTGTCCCCAATTCCCGAGGTTCAGTGCTCACCTGGCTCTAAACAGAAGAAGCTCATGATGACTCTGGATCCGAAACAGGATTATGTCATATATTACAAAAACCTCCAGTTCCTGATGAAACATGGTGTTCAAGTGACCAAAGTTGGCAAAGTCTTAAGGTTCAGGCACTCAGAATGGTTGAAACCATATATTGATACAAATACAGAGCTTCGAACATCTGCAAAGAGCCAATTTGATAAGGCCTTGTTTAAATTGATGATCAATTCTGTATTTGGCAAAACAATTGAAAATGTCAGAAAACATAACAATGTTAAAATAAATACTGACCCCGGCCGGAGCAAAAAATTGGTTGCAAAGCCCAACTTCAATTACAGAAGAATTTATGATGAGCACATGGCACTTTTCAACATGAAGAAAACAAAGATCAAATTTGATAAACCTATTTATGTAGGGGCTGTGATATTGGAATTGTCCAAATTACATATGTTAACATTATATTATGAGGTGCTGAAGCCTTTTTATGGCGATCGTGTAAAATTATTGTACATGGACACGGATAGTTTTATTCTTGATATTCAAACAGAAGATGTTTATCAAGATATGTCACAGCCTGAATTGTTTCAATACTTTGATACCAGTGAACATACAAGAATTCAACCCCACAACAAAAAGGTGCCTGGCAAGTTAAAAGATGAGACACTTGGTGATGTTATTGTGGAATTTGCTGGGTTAAGTGCCAAGATGTACAGTTTTAAAACATGTAGTGCTGTTGTCAAAAAGGCCAAGGGCATTGGCAGAGTAACTGTTGAAAAAGATCTCCAATTTGAAGATTATGAAAATTGCCTCAAATCCCAGAATTCAATCAAAACATCAGAATCCAGAATCCAGAGTGTGGATCACTTGCTGACTTCAAATATTGTAACAAAAGTAGCCCTAGACCCACATGATGATAAGAGATGTATTTTGTCATGTAACATACATACTTTACCTTGGGGGCATTGTGATTTGAAAAATGGGAATCAATGCCCAATTACAGAGCATGATTTGAAATAAATAAACATGCCTATGAACTTATTTGGGTTCAAAAAACAGGCTATTATGGAGCTGCCAACACCACAACCCTCTTCTGATTTACAATCTGTAATGTCTAAACTGAGTGGCTTGTTAATTATTCATCTGAACAGCATACTTACAGATGTTGATGAAGAAACAGGCAAAACATTGTACATATTTAACAATAATTTAAATCATTACCAATTACCTGTAGGTGGGCAATTGCAATTTATTACAACCCCTGAGGGTGATGTCAAGATTTCAGTAGGGAGAAATATTTATAGAATTAAGCACTCAAACATGGTTTCTGGCACTGTTTATACTGTTTCTGCTGGTGACTGCTTATATATTGAGGTCCCGGGATCCTATGACAAGCTTATACCCTTTTTTATAGAATTAAGAATCAGATACTCTATAATAAATAACTATTAAAAGAAAATGCCTAATGATATATTTGGCCATACAAGGCATGAAGATCACAGTGATGAGATTCTGATGCTTGATGTCAGAGTCAAGAAATTAAGAAGTGATTTACAAGCTTTACAAACCACACTCAATGCCAGTCTTCAATTAGAAATTACAAATTTACAATCACAATGCATGGACCCTCTTCTTAAAATTGACTCAGAACTCAAAGTGCTGCTTCAGAAATATACTGATTTGGCAACATTAGATAATTTTCAAAGTTTAGAAGAAGCTGTAGCAGCTCTTCAAGCCAAATTTAAGACCCAGGCTAACAACTCGGAGCAATTGAAACAACAATTGGAAGAGCAGATAAATAATGTCCAGGCACAGCTCCAAACAATTGTCAAAAGCATAAAATCACAAGAAGATTTTGATCTAGTGATTTCCACTCTAAAGGAACAGATTCAATCACTCCAGATACCTAATCTGGACCCTCTGAACAATGCCATAGCCGAGGTTAAAGGAAAAATTGAGACACTTGAAAATTTTATGAACAATTTGCCATCTTCTGATGCTTTGAATGCAATAACTCGGAGTGTAGCAAACATCAAGCTGCAACTTGAAACATATGAAGATTTTGGAAAAATTCAAAGTACCATAACCCATCTTGAAGGTACAATAGCAGCAGTGCAAAGTGATTTGGCAAATGTACAAGAATCCCGCCTGCCCGGTATTGTAGATACTCTTGTTAGTGTCCAGCACCAAATCACAAAGCTTGAAAACCTCAACACTGAATCTGAGCTATCTCACTTTCATCACTTGATCGATGATATCCAAACAAAACTTGAAATTTTACAACAATCCACACCCACTCAGGCAGATATAGCCCTGCTCCAAAATGCTATGCAAAATGTGGCTGATGCTTCTGAATTAAACAATATAAAATTGGCACTTGAATCTTTGCAAAATACAGTATCAAATCTTCCTACATCACAGGAACTTAAAAATATTAAGAGGGCAGTGAATAGGATATTGAAATCAGAAGATATCAAGAATATCCAAGCAGAGATCAAACAACTCACTCAGACAGTGGCCACTCTACCAACCAATCAACATATTAATGAACTGCATGCCCTGTTTGAGGATATCAGAAGACAGGTCCATGATCTTACTGCTCAAAATTCAAAATTGGCAGTTGTTGAAAATTTGCAACAAATTGTAGCTAATATCAAGCAACAGCTAGGGACCATGGAATCCAATCAAGCAAATGCTCTGTCTGTTTTTGCCACCCAGCTTCAAGAAATTGTGCAACAATACAAGAAACTTATTGTGGACATAAAAATCAAGCCAGGCCATGATGATGTTGTTAGGACCATCAATGAGCACCTTGAATCTGTAACAAGCAGATTGCTCACAGCAGAAAAGGAAATAACAGGCATAATCGAGAATCCAAAACATTCAGTAATTCTTGAATTGTACAGCATCCCCAACAAAGAATATGATTCACCATTTACACCAGGTGGCAAAATATATATGCTGTCCCCTGCACAATTTTATTATCAATTTTTTGTTGGGGGCACACTGAGACCAATCAAGATCAAATATTGGCTTCAACCTCAGGCACACCACTACCCTACCTTATCAATAACAAATGCTGACAACAAAGTAAAAATCACCAGTGTAGAATTGGAGGATTTTACAGACCCCAATACATTAGAAACAGCATATGTTGAAGATGATGGATCTTTGGAATTTAAAATACAAATAGGGGACAAATTATATTTAGAAAATCCTGTAGTATCAGCTGCTGAACACCCCATAGTTGCAATATTCTTGTTTTCATATTATGTCTAGACAAATTATTGTTGATGAATTACACAGACAAGCCAGACATAATTTTAAGAGACTGCCAGTAGTCACAAAAGGCATAGATGATTTATGGCAGAGCGACTTGATTGAGATGGCAAGTGGACAGCTGAAAAACTTAGACAAAATCAACAAGGGCTACAAGTATCTACTCACTGTAATAGACACATTTTCAAAATTTGCCTGGGCTGTGCCACTCAAATCCAAGACTGGAAAATGTGTTACAGAAGCCCTCAGGACAATCATCAATCATTCAGGAAGATCACCGCGCTATTTGCAAACAGATAATGGCAAAGAATTTTATAATTCAGTGTTTCAACAATTTATTAAAAGCCAGTCAATAAAACATTACTCGAGTTACAGTGATCTCAAAGCCTCAATTGTAGAGAGATTCAACAAAACTCTAAAAAATCTTATGTATAAACAATTTACACTTCAAGGTAATTACAAATGGCTTACAATCCTACCAGAACTTCTACATAAATATAACAACTCGGTCCATTCCACAATCAACATGAAACCCTCCGAAGTAACTTCATCTGATGAGCAAAAATTGATCAGGACTGTTTATTATCCTAGATACCAGCCAACAACAAGAAGGGCCAAATATAAGGTGGGTGATCAAGTAAGAATCAGTAAATATAAGCACTTATTCAAAAGAGGCTTTACAAGAAACTGGAGTACTGAATTATTTACAGTGGTTCAAGTTAAACCCGGGACCCTTAACACATATATAATAAAGGATCACCGAGGAGAAATTCTCAAAGGCAGGTTCTATGAACAAGAGCTCAGCAAAACTAAACAGCCTGACACATATCTCATAGAAAAAGTCATCCGCAGAAAAGGCAACAAGTTACTTGTCAAATGGCTGGGTCATCCGGAAAACAGCTGGATCGATGCAAACAAAGTGATAATATGAGCACCTGGGATGTTATAAAAAGGCTGCCAGAACCTGAACAGCAGATTAAGAGAAATGGCAACTTGCTGCCTAATAATATTAGGTGTCTTATTGTTGGGCCATCTGCTTGTGGTAAAACTACACTAATGGTTGATAATTTTTTATTAGCACCCAACTGGTTAGACTGGAAAAACAGGTACTTGTATATCTTCTCTAAGAGCTTGGAACAATTAAAATATCAGCAGCTGATGAGGCTATATGATGGATTGGATATAGCCACTTTTGAACCAGATGTTAAGCCACTTGATGACTGTCTCGATAATTCTGTTGTTGTGTTTGATGATGTTATACTGGATAATCAAAACAAGGTTAGAAATTTCTTCACACAGGGCCGGCACAAGAACATTGATTGTTTCTACCTGGCACAGACTTTTTCTAAAATACCGAAGCAGCTGATCCGAGACAACAGCAATTTTATATGTGTGTTTCATCAAGACCATACCAACCTCAAACACATACATGATGAATATGTAGGTGGAGACTTGAGCTACAATAATTTTTCCAAGTTTTGCAGCAGGTGCTGGAATCAAGACAGTTATGGGTTTGTCACAATTGATATGACAAGAACACCTAATACTGGAAAATACAGAAACAAAATCAACGATTTTCTAGACGTAGAGACGTATATAAATAACCATGAAACGACCAGTCATTGATGATCTTAAGTTAAGAGATTATCTTGTAAAAAGATTTAAGGGATGGAAATCAGAGAACCGAGGAATTTATGAAAAACACAAACAAACAGAACAGCCTGTCATTGATGCTATTAATAATTTAGGTAAGAATATCAAAACTGTTACAGAGCAAAATCAAGATTTGATCACAGAGCTTGTACCTGTTGCTGCTAGGAACATATTAGATTATCCATTCACCCCACTTTCCAGTATTCATACACCTAGTCCTGTTGCTCCTAGAAGAATTGAAGCTACTCAGGATCCTATTGAATTGGGTCTTCTTGCTCAAAAATATTTAACCACACCTAAAGACAACAAAGATGAGGTGTTTGGCTTATATGCTGACACAGAGCTTGATGGCAGCATCATACATAGAATTGGCAATTTCAGAGTAACATTTATGGGAGATGATCTGATTGTTTATTCAGAATCTCGTCTCGGAGAAAAAGGTGGTTTTGTTAAGTACCCCGGCACACCTGGGTTGTGGGAACTGATGACTAGGAAAAGGCCTGGCAGCTATACAGATCAAGATTATGAACATTACAAAGAAATATTAATAAAATCAGATGCTCTATACCAGAACAATGATCCCACACAAAAAAGAGTCAAGTCGAGCAGTGGGGCAAAATACAATAATTTAATCAAGCCCATATGGTCACAGATCAAGACTGGTAGTGGAATCAAACAATACAACACCCTGCCTAAAGAATTTGTGTGGGTTGATGATGTCAGGAAACTTGTAGATAGGTTGCTGGTCATAGCTGGGGAGGAAAATGCTGGCAACCACAATTTTTACAATGAAAAGGTTGGAATTATGGACATGATAAGCACCAAATTGTCTAATTTTATAGTGAATGACCCTAAGGGGATTGGATATCTCATAAAAATTATTAATACTCTACCACCTAAATTTTGGAATATTTCTGAGGGTCGGGGGCTTGTTAATGACATTATAAACAAGCTGCCATTTGAACTACATATTCCAGGCTATCAGTATTGTGGTCCAGGCACAAAATTAGATCATAGATTAAACAGAGGTGATCCTGGTGTAAATCCCCTAGATGCTGCTTGTAGAGACCATGACATAGCATACAACACACATACTGATCTTGACAAGAGACATGTTGCAGACAAGAAATTAGAAGAGGCTGCATTTGGCAGATTTGTAAGCAAAGATGCATCTTTGAGTGAGAGAATATCAGCATTGGGAACCACCATAGCTATGAACACCAAACAAAAACTTGGGTGGGGGCTGTGAATATGTATATAATAAACCTAGGATGAAGGCCAAGGGTGTTATGTATCAAATACCTTATGCAGGTCTCAAATCTCTTAAAACTATTGACAGTCTTTTGACCAAAAAGCAGCGCAAGAAAAAAAGCTCTTGTATTGCAAAGGGACATGGTATGAAATTGTTGCTTAGTACCCCCCAATTAAAAAAATTACAGCAATCAAGAAAAAAATCACATGTGGGGGGTTTCATATTTACCATCCCTGCCATCTTAGCAGCTCTCGGGGCTGTTGGGAGCTTGGCCGGGGGATCAGCTGCCATAGCAAAAACAGTAATAGATGCCAAGAAAAATAGGGCAGAATTAGATGAGCAGAGGCGCCATAACCTGGCCATGGAGAAAAAAGGCAAAGGTGTTAAGAGAGCCATGAATAAGTTTAAAAAAAACAAGAGCCGCTTACAAACCAAGATATTGAAGCTTTAATCAAGCCACTGGGCATCAAACATTTTAGGGGTGTGTACATGTCTGATTCTTTACCAGAGCAACCACTCAACAAAGAGTGTGGCATTGTTAATTTGGATGAGTACAAAAATCAGGGCACTCACTGGATCTGTTATCTTAAATATTTAAACAATGAGGCATTTGTGTTTGATTCATTTGGAGGTGATCCACCTGAAAATTTAGTAAAATATCTAAAATCAACTAATCTTTATTACAATAATGCCCGTGTTCAAAACTTCAAAGATGTTAATTGCGGACATTTGTGTTTATCTGTTCTCAGATATATGTCTCAAATAAATAAACCATCAATTGAAGATTTTCAAAAGGCCTTGTGGTATCTGAAACATCATGGGGGTATTCCATCTCACCAGCCAAAATTCAATATTGAAACTCAAATTACATGATGATATAGTGTATCCCAAAACAATAGCTCTCAGAGCATTTTACGGCATGTACTTGATCCCTAATATTACACACCACAACAATACAATTGCAATAGGGGATCAAAAAATTGTCATCACTCCAGGGCAATATAATCTGTCCACTCTAAATGCTCAATTACCCAGAGGTATAGTGTTAAGTCAAAATTCTGTCACTCACAGAGTAGAGATTGTATCTGCTACAGAAACAGTGCATCTAGGTACTATAGGAGAGCTGTTAGGCTTTGAGAACAACACAAAACTTGAAGCAGGCATCAAACACACTGCTATGAATATACCCAAATTCTTAGCCATAGAGACTCTGAATATTCACTGTAATGTGGCGGAGGGTATGATCACCAAATCAAATGGCATAGGTACTCACAAACAAACTGGCATCATTGCAACATTCAAACCTAATTCTGAATTCATGGAGCCAATCATCTACAATCCATCCCCAACATTATATTTTCCTGTGTGCCACAATAGAATAGATTATATTGAATTGATGGTCACTAATGAGAAAGAGGAATTAGTTGATTTTGCTGGAGCCACAACAACTGCTATCATAGAGATTAATATTTAAATAAAAATACATACAATGGAAAATATCGAGAGTTATGAGCTACAATCATTCCCTCCAAACAGGAGGACATTTGCAAATTTAAATCAACCCAACACGGAAATAGAGGTTGATCTTGATGTAGGGGACGGCTTTATACACCCCCACAGAGCAGATCTATACATCAAATTTGATGTTGTAAAGCTCGATGGTACAGATTATGCAGCAAATTCAAATATAAGATTGGTGGACAATTTTGTGCCGCATCTGTTCTCTGAAATTGAGATTAGAAAGCATGGTGTTGTTATAAACAGAATAGATTATCCTGGCATTACCTCCACAGCTTTGGCCACACTAAAATTATCCAAAACCGAGGCTTCATACTACAGAATCGGTGGATTTGAGGCTGGTGATAAAATATTAACCAAGAGCCACACAGTGCTGTTCCCCATGCGCCTGTTGCCAGGATTCTTCTCAGATTACAAAGATATTATGTGGAAGGGTGGTTTAAGAATTACATTTAGAAGAGCTGCAAATGATAATAATGCTTTGATGAGGTACAGCACATTAAACCCTACAGGAGAAGCTATGCCTAATACCTTACCAGAGGCAGGCAAATGCATTATTCAGACTATGGAGCTAAGAATCCCTGTTGTTGAATATGAGGCCAGTTATGCTCTTAAATACAAAGCTGATATCCTAAAAAATCCACAAGTACCTTTACAATTTTATACATATCAATGCGTACAGAAGCCTGCCGCTGGTACTTATTATGAATTTGATGCCACAAATTCATTCTCCAGTATACAATATGACATGCCTGATTTTGTGGTGGTACTGTTTCAGACTGGGAGACACAACAATCAGGAAAAAAATTCGAGTAAATTTGATAACTGCAACATCAAGAACATATATCTTAAAAATGGCAGAAATGAGGTATTTCCTAGAGAAAATTACAATTTAGACATGTCCAAGGATGATTTCCTCAAATTATATGAAGCTTTTTCGGCTTTCAAGAGGGTCACTACTGGCAGTACTGACATGTATTACACACCAGATGAATTCAAAGCACGGAGACCCATGTTTGTCATCAACGCTTCAAAAAGAAAACAAGTTGTGGTTAATGACAGAACAAACATTAAAATTATCTGTGAATTCCATGAGGC
This sequence comes from Lepisma saccharinum, assembly GCF_977018435.1. Lineage (NCBI taxonomy): Eukaryota > Metazoa > Arthropoda > Insecta > Zygentoma > Lepismatidae > Lepisma > Lepisma saccharinum. The sequence continues at coordinate 45,374,412 of NC_139247.1, read as the reverse complement.
TTTACCTGAAGACACCATTTGTAGTGTCATTCTCATAGGGGAAAAATCATATGTTTATGATGTAAGAAATGAGAGAGTCACGGAGCAATTCTAGAAGATATTTGTTCTATTATCCTGTTGTACAACACACAAACCTCAACTGTATTATCAGCTAGCAGTGAATATCTTATGTGTGGGCAGTTGTATATATTTCAATCTATCAGGACTCGAACCCAGAACCCCTTGTTTACAAGACAACAATATTAACATTTTGCCATCAGGAGAGGCTTCACATTTTATCAGGACTCAAACCCGAGCCTTTTGCTTACAAAGCAACAATATTAACATTTCGCCATCTGGAGAGGCTTCACATTTTATCAGGATTCAAACCCAGAGGCCTCCTGATTGCAAGGCAATAAAAACCATGGGGCTATGCACCACACTCCACTGGGCCTCAGAACCCAGTAACTATAAGCTTTATATTAATATACATAGCAGAATCAATCTGAGGGGGGGGGGGGGGGATCACCATTTCTACACTAAAATTCAATTCCTGGGATTTTGACAGAAAAACACACTATAAGCAATAAGATCATATGGGAACTTGGCATAATTTTAAGTATAAGCAAATCTATCTGTTGAGCCCTCGCCTTTTCTACACTAGAAATTCAGAATTTCTTAAAAATCAGAGCATATCACACCTGAAAAATTGGGGTATAGACCCCTTTTGGCTTTGTTTTAAGTGTAAGCAAATCAGATTGTTCAATCAAATAGCCTCGCCTTTTCTACACTTGTAAGTTGTCCTGTCCCCCCCGTAAGCCCCACTACTTATACAGTTTTCATTCTACTCGTAATTAGCTCGTATTATGCGAAAAGAATAAATTCATTTTCACCTCTCAAGTGTTAGTTTATTGATAAGAGAAGTTTTGGCAATTTCTTTTGTACTCGAATAGACTAATCGGGACTGGATCTAGGATTTATAGCGGGATGTAGCCCATCAGGAATCGAACTCGAGACCTCTTGATTTCAATGAGACATTAATTTGGGGATCCTGTACGAAATAATCTACTTAATGCAACTTCCATTTCCTATGCTTTAGAGCTGTAGAGCTAAGGCTTCACACATTCTCTGTCTCGGCCCTAATGGAAGTGATCAGCATCATGCTGCGTTCACCTTTTCCTCCTCTCATCTAGTTGCTTCCAAGTATGCATTGATGGAGCGAACCTCAGAGCCACTTATACAGAGCATTAACGAATCATTACTCGCAATCTAAGTACCTCCTGTGTCTCAATCAGACTTTCTATCAATTCAACCACTACAACTCTTAATTATGTGCAATGTGTAATAAAAAAACTCACAAAAATAGCGTTTTTGTCGCTCAAATATTATGCTGTACACACAGCGAAATTTTCTCTTTGGCAGTAAAAGTTTTTTTTCCAAAACGAAATTAAGCCGTTTTGAGCGTCGGTCTGGTCTTGCATTTTCATATTTAGCAGAAGAATTTGAGCTTAAAATAAACCATGCAAATGAATGTAATTTGATTTTATCCCAGCAAGACCTTCGTAGGCTCTAGTCTCTTTGTTAAAAAATTCTGAGTAGAATTATCACTTTGAAGATTTATGCTTAAAATTGCCCTGTGATGGAGAAACGTTCGCTGACAAGACAGAAAAGTGAAGCTGAAACGCTTAACGGATTTAGCTGTGGGAAAAAAAAACGTGAATTTGTAACCAAAGACTGCAATAATAATAATACCAGACTGTATGAATATGAGTGCCTTAAACGTATGGCTTTGAGAGTGTGGTATATGCCATTCATTGTTGAAATCAGTTGTAAACAGGATGTGCACGTATTTGCAAATTTACATTACTGTTATTACTGCCATTAGCAACTTTTAGAAAACATCAATGTAAAATACTACGTATTTTGTCACTCAAATGGCATGACTGAATAATCACTACGCCATCTACAACATTTTTATTAGTTATTACATTTCGGAGCAACTAACTGTCATTTACTCGTTCTATAACTAAAACAGCACATAAATGTCTAAATCTAATGGATATTCACTAGTGCTGAGCCAATACCGATACCGATGTATGGGTATCGGCGGATACCAGTGGAATCGGCATTGGAAAGTTTCGGTTGAAATTCATCTACCGTTACTTTTCCCGCATATTGATCTTTCAAGGGGTTCGCAAAATTGCCGAGCGTCACTTTCGCAGTGATTACTTATCCTGGAAATTATGCAAAATTCAAACCATATATATTTTGCACGAAAAACTGTAGTTTGTGATTACTAACATATATTTTAATATTCTGATTTAATTTTTGAATATTATACAGCAAAATTTCTTGGTAAATTCATGCATATAACTGAAGAATATTTACCCACCAACATTGATCAATATTTTGAACAAATTTTAATTATTGCATCTTCCAAATATCGATATCGGTGGGAATAGATTAGGGTATAGGTTCAAATTGGTATAGGCTCAGCCCTAATATTCACCCAAAATCTCTGGATATCCAATATATCCCGGGGTATGCAATAGATATCCAACTGGTATTCCTTCGATATTCACATGTCCGTTTAAGAGACATCTATTGGACAAATTTACATTTGTTAAATGTTTTGGGCTGTTAGAAGGAAATTACTACAAAAGGCAATAAACACGAAAGGCAAAAGATGTATTCCTATGCAAGAGACAAGGTTTGTCGCGTAAAGGGAATTTTTCCTGTATCGCCTTCAGAGTAACCAAAGGTACCGATCTTAATATGGCATATGTTTATTAATGTTGAACGGGAATTTTGACACCCTATTCGAAAATGAGTTACATGCAGCTATTCGAAAACTTCACAACAGGCCTCTCCGATGACGTAGTTGTAATGCCATCGCCGTGTAATCAAGGGGTTCAGGTTTCGAACTCCGGTAGAGGCACATTACACAGTGCTTAGGATCCCGCTCCGTCCGTACATGTAGTTTCTTCGGCGGGGAGTAACTGAGAAGTTATAATTTGCTGCAAAGGTTACTTATTTTGAATAGCTGAGATGCACACTGTGCGGCATGATTCGAACACACGTGCTCTTAAAGCAACATATGTGGATACACATGTGGAGCCTTTCCTATATGTCAAAAGGCGAGAACAGTACGCTGCAGACAATCACGCGGACTGGCCTCAGTAGCGTAACGCCGTACCCCGTGGCGGAGTGGTTAGCACATCGAGCTACGAAGCCAGAGGTCCTGGTTTCGAAATTCGGTCTGGGCATGGATGTTTGTCAGTGTCCATTCATCAATTTCATCACCCATCCACATCTTCGCAAATTAGTCAAAAGTGGCACGAAAAGCGAAGTAAAATTAAGCAAATCAATCAAGTAGTGTAAGGAACAGAATCAGATGTAGCTAATTGCTGAAGAACATGAACTTTACAACTGACAGATATATGAAACTTGTCCAGTTGACATTCGATTTATAAGGGGGGTGTGGCCATCCTTGCCCCTCACCTTCCCTACGTCCATGTTCCTACATTATTAAACGTAGTTTCACCTAGAAATTTAGTTAGATGAACCTTATCGCCGTTATTAAACGATATTATAATCTTAAAGAAAATTGCACCAGTGACCCAACAACAGGGGGGCAGTCGGCATTGCCTCTCCACAACCTTGGATGCAAATCAATTCGAGGGGGCAAAGGGGGCAAATATTGAGGTAAATGAAAGCAAGACTAGTAGAATCTAAGAGTAGCAGGACAAAAGGATACATAAATTTCCACGGCTTTCTTGCATTATTTCTTCCAGACGGCCAAGAGCATCTGCAGGGGGAGAGAGGGGTAACTGCCACCCTCGATATCAAATTTTATACAAATAAAAGCACATTTCGTAAAATTGTCTTGTTCGTTTCGCTAGCAATATCTGCTTTTCTTACAGTCTTGTCAAGTTCAGAGCCGTAGGTAAGGGGAGGCGGGAGTTGGCCCTCGGCGCTGAACGATCTAAATGAAAACAATTGTAAAAGAGAATACCAAGGAGTCCCATGATTTTTTTGTGCCATACTAAAACAATATTGTTTTCAGTTTACAAAAATTTGGATCTAAATAAATGCAATGAAACTAAAAACAGTAAGATAAAGTGAGGTTTCTCTTTCCCAACCGGACTTCTATCAAGGCCTTTCTCCCTAATCAGAGGGTCAGCGCACGCCTATGCTGTCTTGGGCTGCTCTTCTCTGGTTTCTGATGTGAAGGATGGAGTCTGCGTCCTTCTGCATACTGTCCTCTGATCTGATCCTTGGTCTTCCTGCAAGTCTTCTTGCTCCATGTTTCATCCTAGCATCTTCTTCGGGATCCGGCGCTCATCCATTCTAGCTACATGGCTAGCCCAGTTTAGTCTTTCCATTCTTATGTATATAAAGCAAATCCGTCAATCAATATGGAGAGTATCGGAAAGTACCGGTTGCAATTCATTTAACGATACCAGACGATACTTTTTGGTTGCACGACACTTTCGCGGGAGCCTAATTATCCTGGAAATTATGCAAAATGCAAACTCTCGGTAAGAGTATCGGTATGGGTAAGGGTATCAGTATCAGTAAGAGTATCGATATCGGTAAGAGTACCGGTATGGGTATCGGTAAGTGTATCGGTATGGGTATCAGTATCGGTAAGAGTATTGATATCGGTAATAGTATCGGTATCGGTAAGATTATCGGAATCGGTAAAAGTATCGGTATGGGTATCGGTAAGAGTATCAGTATCGGTAAGAGTATCGGTATCGGTAAGTGTATCGGTGTGGGTATCGGTTCAAAGTGGTATCGGCTAAGCCCTATTTGAAATTTATTTATTTATTTGCATTTCCTTATTTTCCGTCTGTTTCCTGTCACGTCTGGCTGATCGCGACGATGAGATTAAATTGGTGGACACTCACAAGGAACACCCATTCCAAAATTCCAAACGAGGACTTGAACCAGGGAACTTCGGTGGCGAAATCTAAAATCCGACCACAGAGCCGGCTTCAGTTGAAATGAGAGATGGGCTTGAAAACGGCACTGGGAGAAGAAAAAAGAAGTAAATTAATTACCGACCTTAAGACGGAGTAGTAGTTAGAACGCCAGGAGTTCCAGGTAGAGATGTCTAAATCCGATTTTTTTACTATCCGGAATTCGGATAGTAAATTCATTAGGGACAGTTCATTAGGGATAGTAAATTCATTAGGAACAGGAAGAGCTCGGGAGACCAAAATCCTACAAATATGTAATTTGAATAGTTAGTGTACCTATAGTGGTAATTATTTTCACATCCTTAGCTGAATTAAATATCTCGTATAATAAGTTGTATACTGGGAAATTCTTCTTCAGGGCTTCTACATCCAACTTTTTCGCCTTTAGATGGCGGCTGCTGATAACGGATTAGCCCCCCTCCAGAAATATAATTTTGGCTAAGGGCCTGGAGGAAGACGAAACTTAAAAGCGCACTAGAGCTTCGTTAGCAAAGTCTTCACGAAAAAGAGTGGAATTTTATTACAATAATTTTCTCTCAGGAATCTATATTCCCTCTGAAATCTGGATTCTCAGGCCATATTGATTCGAACCCGGGACCCTGGATCTCTGTCAAACTATATAGCGTGACGTACTGCCATTCTTGAGTTTAATCATTATTCATAGCCTAGGAGCGCAAGAGAGAGAATGTATACCAGTAATCTTATACCACAATGCACATCCACTCAAGATTGAACTAAGCCTTTGTGTGTTCTGTATTGAAGTTTCATGATTCCCAATACTTCTGTGTGGGTTAGAAAACTATTTCCGAGCTAAAGACGAAAACGTTAACCAGGGATGAAACACGCGCCCAAAATACCTGTCCATTTATTGATTTCGGGCCTCATAATTTGCGTTGCTTAGAAACCGACCACTGTTGGAGAAAAGGATCCACGTTCCGGAATAATAATTAACCTTGCTGCAGGCTGTTTGCTTCATCCACCTCAGTTTTCATCCGCTTGACCTCCGCTCTACTGGGAGGTCGAACCAATGACCTTTTGCTGCATTGTGGATATCCCTCTGCGGGGGGTTATGTTCACAAGCACTCGCGTTGCAGCTCTTACGCGTGGGATTTCAAGAACACCAAAAATGTTCTGTCCACCTCGAAGAACTTTGGTGGATTCTAATAGATGGCAGTGCTATCGGTTTACAATCGACTTGATTGTACAAGACCTACAAGGGTTACTTCACGTGTTCCGAGAGATAGAAAAGTGCAAAAAAGAGTTCACTGAAGTCACTTTTTGGAAAATATGTAAATTGATATTCAGAAACAATATATTTCGCCTGTTTTCGTCACTGTCTTATATTTTACTTGTAGTTTGGTTCCAATAAATTCCTTCCGGGATCGACTTTGAACATCAGGAAGTATGCTCTCTCCTGAAGTCTCCAATGGGGAAACTAAGGGGTGAGTGGCTTTCCTGATCGACTAGCCCACCACGCGCACTGCGTTCGTCGAAGAAACTATCGGTCCTTCTAAGGACCATTAGTGGAATTGGAAGACCACTTCAGATATGAATAGGGAAGGTCTGTGGGGTTATTTGGGCGGCCTACAGTATGGATAACTACCATGTCTATCCGTGTACTTCTTCGGTACAGGGAACAATGGAATTATGGGTGCACATCAAAGAGGGAAATCAGGCTAGCCTCTGTCCCAAGGTTGGACAATATGATCCATATTTTTATGTGACGTCACAAATTTAAAATATGTCACTAATATATTTATTTTGAGCAAAGAAAGCGTAATTGCCGTGTTATTATATGTAATATTGCACCTTGTTTATAATGTATATCTTTTGTTTAATGTTTATTGTATTTTATGCTCTATTATGAGTAGTTTAATGTATCATCATGTTTGCGAGAGTGCACTATGTGAATTTGTATTTCTAAACATGTGTATATGTCAGTTTTGTTGATAGTATCCTTTTGTACGAGGGGGGAGCTGAAACGTTTTGCCTGTTGATTAATATCCCTCTTATTTTATATGCAGAGATCTTGGAACTTTTGCTGAGCGTTCCTCCATTCCTTACCTACAACGCCACGCAGCGGGAGTTGTTGTCATCTGCCCACGTGATCAGCAGTTGCGACCAAGATGGCAACTGGTATGGACGTACGGTTAAAGCAGAGAGCCGTAATTGGATTCTTGACGGCGGAAGGAGTGCAAGATCGTCACAGGCGACGAATCGTGGGCCCACCACTATGACTCAACGATGAAGAGGCAGTCCATGGAGTACCGTCACAAAAGTTCTCCCACTCCAAAAAAATTCAAGGCCTGTGCATCTTCGGGAAAAGTCATGCTGACTCTGTTTTTCGATGTGAATGGTATTGTCCACACAGAGTTTCTTCCCAAGGCTACCACCGTCAACTCAGAGCGATACATCGAAACCCAAAAGAAGCTAAAGTCTCAACTGAGACGAGTCAGGCCTGACAATGGAGCCTCTCTTCTTCTCCATGGAAACGCTAGACTCCACACCAACAAGTTGACCACCGACACAATATTGAAGCTTGGATACACTGTCTTTCCACACACCCCCATACAGCCCTGATCTTGCACTCTGTGACTTCTACATCTGTCCTAAACTGAAGGAACACCTTAAGGGAAACCACTACTCATTAGATGAGGACGTCCAACGTCCTGTGCGATTGTGGCATCACTCCAAAGGCAAGGATTTCTACCGTGACGCCATGGAAGGACTGGTGCGCCGTTGGAGGAAGTGCGTGGAAGTGGATGGTGACTATGTGGAGAAGTGCCAATAGCTACGCATTGAGTTTATGCGTTTTTATTGGGTCAATTCATCGACAAAGCGAAATCCTCGCCTTCATCTCAATTGCAATAAATAAAGAATATAACCTTTCAGTTTATACATACTGCAGTAATGTGGTTTTATTTCTCTGTGCTGTGAATATTGTCTTTGCCTAGCACTATCCCTGCACCTGAGAGGAGTCTGTGTACTTCACCGAGTGTCATCGTTCACCGCTGAGTATTATTAAATTATTATTAATAGTATAATAATACAACGCGTCTATTTTAGAACGTATCATGATGGTCTTTACAAGTGCCGTTCCACCCTAATCTGAAAGGTTCATTGGAGGCATAGGCCGATGGGCGTGGATGTAGGTTGGAGGTTAGTCTGTATAAACTATAAGAAAAGACTGAAACCAAAAAAGGAGTGGTCGCTGTGTCCTGTTGACTAAGAAGTGACGGAGGTTGTGGCCTCCATCACTGTTGCTGTGGCTCATCCTCATCTTCGCGATTAGCCAAAAAGTGGCCGAAATGCGATTTATTTGTTGCTTTAAGTCCACTTTATGCACAGTAAGGCTAATCAGGACTGGACTTACAGTTTAAAGCGGAATCCGAACCACTATGTGCCTCCAAAGGGTATCGAACCCGGGACCCATTGATTATAAGGCGACGACAATACCACTGCGCCATCGGGGAGGCCCTTTCCCATTACGTGTCAAAACATCCTACCAGTATATAAAACAGAATGAATTTATATTCGATCCCATGTAATAATGTTGCTTCTGGACGCTTGCATTATTGGAGGATCCCTGCTGGAAGCCTAGTATCCTCCACTTTGAGTAGGTCGCGAATTCACTGCAACACCGTAGATCTATGCTGGCAGCGCATTATGCGGTGGACCTTTGGGTGGCGCATTTCTAATATATTTATTATTCTTCAAAACCTTGGCTAAATATATTTTTTATGTAGTATTTGCTGGTGATTAGATTACATTATTAAGCTATACATTATTTCCTTTCCTTATTCTTACCTATCGAGTCGCTAGCTACCTGGGCTTGCCTAGGGTTGATGGCTTCTCGATAAGCCCTGCTTTACTAAACAAGCCAGTCTAGCTATTTGCCAATTCTCTCTTCAGGCTATAACCTTACACTTCTTCAGTGCATGAAATTATATATTTGCATCTGTAGTTTCTCGGCAATCAACAGGTTAAGATTGGCTGGATTGTAGACTCCAAGAGACAAATAGGCCAATCGAGAGCATTTTGTAAAATGAACGTACTTTACGTGCCTTTTGGTACACAAAATTGCATGTTACAATTGCATTATCGCATTGTAACAAGAGGCCAGTGAAGCGAACAGTGTAACTGGTGTTCTTATCAGTGTACTCTACCGTTCCTGGATTCATATGGATGACGAAGGAGGTGAGCAAATTGGTGGAAAGCCCTCTAAAGAACGATATGACACTCCTCTACGCTTTCAAGAAAGCAGATTCAGAAAGTAATGTCAAATTCCATCGGACAATATGTGCATTATAATCAAAAAACATTTGCATTTTAAGACATGCACGAGAAATTGACACAGAAATTAGCAACTTTCTGTCCAAATATCTCTTTGCTTGTTCTGCCTTAACCAGTGCAAAATGTCATTCAAGTGTGACGGGTCATATGTGGAACAGGTGGCTTCTCCTGTTCGTGACCGGAGCGGAATTCCTGCACGCCAACAATTAGTTCTTCGGCTCACGCCACGTTCGCCCGAAGCAACAACCAAAAGCTTCATTCATTGTTGCCACGATGTAATTATTATCTTCGAACGGACGTCGAAGGTAGCACTTGACCAAATTCGTGTGCTGAAATCCTGAATCCGTGTAAAGAAGCATAGATAGCTCTGTTTCAGAACTTGTAATTGCGCTTAAGGGTGGAGGAAATACGTGCATCTATTGTCGGAAGCACATATTGTGGTTGGAATGTAAATGCAGGGTTTAAGACTCCTCCGCTTTCTTGGTATAGTTTTCGTCAGTAGAGAACGTTGCGTAAATAGAAGATGGTAGTATATACACAGGACTTGAATTAAGAGGGCGGCTTGAGGGGCTGAAACTCCAGGCCTCCATTGCAAAAGGGCTTACACCTGGGGGTATATTGTTCTAAAAGAGCCAAAAAAATTAAAAACGAGATTAAACTTTTATTACAAACTTATAGCTGAAGTAATACCATAAAATCTCAAGAATTTTAGTTTCTTATTCTAAAAAAAAATTAGTCTAAGCAGATATCAGCAGGTTTTGAGGCCCTGGAATGCTCAAGGTCCGGGCGACTAGCCGGGGCGCCAATCTCAGGGGGCGCCAGAACCTTATTTCTGATCACCTAAGCGTGGCTATTTGTTTTAAAAACAGTTGGATCAGTGTAGACAAGAATTCATTGAATGTACTGCTGCATAACATATTAAATATAATGCAAAATCTTGTAGCAGTTTAAGCTAAGCAATTGCTGTTATTTTGATGTCATTGTAGGTATTAACAATGAACGTGTTCTATAACAGGAACATTTAATAATGTAAAAATGAGGCTATTATTTTTTTTTAATCAAAACCGTAAATCCATAACTAGATCATGTTATTGTTGGATAAAGGTGGAAAATGGGGAGACAGGAGTAGATAGTGGAAGGGGGCAGGGTGAACAGTAGGGGGCGCCAAATATCCATCTCGAGTTGATTTTGCTGAAATAAAAGGGGAAAATATATTTTTTTCGCCATCTTTTAATATGTGAATTTCAATGTATCAGTGGCATTCTAACCGCACCCCGTGGCGGAGTGGTTAGCACGTCGCGCTACTACGCCAGAGGTCCCAGGTTCGAATCCCGGTCGGAGCATGGATGTTTGCGAGTGTCCATTCATCGATTTCATCAGATCATCACTCATCCCCATCTTCGCAAATTAGCCAAAAGTGACACAAGAAGCGAAGTAAAATAAAGCAAGTCAATTCATCAATCGATCAATCAGTGACAATGTACATTCTCGCCTGATGGTATAATTCACTCGTCTTCAGCAACGATATTCGCTTGAGTATTAACAATAATCTGAGTAGGTGACGTCATCTCTCAGAACACGAAACAGTTAAAGAAATCGATATTACATCTGGAATACTGCACATAAAAATAACTTCGTATCGTATTGTATATGTTGGTGTTATATACTAATCAGTGTTGTGATTAACATGAAACTTAATACCTAATTCCTTGTTCTGATCTAACTAATGGACATAGAGTAAGAGAAAACATCAATTTATATAAAGTGTTTTGTTTTTCGTTATTTTGCGTCCATTTCTTCCTATTTAACCTAATAGTAGCTACAAGAATGAATAATTAGTAACTCTTAATCGTCAGCGACCCCTGTGTTAGTATTAGCCTCAATGACAGAGCTGTTTTCGCCGAGGAATTAGAAATTACCTGCTACTTTAAATAATGTTATTGATTGATTGAATACACATAGGTGTAGCACGGGGTAGGCGAAGTCGGGTCAGGCCCTCGTGCAACAAACAAAAGAAATGTAAGACATACCGGGTGGTCAGAATTAAAGTTACCCAACTCAGAGCCCTCTGTAGTCTGTTTGAGGCATCATGGAACTTTTAAATTTGGTGAAACCACTATTCAGACCATGGGTAAGAGGATGGTTATAAAAAAGATTCAATTTTCCGCCACCAGATTGAAATGTGGCGCTGTATTTCCATGATGGGTTGTACAAATAATCACGTTAAGTGACTTAGCTTAGTTATTAATTAGATAGACATTTGTTAGTGGCTGGGAGTTCCGAGAAAATAATCTGTCGTTTATTGCAAGAATGCAAGGTAAAGGCAAATCCATAACCAATTGGAACAGTTTACGTCATTATTACAACCCATCATGGAAGTACAGCGCCACATTTCAACCTGGTGAACTATTGAACTATTTTATTGTCATCCTCTTTCCCATGGTCTGCATAGTAAATTGACCAAATTTCAGAGTTCTACGATGCCTCAAACAGTCTACAGATGGCTCTGAGTTGGATAACTTTAATTCTGCCACCCGGTAGATTGAAAGAGCAATTTTGGGGGGCAATAAAAGTACAGCCTTATGCGTTTATTCCCTTTTTAATTTTAGTTAAACATTACAATTTGAATGAATACATCAAGTATTTAGTATTTTAAATAAACCTGGCAGTATTCGACTGATTTTAGAAGCCTTGCCACTATAAATAAGCTATTAATAATTTCTCTGTATCGAATCTTCTATTGTTGTTCGTGTTAGGCGTTTAAATGAAAATCGGAAGTGAGCCTTTATGCTTGCACTAGACAACAATGGACACTGAATGTAGAGGAAGTTAATCGAAACATTGTCAGAACGCAATATTATCCATTGAGAACATCTATTCAGAAGTCGTGAGAGAAAGGTATTAAATAATATTTTAATCAATAATTGTTATTATTATTTAAATTAGATAATATTTTTTCTGAAGGATTCGTATAGATTCACATCGAGGTTTCAGATTTAGAGAACATATGTTACCTCACATTATAATCTCGCTCAGGGCTTTCCGATTTATACGTCGCATTCGCGCTACTTTTGTTTTATCGCTACAATGAGAACGAATATTGAAGGGACAATAACGAACATACATGGACGGCACATGAGTCCTACAGAGGATTATACAGGCTGTGGATTCAGGCACCAAAGCTTTATTAGCCTGCAAAAATACAGTCCAGGATGTACTACGTGGAAATTAAGTTGTCATTAAATCTGTGTCATAAAAAGTGTCACCCCTTGACACTTAAATATTTTTTTAAAAAATAAAAACCTGATTTTTAGCCACCCTAATGTGCAGGAATGCCAAGGACGGGATTCGAACCAGAAATTTTCGATGGTGAGTCGACATTCTTCTTTATGATCCAGCATGAACCAATCAGATTTGCCTAGCGCAGAACTCTTTTCCTGGAAGAGCCAGGCACATTTCCTCCTATCGCATTCACCGATACCAATATCCTTGACACATCCCAACTTTCAGCAACTTTTCCAATCAGACTGAGACATCGAGGCAGGGAACCCTTATCGCAGATGTACAGGGGAAGGTTTCTAAGAGGACATTTCGCTCAAAAACTCTCCTCCGATTCAACTAACAAGGAAAAACGTGAAACTTATCCACTCCTCTCTTCTGAAAGATTTCGACAACCCTAAACTCTCGTGTCACATAAAAGCCTTGGCCCCCCCTTGCCATCCTTCATGCCTTGTAACCGAGAAAAACTTATCTCTCGGTCAGTTTTCCACTGACAGATCAGAGAGAGAAGGGGAGGGGGGAAGGAGGCTGGACAAACTTGATTCTGGACCACTTCCCTGAAAGAAAGTTCCGTTGAGGAAATGGGAAAACGTTTTTTTTCTCCTAGAAACCAGAAAACGAAAGTCAAGTCAATAAACTCCGATTTATTTAACGCTTTTGGTGGGCATTGAAAAGGTAGTGTGGATCTGCGAAATCTTTTCTTATTGAATCTAGAAGGCGGTCAAATCGTTCTTTGATATCTCGCATCTAACATTCGGATGGACCTTGCTTTACTGTCACTTTGGCTCGCATGATAAGAAAATTTTTATTTTTTAAGGTGGAGAAGAGAAAGAGTAGGAAAAGTAAAGTCGAATAATAGAGAAAAGGGAAACAAAGAAAGTACAATAAAGAGAGAAGACAATATTAGCAGTCCTGACCACCAAGGTAAGTGGGAAGAGAAAGGATAACATAGAGTGAGGAGGAGAAGTAGTGAGAAACAGAGGAAGAGAAAGTTAGATAGATAAAAGAAACCAAAGAGGAAAACAGGGAAAAAGTCGATTCATAGACAAAGGGAAACAAACAGTAGAAGAAAGAGAGAAGACAATCATGAGGGGGACAGAGAAAGGGATACAAACAGAGTGAAGAGGAAAAAGTAGTGAGAAGCAAAGGAAGAAAAATAAAGATGGAGAGCGAAACAGAAGGTAACAGAGAGATAGAGAAAGGAAGAGAGAAAGGAAAGAGGGAGAAAGAGAAGAAAGAGAGGAAGAAAAGGGAAGAGCCAATTCATAGAGAAAGGAAAACAAAAAAGTAGAAGAAAGAGAGATAACAATATTAGTAGTCATGGCCATCGAGATAAGTGGTCAGAGAAAGGGAGACAATAAGAGTTCAAAAGTAGTGAGAAACAGAAGGAAGATAAAAAAGAGAGAAAGAAAGAGAGAAAGAAAGTGAAAGAGAGAGGAATAAACAGAAAGTAAGAGAAGAATGAAACAAGGAGAAGAGATAGAAGATAATCTTAGAAGTCTTGACAACCGAGACAAATCATTAGAGAAAAAGAAACAAATAGAGCGATAAGGAAAGAAAAGTGAATGAAAGGAAGAGAGAGACAGACAGAGAGAGAAACAGAAAGAAGCAGAGAGATAGAGAAAGGAAGAGATGAAAAAGTAGACAGAGACGGAAGGAAAATAAATAATGATGAACAAAGAAGTTAAAAGAAAGAGATGAGGCAATCTTAATAAACGTGTTCACCGAGATAAGTGGGTAGAGAAAAAAGTAAGAAAGTGAAAAACTAGTGACAATGAGAGGAAGAAAGAGAAACATAAACAGAAAGAAGAAAGAAAGATCACAGAAAAGAAAAGGAAGAAACTGGAAGAAATGAGAAAGGGAACAAAGATAGTAAAAGAGAGGAAACAATGTTAGAACATGTGACCACCGAGTTAAGAGTGTAATGAAAGAAACAAAAATAGTGGAAGAAAAAAATGACTGAAAAATAGAGGAAGAAAGATAGATTGATAGTTAGCGGAAGAAGATGGAAAGTTTCGGAAGAAAGAGGAGAGGAAGAAAAGAAGAGGAAGAGAAAAGCGAAAGAGAAAAGAAACTAAAATAACAGAGAAAGTGAATGAGAACAAAATCTTAAAAGCCATGGCCACTGAAGCGAAGCACAATTGAAATATTTCGTCAATGTTTTAGCCAACACGAAGGAAATATCACAGCAGGGCAGGAATCACTAAATACCCAATACAGTCGCAACCAGAACCCTGTGTTTGAAAATCTTATCATTAATTTTTTGAATCACTACAATTTCATAACAATATCGATAAACTAAAATATTCTGGTTTTCTTATGCAATAATCGAATCCTAAGACAGGCGACAATGCAGTTAAATACTGGAGTAATGCTATCCAGGCAACAATTGCAGTTAACGTGAAACCATACATGCATATAAAAGATGACAGATTATTCTGTGAATCCAGCATTCATTCCCATCCTCTTAGTACGAGAAGGTAACTTATATTAAGTATAATATAATTATTGATACATATTTAGCTCTACATTCAACTGTCTGTCGGATGTTTTAAAGTTGTGTATATTCTTATTGTTAATATTAACTCCCACAAGATATTTTAATTCCTAGTATAATAGTTTAATAACAATTACTGCTAGTATCACAAACTTTTGTTCTATTCTCTGGTGTAAAACTTTCTGCCACAGCGTTTAGTCCCAATAATTGAATGTTCCACTGTTTCTACGTTTACTTAATCAGTACGTCATGAAGGATATAGATGGGGCGATCAACCATAAATATTTTTAAGAATAACTGTAATAAGAAGAATTACAATTTCTAGACACTAAAGCCAGCTCAAAAGGCACTAAAAAGTTTGAAGAAATGCACTAAAATAGGCACTAAATAGGCATTTACTTCTAATGTTGTGAATAATAAAAATTATCATTCAGAACATTCGAATTCACGGTACCAGTTTCATAGATCGGAGACACATTAAAATCGGATATTTTGTGTGTTGCATGGTTCGTACTTACCAATTGTGTATTTGCACACGTGACGTGTTCGTCACGTGTGCAAATTGTACATTATGCACGGGTAGCTGACGGATAGCCCCACTAACCATTCACGGATAGCCCCACGAAACATTCCGATAAGGTTAGGTTAGGTTAGGCAAGCATAGTTAAATAAAAAAGGTATTTGAGACACTGACAGGGGGTTACGTCATCCAACGTATGGAGCATCCGGTTCACGTAGGAAAGCAATGGCAATTGTGCGTCGGTGAGATATTTCTATTGAAAAATACATTATTTCCCGGTCAAATAGATTCCACGATGAAATAAAATACCTCGACGAACGTTGGAAACCTTAGAGAAACTCATTTCCGTAAGTAGTTTCTTCTGTAAAAAAATGAATAAATGTGTCCCCGATGTATGAAACTGTTACCCGAATTCAAAATTTAATATTGTTATAACATCCCTGTGATTTCATAATATACTCAGAATATTGGAAAAATATATTGCTTCTTTTTCAGAACATGATTCCTTTAAAAACTTGTCTGTTTTACCTTCTTAAGCAATAGAACAGTTATGTGGAAAATTCGAAAGCCGTGAAGTTAGCCAGCCCCATTTTGGAACGGCCCTTGTTCCAAAAATATAGCAGCACTAACGAAAATCTTTACGGCAGAAAACAGCACTAAAGTAGCACTAACGATGGGCAAAATTTGGTTGTTTTCTAGACAAGTGGCGGTCTAAGTTCACGGAACTGTTTATTTCGGCTACTAAAGTGCGCGTCAAATCTCCTGCATATGGCCTTGAACGACTGAACAGCACCAACGAATCACAGACGTGCGGCGTTGCCTAGTTCAGAACCTGTTTCACCTTGCTACTCTCTTTTCCGTGTGGGATTTCGATATGCCACCACTGCAGTGCGCTGCTATTGGCTATCGCCATATGCAGGAGATTTGACGCGCACTCTAGACGCACACATGAGTAGGTTAGGCAGTCAGGTTTGGTGCTTGTAGCATATAGCTTCAAGTTGCTATGGCTGTTGCTAGCCGCTCTTCATGTTTCATAGCTTGTTTGCCCGTTTATTCGCTAGTAGTGTGCAAGCATCGCGTTTTCAGGTGAACAAGAAGCTTTTTTGTGTCCTGTAGTTTTCTGAAACCAAGTCAATTGTTACAGTGCAACGTGATGTTCGGGCCAAGTATCGTACAGAGCCAAAAAACGGACAAAACGATAAAAGACTGGTGCAGGCTGGGATCACGCCTGAGATTGGACAGGATTGATGTCTATCGAGTCACCAAAGGACAACATATAGAACATTTGAAAGATAGGTTAAAAATTTCTATATTTTATCGTTTCACTGACATGCTTTCATGCCCGTGGGTGAGTTGACCCAAGAGCTACCGTCTTCCGAAATAATGACGAGACTTATGAAACACCCTGTATTGTATAATCCAAGCTACCCAGCATGCACCTTTCCCTATCGCAGCTTCCTTTACCCATTCCTGACTCTCATTCACATTTACATTCACATTCACCTCGCATACGAAAACAACAGACCGAGACGATGCACGACATTGAGAAAACGGTACAATCCCAGCGACAAGCGATACGATCAACTTGTCGTGTCGCTTCGGTTCTGAAGATTGGTTTTATTTCTGTTGGTTTCCAAGCAACTAGTGTGTCTTGTCTCTTCGGTCTGAAATCTCTAAAAGTGTGGTATCTAACATAAAGCTATTGTAGATTTCTCTCTAAAATTATTTTAAGAATTAAGTTGTTATGTATATAGGAAAGCACTAGAGACGAGGGAAATATGAAGCAAGAGGGAAATAAAGGATACTAAAATTTTCGAATGACAAGAAAGAGATTGAAAAAAATCTAAAGCAAAGTAAAATATAAATAAACTTTGCAAACAAGTAATTCGATTAAAAATATATGAGCGGATACTATGATTATGGGATGTGAAAAATACTTTCTTTTTCTCAACACTGAATGTAATTTTTCTTGCTTTAGGTACGAGAAAGACCTTGCGTAATCCCTCGGTACCCGTCAAAAATAGCAAAAGTAGTGAATGACACAAAATTCCCTACAGTAATTATTAAGAATTTAAGTTTTAAAATAATTTAATATTTACATAATTAAAGCAGCTTTTTGTTTACAATTGCTTTAAGTTTTTTGAAAATGCTGAAGAACTAACATAATAGAACTTTAGCAGCAATTTATTCTGAGTAATGGTTATGAGGGAATTCACTACAGCTTTCCAAAAGTGCAAAAATAGGCGAGAAATGTTTACACAGATTACTATTGCCATCTAGCGGACATTATAATATTCTAAGTTTATTTCACAGAATATAAAGTATTTTTCTGCGTGCATATGGTGTATTCCGCTGCGTGCAATTATTCCACCATTATGATTTCCCACTATATCATTTCTATATAATTTATAACTTGGTAAATTAATCACATTATTTGATATTGAGTCTATAAACCAAGTTTCACATAAAAAAATCACGTGTATATGGAAATCTACGAAAATGTGGAACTCATGGACATTTCTCATCAGGGACTCACAGTTTAAATATGTTACTTGCGAGAGGTACAAGTTTATCTCCAATAATGGCAACAGGAGTCTGAAATGTTATCGTGTGTGAGGCAACTGACGTAGGTGAATGGAACTTTGAGGCTCATACAATGTATCCAACTCTATATAAAGATTTAAATACAGTTGTCAAAATAGCTACACCTCATGAGTTTAAAATTTACTACTAAAGTACCATGTTTGCCTTTAAATAATTTAGTTTCAATTTCAATACACCATTACTTATTGTTCTTTAAATTCAATACTTTCTACGGCTCAATGAAATGCACACGTACCAAAACATATATAACTATCCCATCCACAATCATAGCACTATCGGCCCTTTAATTTGAGTGGCATATGCCAAGATACACAAACATGTATAGCAAAAATAGAATTTGCTAAATAATAAAGAAAATATAGTAAATCATCAATCTTTCGGCTACCAAGTTACCATTATATACATTATCTTATTTATTATTCACAACCAAGTAAGATATATCTATACTTATTTTCTCGACGTAATAAAACGTGTTAATCCATCCTTAATTGCGACATTTTTTCCCTTACTTACTTACTTATTCCGATCCTCTTCTACCGATTGGTGTCGAGGTTTTGTAGAGAGCTCGCCATCTGTCACGATCTTCTGCCAACTTCCTTCCTTCACTCCCCGAGATGTTCCTCCTGCTCAGGATATCCTTCATTCCCTCATTCCATGTCCTCCGTGGTCTTCCTTTCGGTCTCTTTGCACCCAATCCTCCCATTCTTGCTTCCCATACCTGTTTAGGTATTCGATGTTCAGGCATTCTGCTGAGGTGTCCAAACCATTTGAGTTGTGCTTGCTCCACATCCTGATATATTGGTTTTGTGTTTAATGTTATTCTGATTGTTTGATTTCTGATTTTGTCCCTTCTGGTCTTTCCCACTGTTCTCCTCAAATATTTCATTTCTACTGTTTGTAAGTTTTGTTTTTGTTTTTCATTAATTATCCAGGATTCACTTCCATATATCAATGTTGGTACATAAGTTGATTTGTACACAATCATTTTTGGTTTTTGGCTTATTTCCTTTTTCCCTAAAAATCCTTTGTTTATGGCATAATATAATCTCTTTGTATTCTTTATTCGAGTGTTTAATTCTTCATCTATTTTTCCATTACTATTGATTGTAACACCTAGATACTTAAAACTTTGTACACTTGTTTTAGCTCTGAATCTTCAAGGCTTATTATGCAGGGTTTTTCTATTCTCCCTATCCTTAACACAGTTGTTTTATCTTTGTTTATTTTCATATATTTCTTTGACATATTACCATTTATTATTTCTAAATTTCTTTGTAGGTTTGCTTGTGAATTTGCAAACAATACAATATCATCTGCATATAAAAGTTCAGATACAGTTACAGTTTTCAGTTTCCAATTTCCTACTTTGAATTTTCTCATCTTTGGTTTTATTTCTTTCAGAACATCATCCATCAGAATAATAAACAAGTATGGGGATAAATTATCACCTTGTCTCACTCCTGTTGATGTTTTAAATTCCTCTGATCTGTTATTGCCAGTTCTGACATAGCATCTATATGTTCTGTAGAAACTTTGTATTGCTTCTACTAATTGTTTGTTTACATTGTTTTTCTTTAGGGTTTTCCATAGCTCTTGCCATGGCACCCTATCGAAAGCCTTTTCCAAATCTATAAAGCATAGGTATAATTCTCTATTGTATTCTATAACTTTCTTTATTATTTGCCTTATTGTAAATATGTGATCTTGGACACCTCTACCTGGTCTGAATCCACTTTGTGCCTCCTCTAATTTATCCTCGATTTCTTGTCTTAGTCTAGTTCCCAAAATTCTTGAATAGACTTTGCCAGGCACACTGAGTAGTGAAATACCTCTGTGATTTCTGCATTCCCTGTTATCTCCTTTCTTATATATTGGTATTAGTATTGATATTTCCCAATCCTTCACTATCTTCTTTTCCTTCCATGCCACATTTATTATTCTGAGCAGCAAATCTTCTCCTTCCTTTCCCATATACTTGATCATTTCTGGTGCAATGCCATCATGACCAGCTGCCTTTCCTAGTTTTATTCTACTAATAGCTTTCTTTAACTCTTCCCTTGTAATTACTTCTTGTTCTACATCTAGCATATCTGGTTCTTCAGGCCTTCTCTCCTCCTCCTCCTCCTCCTCTTCATTTGGTACGTTTCTTTCGTTTTCACTTAATAATTTTTTGGAAATAGTTTTTCCATCTTTACATTATTTCTTCAGACTTTGTTAATAATTTCTTATTTTCATCATATATAAATTTTAAAGGGCAATCTTTGTGTTTCCTCATGTTCTTCAAAACTTTGTAAAAAAGTTTTTGATTTTCCTTACGATTTTGCTCCATATTTCTTCCAAATTGCTCCCACATTTCTTTCTTTGACTCTTGAACCACTTTCTTTACTTTATCCCTCTGCTTTCTATATTCTTCAAATGTCTCCAGAGTACCCACTGACAGGTATTTCTTCCATTTTTCTTTCTTATCTTTTACCTCTGCTTCTATTTCTGGATTCCACCAATTTGTTATCTTTTTCTTGCTTCCTACTCTAGATGTTCCACATACTTGTTCAGCTGCAGATATTATTGCCCCTTTCCATTTACTCCAGAGTTTTTCTAAGTCCTCTTCTCTTTCTTCTACTTGCTCATTCGCTAGTTCTTCTTTCACTTTCTTTCTAAATTCTCCTTGAACATTTTTCTCTTTCAACTTGCATACCTTTATCTTCTCTCTTATGTTGTAATTTATCGTTTTCTTCCTTCTATTCATCCTTGATGTCTTACTTTTAACCCCTATGGTCATATCTAATATGAGAAGTTTATGATCAGTGTTTACTTCTGGCCTTCTTTTAACTCTTGCATCTCTTATGAACTTTTTCATATCTCTCCGCACAATGATGTAATCTGTTATAGATTTTTCATTTCTGCTTGGTTCCTCTCTAGTATATTTGTGTATGTCTTTATGTATATACATAGTGTTGGTGATAATCAGATCATTTATTATGCAGAGTTCCAATAGTCTCTCTCCATTGTTATTTATAACTTCTTCTCCATACTTTCCTATTACTTTTCCCCATCGATCAGTTTTATTTCCCACTCTGGCATTCATATCTCCTAGGATAATAACTTCTTTATCTATTTCTTCAATAGTTCTTTGTAGTATTTCATAAAACTGATCTTTGTTGTTTGAAGTTTCATTCTCGTTAGGGGCATATACAATCACTAGAGTTAATTCTTTCTGCTGTAAAATGTCTACTGTCATTATTCTCTCATTTATAAATTTCCATCCCTTGACATTTTCCTTTCTATCTTTATGTATCATACATGCCACTCCCGATCTTGCTCTTTCTTCTTTTGGTACTCCACTGTAGAATAGAAGAAAGTTTTCATCAAGTTCTTCAATTCCATTACCTTTCTTCTTTGTTTCTGTAACTGCAAGGTAGTTCACTTTTGTTTCCTTTATCTCTCTTACTAATTCACATTCTTTCCCATTTAGACCCCTTACATTCCATGTTCCAACATTCACTGAGCCATATCCTCGCCAATTCGTCGTCGTCGTGATCTGTCCGGCTTGCTCTCTTGTTCTTCTTTTAATCATTGTAGGTTCAAATGTGCGGGGGATTGGCCTACAGCATTTTAGCCCAGTGGAGGGGCTGCCTCCTTTCTGCCTCTGGGCTTGCAGTGAGCATAGCTTAGCTGTTCTTAGCTGTTCTGCTCTACGTTTTACGGGTAGAGTGAAAGTCTCTCACTCCAACCCCCAACCTGGGGGACCAGGATTTTCTTTCGGGGTTTACTCCCTTAGCCTTTGAAGTTCCCCTTCTCCACAAGGCAGTGGTTTCCCTCTTCTCCCAAGAGGGTGGGTTGCCTCTTCCGCCATCTCTGCCGTTCCGAAGGTCTCCTTCTCCGCCACAGATGTCGTTGAGATCTTCACCGTAACCCTGGCAAGGGGCCCTTACAAGGTGCTACCATCCGGTGCCAGATGGACCAAGGTTTTTTATAGAGGTATTTTTTCCCATCCTAGCTAAAACACATGTTTTATATCCAAATCTCTCTGTTGCAGATCGGAGAAGTTGTCTACCCTGTTCCAGCTAACTGTACAGCAGGGCCACGCATATCGGCAGAGGAAGAGGAGGAAAATCGAGTGGTGAAACCGCAGTGTTGCCAACCGTACGGTCCAAACCATAGTCCGTACGCTAAATGCACGGCTTGTCAAAATTTGCTCTTGCAGTTTTTTCCTTAATATTTCCCTAAAAAATTCTTAAACCAATCGTACGGACCTGGATACAAGAATACAGTCCGTTTGCCATGTGCGTTCGGTATTATCATTTTCAAAAGTTTGCAACGCTGCATAGCGAAGGAGAAAATCGGGTAACTCCCGTCGCCCATTACGCAATCCCGTTTCTCTCACTGTTCATTGGTGGAGCCGTCTGGCGTCACTACTTGCGCAGAGACTCATTCTCGTTCACCTGGTCTACAGTTAGTTGGTACGGAGTATAGTCGTGTGTTACAAAGATCTTACTTAATGTAATCTCAAGTCCTTCGAGCTTTTTCTTGTTACTGAAGGCATTAGCCATTATAATATGTAAATTTGATAATTATGGGACGGGCGTTACCAGGTAGCTATGACGTCTGCTGATTTCAGTACCACATTATCAGTACCACAGTGAAATTTATACATTCCTCTGTGTCAGTACCCTCTTGTTGTGTTTCACCTGTACCAAAAGATAAGAAGGTTATCTCTACCTTGATACTGTTTCAATTCAGCGATTATATCCTTTAATTGTTCAATTACACCATCTTTACATTTCAGTTTCCACCTTAGGTCATTCATTTCATCTATATTAAATATCATTACTTCTTTGGGTCTATTTACTGCTACCTTAGTCACTGACTCTATAATAGAATCGACGATCAACGATAAAATCTCTGGGGTTTGTACTACTGCTTTAAACTCTTCACATACCTGTAGTACGAGTTCTGGCTGCCTATTCCCCGTTGTTGTTGTTCCTGGGGAACTGGTCACGTATAACTGTTGTACGAGTTCTTGCTGTCTATTCGCCGTTGTTGTTGTTTCTGGGGAACTGGTCAGGTATACCTGTTGTACGAGTTCTTGCTGCCTATTCGCCGTTGTTGTTGTTCCTGGGGAACTAGTAGGCGACATACCATGGACCGAGAAAAGTTAAGTAATATTTCACTTTCACATAGACAGAGAATTTCACTGCAAAAATTACAATGAGACCGTACTATATGATTTTCTTAGTTGTTATTTCACCACACAAGATAAATATAGACTGCATAGACTTCATAACTTACACTGCACTTTATGGAACAAAACTAAGAACACGATTTCTTACTATCTACTCTCCTGCAGCCATCTTGGCTCTCAGTTGTTGAATGTTGGTATCGTTTTTAATCACACTTGCTGTTATTATTTTCGCGCTTATTCCGGTGCTGAATTTTGTGTTCGCGCTGAATAATATTTGCTGTTGACCCTAACACGTATATTTTGGTGCTTAATGTTAGATTCGTTCTTAATAATATTCGCTGTTATTCCTTTCGAGTTTATTCCGGTGTTCTAGTCGCTGTTATTCTTTTCGCGCTAAATCCATTTCTTGGTTATTCCATTCACGCTTCTCCTGGTGTTTGAAATACTCATATATCTGTCCCTGTAATTACTCTTCGGTTGTGGTGTTATCGCGATCGTTCGCGTTTATTCTGTCTATGATTAATCGTTTCACACTTGTTCCTTGTGTTTATTCTGTTCACGCTTAATCTTTCATTCTTGTTCCTTCGCGTTTGTTTCCTTGCGCTTAATCCTTTCACTCTTGTTCCTTCGCGTTTATTCTATTTAAACTTAATCCTTTCGCTCTTGTTCCATCGCGCTTATTCTGTTTACGCTTAATCCTTTCACTCTTGTTCCTTGTGTTTTTTCTGTTTACGCTTAATCCTTTCACTCTTGTTCCTTCCCGTTTATTCTGTTTACGCTTAATCCTTTCAGTCTTGTTCCTTCGTTTTCATACTGTTTACACTTAATCCTTTCATTCTTGTTCCTTCGCGTTTATTTTGTTTACGCTTAATCCTTTCATTCTTGTCCTTCGCGTTTATTTTGTTTACGCTTAATCCTTTCACTCTTGATCCTTCGCGTTCATTCTGTTTACGCTTAATCCTTTCACTCTTGTTCCTTGTGTTTATTCTGTTTACGCTTAATCCTTTCACTATTGCTTCTTCGCGTTTATTCTGTTTACGCTTAATCCTTTCACTATTGCTCCTTCGCGTTCATTCTGTTTACGCTTAATCCTTTCACTCTCGTTCCTTCGCGTTTATTTTGTTTACGCTTAATCCTTTCACTATTGTTCCCTCGCGTTCATTCTGTTTACGCTTAATCCTTTCACTCTTGTTCCTTCGCGTTTATTTTGTTTACGCTTAATCCTTTCACTATTGCCCCTTCGCGTTCATTCTGTTTACGCTTAATCCTTTCACTCTTGTTCCTTGTGTTTATTCCGTTTGCGCTTAATCCATTCACTATTGCTCCTTCGCGTTCATTCTGTTTACGCTTAATCCTTTCACTCTTGTTCCTTGTCTTTATTCCGTTTGCGCTTAAAGCCCGACCCTGTGGCCGAGTGGTTAGCACATCGCGCTGCGACGACAAGGGTCCCGGGTTCGAATCCCGGTCGGGCTTGGTTGTTTGTGAATGTCCATTCATCAATTTCATCATTTCATCACTCATCCCCATCTTCACAAATTAGCCAAGAGGCACAAAACGCGAAGTAAAATAAACTAAATCAATCAATCAATCGTTTGCGCTTAAGCCATTCATTCTTGTTCTTTCGCGTTCCTTCTGTTTACGCTTAATCCTTTCACTTGTGGTCCTTGTGTTTACTCCGTTCGTGCTTAATACATTCACTCTTGTTCCTTCGCGTTTATTCTGTTTACGGTTAATCCTTTCACTCTTGTTCCTTGTCTTTATTCCGTTCGCGTTTAATCCATTCATTCTTGTTCTTTCGCGTTCCTTCTGTTTACGCTTAATCCTTTCATTATTGTTCCTTCACGTTTATTCTGTTTACGCTTAATCCTTTCACTCTTGATCCTTCGCTTTCATTCTGTTTACACTTAATCCTTAAACTCTTGTTCCTTCGCGTTCATTCTGTTTACGCTTAATCCTTTCACTCTTGTTCATTCTGTTTATTCCGTCTGTGCTTAATCCATTCAATCTTGTTCCTTAGCGTTTATTCTGTTTACGCTTAATCCTCTCACTCTTGTTCCTTGTGTTTATTCCGTTCGCGCTTAATCCATTCACTCTTGTTCCTTCGCGTTCACTCTGTTTACGCTAAATCCTTTCACTCTAGTTCCTTGTGTTTATTCCGTTCGCGTTTAATCCATTCATTCTTTTTTCTTCGCGTTCATTCTGTTTACGCTTAATCCTTTCACTTCTTGTTACTTCGTGTTTATTCTATTTACGCGTAATCCTTTCACTCTTGTTGCTTCGTGTTTATTCTGTTTACGCTTAGTCCTTTCACTCTTGTTCCTTATGTTTATTCTGTTTACGCTTAATCCTTTCACTTCTTGTTCCTTCGCGTTTATTCTGTTTACGCTTAATCCTTTCATTCTTGTTCCTTCGCGTTTGTTTTGTTCGCGCTTATTCCTTTCACTCTTGTTCCTTCGTGTTTATTCTGTTTAAGCTTAATCCTTTCGCTCTTGTTCGTTCGCGCTTATTCTGTTTACACTTAATCCTTTCACTCTTGTTCCTTCGAGTTTATTCTGCTTACACTTAATCCTTTCACTTGTGTTCCTTGTGTTTATTCCGTTCGCGCTTAATCCATTAACTCTTGTTCCTTCCCGTTTATTCTGTTACAATTAATCCTTTCACTCTTGCTCCTTGTGTTTTCCGTATCCCGTTTAATCGTTTCTCTCTTGTTCCTTCGCGTTCATTCTGTTTACGCTTAATCCATTCACTCTTGTTCCTTTGCGTTCATTCTGTTTACGCTTAATCCTTTCACTCTTGTTCCTTGTGTTTATTCCATTCGCGTTTAATCCATTCACTCTTGTTCCTTCGCGTTTATTCTGTTTACACTTAATCCTTTCACTGTTTTTCCTTATCGCTTAATCATATGTTGCAATTCGTAGTTGTTCTCCTTCGCGATTATAATCCATGAGGCCTTAAAAAGATCGCTCTGCGGGCTTACAGCAGACGACAATATGGGGGGGAGGGCGTGTCTGCGAGAACAATCATGTCTGCGAATGAGCGAGCCCCGTGGCCACAGTCAGCTCGCTGCACCCTTCTAGAAGAGTGAGTGACCTCTGCCTGTTGCTATTTCTGCCTGTTTGTTCGGCTGAGGAGCAGACGACACGAGAGTATCGGCAACAGTGTGCAAGCGGCGTCAGCTGTTAGACCGCGAAGCGCTCTTTGTAAGGTCTCCTGTAGTATAGTCCATTTCATGTCAATTCCACCACCACAAAGGCACGTAGGTTTGGAAAATGAAGAGTATGGATGCCAGTTTCCATTTATTTTTGCAGTTTTTGCTACTCCATATTTTGTAATGTGCAAATGAACAAACGTCAGGTGCCTCTGAAACGGTTCGAATGAAGGATGGGCCTTGAATAAACTGACAAATGTTGCAAAATAGTTTCTGACACTTCTCACATTACCATGCGACAGGCTTACGCGAGAACATTTCGTTTAAGTTGAAATTTTTGACAAGAAATAATAAAAATGCTGTAGCGGAGTTGAACATTTATACAGAGTGCTTTAGCAATTCTGTGTTAGTGTCTTTGAAAGACGTGGGATGGAGATAAAAGGGACGGAGAAAAATGTAGAAACATGAAGGAAAGCAAGAGAGAAATAAAAGAAAAAGATAGTAAAGACCAAATGGTAAGAAAGAGAGAGTAAGATAGAAATAAGAAAAAAATGAGAGGAAAGACCAATGAAAAGATTGATTGATTGAGTTGGTTATTTAAGTCCACTTTATGCACAGTAAGGCTAATCGGGACTGGACCTACATTTTAAAGTGGAATCCGAACCACTGTGTCATGTGCCTCCAGCGGGTATCGAACCCGGGACACCTTGATTACAAGGCGACGACGATACGAACGCACCATCTGGGAGGCCCCAAATGGAAAGAGAGTAAAAAGAAGTAAAAAGAAAAAGAGAGAGGAAAGACCAAATGGAAAGAGAAAGAAAGAGTAAGAGAAGTAAAAAGAAAAATAGAGAAGAGAGACCTAATGGAAACAGAAAGAGAGAGTAAGAGAAATAAAAAGAGAAAAGAGAGAGGAAATACCAAAAGAAATCAAAAGAAAGATCAAATGGAAAGAGAAAGAGAGTAAGAGAGAAATAAAAAGGAAAAAGAGAGAGGAAATACCAAAAGGAAAGAGAAAGAGAGAGTAAGAAAAATAAAAATAAAAGGGAGAGAGAAGAAAAACCAAATGGAAAGAGAAAGAGAGTAAGAGAGAAATATAAAGGAAAAATAGACAGGAAAGACCAAAGGGAAAGAGAAAGAGAGAGTAAGAAAAAGAAAAAGAAAATGGGAGAGAGAAGAAAGACGAAATGGAAAGAGAAAGAGAGTAAGAGAGAAATATAAAGAAAAAGAGACATGAAAGACAAAATGGAAAGAGAAAGAGAGAGTAAGAGAAATAAAAAGAAAAGAGAGAAGGGAGACCGAATGGAAATAGAAAGAGAGTAAGAGAGAAATAAAAAGAAAAAGAGAGATGAAAGACCAAATGGAAAGAGAAAGAGAGTAAGAGAGAAATATAAAGGAAAAGAGAGATAGGAAAGACGAAATGGAAAGAGAAAGAGAGAGCAAGAGAAATAAAAAGAGAAAGGAAAGACCACAGCGAACGGAAAAAGAGAAGGAGAGAGTAAGAGAGATAAAGTGAGACATGAAACGAACGAGATTGTGAAAGAAGGGAAGCGAATAAGACAAAAATAAAAGAACTAACAAAATAGAGAAAGATAGGAGAGAAGAGAGGAAAAGAGCGAAATAAAATGATAAGAAAATATGAAATAAGAAAAGGGTAGGGAAATAGAGACTAAGGAAATGAGGAGATGATAATAGAAGTTATTTGTTAAATTTACTTGAAATTTTACTTCATTTCCATGCTGGAGGGTGAGCTAACTGCAGTAACCCTTGCTTCCATTATCTGCTCTTGGGTAGTTGCTCGCTGTTTTTTTCTATTATTATAATTCTATTTCTATCTCTTCCTCTCTTCTCGTCTCTATCTCTATTACATTCACTTCTTTCGTTCCTTCGCATGTTCCCCACAAGTTCTCTATTTTCCTCTATCTCTAGGTCGTTCGTTTATAATATCCTTTCCCCTTTGCTTTTTCTGTCCTTCGCTTCTTTCTACCATGGCACAATCTTCCTCTTTTCCTAACACCCGAAAAAACTCAATTTCAAGCTTGTTTGAAAATCAAAAACCTAGGATTTCAGTACTTTATATAACTTCCTTTTTTGTTCCACGTCAAGGCTTGGTTTTTTTTGAGACGTAAAGGTATCCCTTCCGCTGGTGTAGTAGTAACGCTGTCACCTGGCAGTCAAGGGTTTACCGGATTCGATCCCCGTTGGCGAAACATTACACAGTGGTTCGGATTTCAATTTAAGCTGTTGATCCAGTCCCGAAGATTAGTCGATCTGAGGATAAAGGTGACTTTGACTTTTTGACAATAATAAACAATATCTTATGGACTTTTCAGTGAAGTAACTAAAAGCAGTAGCCGAATGGGAAATAAACTACTGCCGGTATGCTCCTATTTTCAGGCCTGTCGTTTGATACAATCCTTTTCTATATATTTTGTGATTTCTTAAACAATTCAATCTCTCTCTTTTATCACCACAAATTGCGCTTCATTTTCATTTGTGTCAAGCATGAATTGTACTAGGGCTAGAATTTTTATAACCTAGAAATCACCAAAATATGCAAAACAAAATATGCTCTCATGACCTAAAATTTTACAAAATATGCACTATAATTTGAAAAATATGCCCTCATAAGTAGTGTGTTTCAACATCAATATCTAACTTATGCTGAAATATTTTCATATGGGCCCTGATGAGTTGAAATGCACATTGAATACTTTCTGTAAATTTTCAATTAAAAATTAAAAAGATTTTGCTGCAGTAAAGAACAAAACCCGAGTGAACGTGGGAGTTAGAACGAATCCACTTGGGAAATGACTGTATATTTCTTGAAAAAGCGAAAATATGCTGAATATGACCAAAAATCCTTCAAAATTATCACGTAGAAATGGCCAAATATGCCAAAGTATGCCCTTAAAAAGCACCTTCATTCAATTAGTTTGTTCACAATATGAATTTCTATATATTTAGGGAGCACATCGCCCTTACCAAAAAGAATATGCTAGGTCTAGCCTTAGTAATAACTAAAAATGTATTAGACATTAAACCACTCACTACTGCAGATGTTCCTAAGGCCATAAAAATCAGCCATAAAATGAATATGCATGATCACTGTGATTTGCCCTGTCAACCAGTGGCGGCGATTAAGGGGAAGCAAGGTGGGGCAGTTGCCCCCCATCGTTTGCTACTTTTGCTCCCGCACTATGCTGAACTTTATGTATAAAGGGAACGTAAACTGTCCTTGACCCCCCAAGATTTGGAACTCAATACCTTGTTTAATTTATCGCAAGTTATGTCATGTAGTAAATATGCAAGAGGTTGTCCGTTCTTACCAATAGTATGTACAATTCAAAACACGTTACTGGTTGATTCTAATACTTTTTGATTGAGTGTGTTAAGTGATTCCTAGTTCAGTTTAGAATCTTTTAGCACATTCTCAGTGCTACTGTTGCGTTCCTCATGACGTATGATCGACAAGGAGCGCTCCGCTATTAATGGCGTGGTGAGAAAAAAGTACAGGGTACTGTACGGTACAACTCAAACGTGAGAGAGAGAGAGAGGGAGAGAGATATGAGCGAGAACATTGTTGGCGATTTCGTAGCTACTTGTGCGATTAACTCTAATAAATAACGGGGCCCTCCCCGATGGCTCAGTGGTAACATCGCCGCCTTGTAATCAAGGGGTCCCGGCTTCGATACCTGGTGGAGGCACATCGTGGTTCGGATCCCACTTTAAACTGTAGGTCCAGTCCCAATTAACCTTACTGTGCATAAAGTGGACTTAAAAATCCAAATCGATCAATCAAAAAAATCCAATAAATAAGTGCCAATTTTTAAAAATTACTGCCAGTATGCTTTTTGGCATCTTAATTTGCTACCGGTATGCCATACCGACACAGGTAAAACGAATCTGTGTCCGGCTTATCAACCACGTTACGACATGATGACATTGTTTTAATTTTAGAATTTTGTATGTCATTGAGAAAGTTATTTTTTAGTGTGTCCTTACTTTTTTAATGTGACATGTTATGTGCTATATAGGTCTCTTTACAACTTGCACTTTTAATTTAACTCAAGGGGCTTTTTAAACGCCCCTTTTATAACCCTCAAGTAAGGATTTTAGACAAGGAGATTTTCGCCCGTATACAAGACACTCATTTATTAAATATAGGAGGGGGTAACAAAAAGTTCGTGCAATCACCTGGAAGGAAACAACTTTGGACAAGTACGAAATCATGGTGGTATTTGTCCTTCTCCACACAGTCGCCATGCTTGGTGACACATTTCTGCCAGCGGTCTTTCACCTTGCGTAAGCCGTTTATATAGAACACTGCATTTTGGTCCTGAATCAACTGTTCCACCTCAGAAATGACATCATTCCTCGTGTCAAAGTGACGTCATTTGAGTGGACGCTTCATTTCCGGAAAGAGGAAAAAGTCACTCAGTGCCAGGTCTGGGGAATATGGAGGGTGGGGCAATATTTCGTATCCTAATTGAACTGTTTTAGGAATGGATGCATGGGCAGAATGGGCTGGTGCGTTGTCTGCCAATAGCAGCACTCCTTTTGTGAGCTTTCTTCGCCTTTTCACCTTCAATTTTTCACGTAACCGAGCTAGGAGATCACAATAATAGTCCCTTGTGATTGTGTGAACCTGTAGCAGGTAGTCCGTCAGGATGACTCCCTCACAGTCCCAGAAAACGGACAATATCACCTTAGCGGCTGACCTTTGCACTCTTGCCTTTTTGGGGGGCGATTAAGAGCTGTGTTTCCACTGCTTACTCATCTCCTTTGTTTCTGGGTCATAAAGGTAGATCCAGCTTTCGTCCATTGTAACCAGTCTGCTGAAAAGATCCTCTTCATCCAGCCCACAGCGGCCTAACATCTCTAGTGCTGCTTCCTGTCTAGTCCTCTTTCTTCAGGGGAGGCAGTTATAGAAACTTTTTTTATTATTATTATTTGATATTATTTTTATGGTTATTATTAGGGCTAAGATTTTTATGACTTGGCATATTTTTTTTTTTGCTAAGGGTGATGTGTTCCCCAAACATATAGAAATTCATATTATGAAGAAACTAATTTAGTCAAGGCGCTTTTTAAGGCCATATTTTAGCATATTTTTGAGTGATATAGCATATTTTGATGGAGTTTCGGTCATATTCAGCATATTTTTGCAATTTCAAGAAATATACAGCCATTTTCGAAGTGGATTCGTTCTCACTCCAATGTTTACTCGAGAGTTTTTTTTCTTTTGTACTGTAGCAAAATCTTTTTAATTTTTATTTGAAAATTTAGAGAAAGTATTCATTGTGCATTGCAACTCAGGACCCATAAAGTGAACTAAAAATAGTGAAAATATCTCAGCATTTAGATATTAATGTTTGAAACGGTCCAGTTATAAGGACATATTTTTCAAATTATAGTGCATATTTTGTAAAATTTTAGGTCATAAGAGCATATTTTATTTTGCATATTTTGGTGATTTTTAAGTCATAGCCCTAGGTGTTATTATTATTAAAACCATTACTACTACTACCTACTTATACTTATGTTGTTTTAAAAATTACATACATTTGTAATTTCAATATTCTGTGTATTTTTAGAATTTGCATAACTGGATATTTAAGATATTAATTTATGTTGGTCAAAAAGCTGTTTTTTAAAGTCAGATAATAAGTTGTAAACTGTAAGCTTAAATGTATTTCTACTTAAAAAAATAATAATAATTTCCTGTATTTTACATTCTGTAAGTCAGAGAAAACAATATTATATTTTACAAAATATAGCCACAATTTCACCATTGGAATTTCAGTTTGTCTTTCCAGAAATCTAAGGGGGGCAAGTGCCTCCAGGCCCTTCCCTGTGGGCGCCGTTGAGTAATACTAAATAAATAGCAGACTTAATTCAGGAAATGCTAGTTACTTCTCTCTTCATAAACTTTATCAACCTAATATCTACCGATTTTGCCTGTAGTATTATATGGATGTGAAACTTGGTTCATTAAATTAAAAGAGAAACATAAATTAAGAGTATTTGAAAATAAAATCCTTAGGAAAATCTTTGGACCTAAAAGGGATGAGGAGACAGGTGAGTGGAGAAAGTTACATATTGTAGAACTGTATTCCTGTACAGATATTGTTAGAAAAATTAAATTAAGAAAGCTTAGATGGGCAGGCCATGTGGCACGAATGGATGATCTTGCCCAGGTTAAGGACAGATGGAAGGTAAGGACAGATGGAACCTGTGCTGTTGCAGTCATAAACCTTCGGGTTTAAGAGGGCTAGAGAGTAAGTAACTCACCATTAACATCATATTACATCATGAATTCCGTCAATAATTAAATAATAAATCTAACACTGAAAGGCAACAAAGGACATGTGATTTTCTTGCGCTAAATCAAGAACTTACAAACAATCCCAAACAGTTTTCTTGTAAAGCAAACTTGTTCGATTTCCTCATTTTACCGATGGTAATTTTCCACAAAATAAACTTAAAATTAACAACTCTTGCAATATCGATTGGTTTGATAATTTCATACATGGCAGAACAAATTCTAACTTGCTTCAGCAGATGATAATGGCCCGCTTCAGGGCTCCTCCGTGAAGGGTGATCTTTGACTGTTGCTGCAGTTTTGAGATTGGTTATTGATCTACCTGCGCAGTATCTGTTCCAGAAAATTAGTGAAAGTTAACCTTGCGTTCCACTTCGTGAATTTGAGACGAGGGTTGTTAAAGGTACAGGAAGTTTAAATAAATTCAATTTCAGTCCAGGGGAGAAAATCAGCAAGCTTAAATGGGTTCTAAATTGTAAAGAACCTTTGTATCTGTAAATTATTTCAATTAAATCCAGGAACCTTTCTCCGGATCAATTAAAATACGGTCAGGGAACATTTCTTTCCGGATCAATTTAAATACGGTGAATGAACCCTTTTTCCGAATCAATTTAAATACGATTCATGAACCTTTTTTTCCGGATCAATTTAAATACGGTCCAGAAACCTTTTCCTCCGGATCAATTTAAATACGGTGAATGAACCCTTTTTCCGAATCAATTTAAGTACGGTTCAAGAACCTGTTTTCCGGATCAATTTAAATACGATTCACTAACCTTTTTCTCCGGATCAATTTAAATACGATTCATGAACCTTTTTTTCCGGATCAATTTAAATACGGTCCAGAAACCTTTTTCTCCGGATCAATTTAAATACAGTGAATGAACTCTTTTTCCGAATCAATTTAAATACGGTTCAAGAACCTGTTTTCCGGATCAATTTACATACGATTCACTAACCTTTTTCTCCGGATCAATTTAAATACGATTCATGAACCTTTTTTTCCGGATCAATTTAAATACGGTCCAGAAACCTTTTTCTCCGGATCAATTTAAATACGGTGAATGAACCCTTTTTCCGAATCAATTTAAATACGGTTCAAGAACCTGTTTTCCGGATCAATTTAAATACGATTCACTAACTTTTTTCTCCGGATCAATTTAAATACGGTCCAGGAACCTTTTTTTCCGGATCAATTTAAATACGGTCCAGGAACCTTTTTTTCCGGATCAATTTAAATACGGTGAATGAACCCTTTTTCCGAATCAATTTAAATACGGTTCAAGAACCTGTTTTCCGGATCAATTTAAATACGATTCACTAACCTTTTTCTCCGGATCAATTTAAATACGATTCATGAACCTTTTTTTCCGGATCAATTTAAATACGGTCCAGAAACCTTTTTCTCCGGATCAATTTAAATACGGTGAATGAACCCTTTTTCCGAATCAATTTAAATACGGTTCAAGAACCTGTTTTCCGGATCAATTTAAATACGATTCACTAACTTTTTTTTCTCCGGATCAATTTAAATACAATTCATGAACCTTTTTTTTCGGATCAATTTAAATACGGTCCTGAAACCTTTTTCTCCGGATCAATTTAAATACAGTGAATGAACCCTTTTTCCGAATCAATTTAAATACGGTTCAAGAACCTGTTTTCCGGATCAATTTAAATACGGTCCAGGAACCCTTTTCTCCGGATCAATTTAAATACGATTCATGAACAATTTTTTCCGGATCAATTTAAATACGGTCCAGAAACCTTTTTCTCCGGATCAATTTAAATACGGTGAATGAACCCTTTTTCCGAATCAATTTAAATACGGTTCAAGAACCTGTTTTCCGGATCAATTTAAATACGATTCACTAACTTTTTTTTCTCCGGATCAATTTAAATACGGTCCAGGAATCTTTTTTTCCGGATCAATTTAATACGGTCCAGGAACCTTTTTCTCCGGATCAATTTCAATACGGTGAATGAACCCTTTTTCCGAATCAATTTAAATACGGTTCAAGAACATGTTTTCCGGATCAATTTAAATACGATTCACTAACCTTTTTCTCCGGATCAATTTAAATACGATTCATGAACCTTTTTTTCCGGATCAATTCAAATACGGTCCAGAAACCTTTTTCTCCGGATCAATTTAAATACGGTGAATGAACCCTTTTTCCGAATCAATTTAAATACGGTTCAAGAACCTGTTTTCCGGATCAATTTAAATACGATTCACTAACCTTTTTCTCCGGATCAATTTAAATACGATTCATGAACCTTTTTTTCCGGATCAATTTAAATACGGTCCAGAAACCTTTTTCTCCGGATCAATTTAAATACGGTGAATGAAACCTTTTTCCGAATCAATTTAAATACGGTTCAAGAACCTGTTTTCCGGATCAATTTAAATACGATTCACTAACCTTTTTCTCCGGATCAATTTAAATACGATTCATGAACCTTTTTTTCCGGATCAATTTAAATACGGTCCAGGAACCTTTTTCTCCGGATCAATTTAAATACGGTGAATGAACCCTTTTTCCGAATCAATTTAAATACGGTTCAAGAACATGTTTTTCGGATCAATTTAAATACGATTCACTAACATTTTTCTCCGGATCAATTTAAATACGATTCATGAACCTTTTTTTCCGGATCAATTTAAATACGGTCCAGAAACATTTTTCTCCGGATGAATTTAAATACGGTGAATGAACCCTTTTACCGAATCAATTTAAATACGGTTCAAGAACCTGTTTTCCGGATCAATTTAAATACGATTCACTAACCTTTTTCTCCGGATCAATTTAAATACGATTCATGAACCTTTTTTTCCGGATCAATTTAAATACGGTCCAGAAACCTTTTTCTCCGGATCAATTTCAATACGGTGAATGAACCCTTTTTCCGAATCAATTTAAATACGGTTCAAGAACCTGTTTTCCGGATCAATTTAAATACGATTCACTAACCTTTTTCTCCGGATCAATTTAAATACGATTCATGAACCTTTTTTTCCGGATCAATTTAAATACGGTCCAGGAACCTTTTTCTCCGGATCAATTTAAATACGGTGAATGAACCCTTTTTCCGAATCAATTTAAATACGGTTCAAGAACCTGTTTTCCGGATCAATTTAAATACGATTCACTAACTTTTTTTCTCCGGATCAATTTAAATACGATTCATGAACCTTTTTTCCGGATCAATTTAAATACGGTCCAGAAACCTTTTTCTCCGGATCAATTTAAATACGGTGAATGAACACTTTTTCCGAATCAATTTAAATACGGTTCAAGAACCTGTTTTTCGGATCAATTTAAATACGATTCACTAACCTTTTTCTCCGGATCAATTTAAATACGATTCATGAACCTTTTTTTCCGGATCAATTTAAATACGGCCCAGAAACCTTTTTCTCCGGATCAATTTAAATACGGTGAATGAACCCTTTTTCCGAATCAATTTAAATACGGTTCAAGAACCTGTTTTCCGGATCAATTTAAATACGATTCACTAACATTTTTCTCCGGATCAATTTAAATACGGTCCAGGAACCTTTTTTTCCGGATCAATTTAAATACGGTCCAGGAACCTTTTTCTCCGGATCAATTTAAATACGGTGAATGAACCCTTTTTCCGAATCAATTTAAATACGGTTCAAGAACCTGTTTTCCGGATCAATTTAAATACGATTCACTAACCTTCTTCTCCGGATCAATTTAAATACGATTCATGAACCTTTTTTTCCGGATCAATTTAAATACGGTCCAGAAACCTTTTTCTCCGGATCAATTTAAATACGGTGAATCAACCCTTTTTCCGAATCAATTTAAATACGGTTCAAGAACCTGTTTTCCGGATCAATTTAAATACGATTCACTAACCTTTTTCTCCGGATCAATTTAAATACGGTCCAGGAACCTTTTTTTCCGGATCAATTTAAATACGGTCCAGGAACTTTTTTCTCCGGATCAATTTAAATACGGTGAATGAACCCTTTTTCCGAATCAATTTAAATACGGTTCAATAACCTGTTTTCCGGATCAATTTAAATACGATTCACTAACTTTTTTCTCCGGATCAATTTAAATACGATTCATGAACCTTTTGTTCCGGATCAATTTAAATACGGTCCAGAAACCTTTTTCTCCGGATCAATTTAAATACGGTGAATGAACCCTTTTTCCGAATCAATTTAAATACGGTTCAAGAACCTGTTTTCCGGATCAATTTAAATACGATTCACTAAACTTTTTCTCCGGATCAATTTAAATACGATTCCTGAACCTTTTTTTCCGGATCAATTTAAATACGGTCCAGAAACCTTTTTCTCCGGATCAATTTAAATACGGTGAATGAACCCTTTTTCCGAATCAATTTAAATACGGTTCAAGAACCTGTTTTCCGGATCAATTTAAATACGATTCACTAACCTTTTTCTCCGGATCAATTTAAATACGATTCATGAACCTTTTTTTCCGGATCAATTTAAATACGGTCCAGAAACATTTTTCTCCGGATCAATTTAAATACGGTGAATGAACCCTTTTTCCGAATCAATTTAAATACGGTTCAAGAACCTGTTTTCCGGATCAATTTAAATACGATTCACTAACCTTTTTCTCCGGATCAATTTAAATACGGTCCAGGAACCTTTTTTCCGGATCAATTTAAATACGGTCCAGGAACCTTTTTCTCCGGATCAATTTAAATACGGTGAATGAACCCTTTTTCCGAATCAATTTAAATACGGTTCAAGAACCTGTTTTCCGGATCAATTTAAATACGATTCACTAACTTTTTTTTCTCCGGATCAATTTAAATACGATTCATGAACCTTTTTTTCCGGATCAATTTAAATACGGTCCAGAAACCTTTTTCTCCGGATCAATTTCAATACGGTGAATGAAACCTTTTTCCGAATCAATTTAAATACGGTTCAAGAACCTGTTTTCCGGATCAATTTAAATACGATTCACTAACCTTTTTCTCCGGATCAATTTAAATACGATTCATGAACCTTTTTTTCCGGATCAATTTAAATACGGTCCAGAAACCTTTTTCTCCGGATCAATTTAAATACGGTGAATGAACCCTTTTTCCGAATCAATTTAAGTACGGTTCAAAAACCTGTTTTCTGGATGAATTTAAATACGATTCACTAACCTTTTTCTCCGGATCAATTTAAATACGATTCATGAACCTTTTTTTCCGGATCAATTTAAATACGGTCCAGAAACCTTTTTCTCCGGATCAATTTAAATACAGTGAATGAACTCTTTTTCCGAATCAATTTAAATACGGTTCAAGAACCTGTTTTCCGGATCAATTTAAATACGATTCACTAACCTTTTTCTCCGGATCAATTTAAATACGATTCATGAACCTTTTTTTCCGGATCAATTTAAATACGGTCCAGAAACCTTTTTCTCCGGATCAATTTAAATACGGTGAATGAACCCTTTTTCCGAATCAATTTAAATACGGTTCAAGAACCTGTTTTCCGGATCAATTTAAATACGATTCACTAACCTTTTTCTCCGGATCAATTTAAATACGATTCATGAACCTTTTTTTCCGGATCAATTTAAATACGGTCCAGAAACCTTTTTCTCCGGATCAATTTAAATACGGTGAATGAACCCTTTTTCCGAATCAATTTAAGTACGGTTCAAGAACCTGTTTTCCGGATCAATTTAAATACGATTCACTAACCTTTTTCTCCGGATCAATTTAAATACGGTCCAGGAACCTTTTTTTCCGGATCAATTTAAATACGGTCCAGGAACCTTTTTCTCCGGATCAATTTAAATACGGTGAATGAACCCTTTTTCCGAATCAATTTAAATACGGATCAAGAACCTGTTTTCCGGATCAATTTAAATACGATTCACTAACTTTTTTTCTCCGGATAAATTTAAATACGATTCATGAACCTTTTTTTCCGGATCAATTTAAATACGGTCCAGAAACCTTTTTCTCCGGATCAATTTAAATACGGTGAATGAACCCTTTTTCCGAATCAATTTAAATACGGTTCAAGAACCTGTTTTCCGGATCAATTTAAATACGATTCACTAACCTTTTTCTCCGGATCAATTTAAATACGATTCATGAACCTTTTTTTCCGGATCAATTTAAATACGGTCCAGAAACCTTTTTCTCCGGATCAATTTAAATACGGTGAATGAACCCTTTTTCCGAATCAATTTAAATACGGTTCAAGAACCTGTTTTCCGGATCAATTTAAATACGATTCACTAACCTTTTTCTCCGGATCAATTTAAATACGGTCCGGGAACCTTTTTTTTTCGGATCAATTTAAATACGGTCCAGGAACCTTTTTCTCCGGATCAATTTAAATACGGTGAATGAACCCTTTTTCCGAATCAATTTAAATACGTTTCAAGAACCTGTTTTCCGGATCAATTTAAATACGATTCACTAACATTTTTCTCCGGATCAATTTAAATACGATTCATGAACCTTTTTATCCGGATCAATTTAAATACGGTCCAGAAACCTTTTCCTCCGGATCAATTTAAATACGGTGAATGAACCCTTTTTCCGAATCAATTTAAATACGGTTCAAGAACCTGTTTTCCGGATCAATTTAAATACGATTCACTAACATTTTTCTCCGGATCAATTTAAATACGATTCATGAACCTTTTTTTCCGGATCAATTTAAATACGGTCCAGAAACCTTTTTCTCCGGATCAATTTAAATACGGTGAATGAACCCTTTTTCCGAATCAATTTAAATACGGTTCAATAACCTGTTTTCCGGATCAATTTAAATACGATTCACTAACCTTTTTCTCCGGATCAATTTAAATACGGTCCAGGAACCTTTTTTTCCGGATCAATTTAAATACGGTCCAGAAACCTTTTTCTCCGGATCAATTTAAATACGGTGAATGAACCCTTTTCCCGAATCAATTTAAATACGGTTCAAGAACCTGTTTTCCGGATCAATTTAAATAAGATTCACTAACCTTTTTCTCCGGATCAATTTAAATACGATTCATGAACCTTTTTTTCCGGATCAATTTAAATACGGTCCAGAAACCTTTTTCTCCGGATCAATTTAAATACGGTGAATGAACCCTTTTTCCGAATCAATTTAAATACGGTTCAAGAACCTGTTTTCCGGATCAATTTAAATACGATTCACTAACCTTTTTCTCCGGATCAATTTAAATACGGTCCGGGAACCTTTTTTTCTGGATCAATTTCAATACGGTCAAGGAACCTTTTTCTCCGGATCAATTTAAATACGGTGAATGAACCCTTTTTCCGAATCAATTTAAATACGTTTCAAGAACCTGTTTTCCGGATCAATTTAAATACGATTCACTAACATTTTTCTCCGGATCAATTTAAATACGATTCATGAACCTTTTTTTCCGAATCAATTTAAATACGGTCCAGAAACCTTTTTCTCCGAATCAATTTAAATACGGTGAATGAACCCTTTTTCCGAATCAATTTAAATACGGTTCAAGAACCTGTTTTCCGGATCAATTTAAATACGATTCACTAACCTTTTTCTCCGGATCAATTTAAATACGATTCATGAACCTTTTTTTCCCGATCAATTTAAATACGGTCCAGAAACCTTTTTCTCCGGATCAATTTAAATACGGTGAATGAACCCTTTTTCCGAATCAATTTAAATACGGTTCAAGAACCTGTTTTCCGGATCAATTTAAATACGATTCACTAACCTTTTTCTCCGGATCAATTTAAATACGATTCATGAACCTTTTTTTCCGGATCAATTTAAATACGGTCCAGAAACCTTTTTCTCCGGATCAATTTAAATACGGTGAATGAACCCTTTTTCCGAATCAATTTAAATACGGTTCAAGAACCTGTTTTCCGGATCAATTTAAATACGATTCACTAACCTTTTTCTCCGGATCAATTTAAATACGGTCCGGGAACCTTTTTTTCTGGATCAATTTCAATACGGTCCAGGAACCTTTTTCTCCGGATCAATTTAAATACGGTGAATGAACCCTTTTTCCGAATCAATTTAAATACGGTTCAAGAACCTGTTTTCCGGATCAATTTAAATACGATTCACTAACCTTTTTCTCCGGATCAATTTATATACGGTCCAGGATCCTTTTTTTCCGGATCAATTTAAATACGGTCCAGGAACCTTTTTCTCCGGATCAATTTAAATACGGTGAATGAACCCTTTTTCCGAATCAATTTAAATACGGTTCAAGAACCTGTTTTCCGGATCAATTTAAATACGATTCACTAACCTTTTTCTCCGGATCAATTTAAATACGATTCATGAACCTTTTTTTCCGGATCAATTTAAATACGGTCCAGAAACCTTTTTCTCCGGATCAATTTAAATACGGTGAATGAATCCTTTTTCCGAATCAATTTAAATACGGTTCAAGAACCTGTTTTCTGGATCAATTTAAATACGATTCACTAACCTTTTTCTCCGGATCAATTTAAATACGATTCAAGAACCTTTTTTTCCGGATCAATTTAAATACGGTCCAGAAACCTTTTTCTCCGGATCAATTTAAATATGGTGAATGAACCCTTTTTCCGAATCAATTTAAATACGGTTCAAGAACCTGTTTTCCGGATCAATTTACATACGATTCACTAACCTTTTTCTCCGGATCAATTTAAATACGATTCATGAATTTTTTTTTCCGGATCAATTTAAATACGGTCCAGAAACCTTTTTCTCCGGATCAATTTAAATACGGTGAATGAACCCTTTTTCCGAATCAATTTAAATACGGTTCAAGAACCTGTTTTCCGGATCAATTTAAATACGATTCACTAACCTTTTTCTCCGGATCAATTTAAATACGGTCCAGGAACCTTTTTTTCCGGATCAATTTAAATACGGTCCAGGAACCTTTTTCTCCGGATCAATTTAAATACGGTGAATGAACCCTTTTTCCGAATCAATTTAAATACGGTTCAAGAACCTGTTTTCCGGATCAATTTAAATACGATTCACTAACCTTTTTCTCCGGATCAATTTAAATACGATTCATGAACCTTTTTTTCCGGATCAATTTAAATACGGTCCAGGAACCTTTTTCTCCGGATCAATTTAAATACGGTGAATGAACCCTTTTTCCGAATCAATTTAAATACGGTTCAAGAACCTGTTTTCCGGATCAATTTAAATACGATTCACTAACCTTTTTCTCCGGATCAATTTAAATACGATTCATGAACCTTTTTTTCCGGATCAATTTAAATACGGTCCAGAAACCTTTTTCTCCGGATCAATTTAAATACGGTGAATGAACCCTTTTTCCGAATCAATTTAAATACGGTTCAAGAACCTGTTTTCCGGATCAATTTAAATACGATTCACTAACCTTTTTCTCCGGATCAATTTAAATACGATTCATGAACCTTTTTTTCCGGATCAATTTAAATACGGTCCAGGAACCTTTTTCTCCGGATCAATTTAAATACGGTGAATGAACCCTTTTTCCGAATCAATTTAAATACGGTTCAAGAACCTGTTTTCCGGATCAATTTAAATACGATTCACTAACCTTTTTCTCCGGATCAATTTAAATACGATTCATGAACCTTTTTTTGCGGATCAATTAAAATGCGGTCCAGGAACCTTTTTCTCCGGATCAATTTAAATGCGGTCCAGAAACCTTTTTCTCCGGATCAATTTAAATGCGGTCCAGAAACCTTTTTCTCGGGATCAATTTAAATACGGTCCAGAAATCTTTTTCTCCGGATCAATTTAAATACGGTCCAGAAACCTTTTTCTCCGGATCTATTTAAATGCGGTCCAGAAACCTTTTTCTCCGGATCAATTTAAATGCGGTCCAGAAAC
Source organism: Lepisma saccharinum (assembly GCF_977018435.1). NCBI lineage: Eukaryota > Metazoa > Arthropoda > Insecta > Zygentoma > Lepismatidae > Lepisma > Lepisma saccharinum. Next base: position 45,331,738 of record NC_139247.1, on the reverse strand, counting down.
CTTTTTCTCCGGATCAATTTAAATGTGGTCCAGAAACCTTTTTCTCCGGATCAATTTAAATACGGTCTTGAAACCTTTTTCTCCAGATCAATTTAAATGCGGTCCAGAAACCTTTTTCTCCGGATCAATTTAAATACGGTCCAGGAACCTTTTTCTCCGGATCAATTTAAATGCGGTCCAGAAACCTTTTTCTCCGGATCATTTTAAATACGGTCCAGAAACCTTTTTCTCCGGATCAATTTAAATGCGGTCCAGAAACCTTTTTCTCCGGATCAATTTAAATACGGTCCAGAAACCTTTTTCTCCGGATCAATTTAAATGCGGTCCAGAAACCTTTTTCTCCGGATCAATTTAAATACGGTGAATGAACCCTTTTTCCGAATCAATTTAAATGCGGTCCAGAAACCTTTTTCTCCGGATCAATTTAATTACGGTCCAGGAACCTTTTTCTCCGGATCAATTTAAATACGGTCCAGAAACCTTTTTCTCCGGATCAATTTAAATGCGGTCCAGAAACCTTTTTCTCCGGATCAATTTAAATACGTTCCAGAAACCTTTTTCTCCGGATCAATTTAAATGCGGTCCAGAAACCTTTTTCTCCGGATCAATTTAAATACGGTCCAGGTACCTTTTTCTCCGGATCAATTTAAATGCGGTCCAGAAACCTTTTTCTCCGGATCAATTTAAATACGGTCCCGAAACCTTTTTCTCCGGATCAATTTAAATGCGGTCCAGAAACCTTTTTCTCCGGATCAATTTAAATACGGTCCAGAAACCTTTTTCTCCGGATCAATTTAAATGCGGTCCAGAAACCTTTTTCTCCGGATCAATTTAAATACGGTCCAGAAACTTTTTCTCCGGTTCAATTTAAATGCGGTCCAGAAACCTTTTCTCCGGATCAATTTAAATACGGTCCAGAAACCTTTTTCTCCGGATCAATTTAAATACGGTCCATAAACCTTTTTCTCCGGATCAATTTAAATTCGGTCCAGAAACCTTTTTCTCCGGATCAATTTAAATACGGTGAATGAACCCTTTTTCCGAATCAATTTAAATACGGTTCAAGAACCTGTTTTCCGGATCAATTTAAATACGATTCACTAACCTTTTTCTCCGGATCAATTTAAATACGGTCCGGGAACCTTTTTTTCTGGATCAATTTCAATACGGTCCAGGAACCTTTTTCTCCGGATCAATTTAAATACGGTGAATGAACCCTTTTTCCGAATCAATTTAAATACGGTTCAAGAACCTGTTTTCCGGATCAATTTAAATACGATTCACTAACCTTTTTCTCCGGATCAATTTATATACGGTCCAGGATCCTTTTTTTCCGGATCAATTTAAATACGGTCCAGGAACCTTTTTCTCCGGATCAATTTAAATACGGTGAATGAACCCTTTTTCCGAATCAATTTAAATACGGTTCAAGAACCTGTTTTCCGGATCAATTTAAATACGATTCACTAACCTTTTTCTCCGGATCAATTTATATACGGTCCAGGATCCTTTTTTTCCGGATCAATTTAAATACGGTCCAGGAACCTTTTTCTCCGGATCAATTTAAATACGGTGAATGAACCCTTTTTCCGAATCAATTTAAATACGGTTCAAGAACCTGTTTTCCGGATCAATTTAAATACGATTCACTAACCTTTTTCTCCGGATCAATTTAAATACGATTCATGAACCTTTTTTTCCGGATCAATTTAAATACGGTCCAGAAACCTTTTTCTCCGGATCAATTTAAATACGGTGAATGAATCCTTTTTCCGAATCAATTTAAATACGGTTCAAGAACCTGTTTTCTGGATCAATTTAAATACGATTCACTAACCTTTTTCTCCGGATCAATTTAAATACGATTCAAGAACCTTTTTTTCCGGATCAATTTAAATACGGTCCAGAAACCTTTTTCTCCGGATCAATTTAAATATGGTGAATGAACCCTTTTTCCGAATCAATTTAAATACGGTTCAAGAACCTGTTTTCCGGATCAATTTACATACGATTCACTAACCTTTTTCTCCGGATCAATTTAAATACGATTCATGAATTTTTTTTTCCGGATCAATTTAAATACGGTCCAGAAACCTTTTTCTCCGGATCAATTTAAATACGGTGAATGAACCCTTTTTCCGAATCAATTTAAATACGGTTCAAGAACCTGTTTTCCGGATCAATTTAAATACGATTCACTAACCTTTTTCTCCGGATCAATTTAAATACGGTCCAGGAACCTTTTTTTCCGGATCAATTTAAATACGGTCCAGGAACCTTTTTCTCCGGATCAATTTAAATACGGTGAATGAACCCTTTTTCCGAATCAATTTAAATACGGTTCAAGAACCTGTTTTCCGGATCAATTTAAATACGATTCACTAACCTTTTTCTCCGGATCAATTTAAATACGATTCATGAACCTTTTTTTCCGGATCAATTTAAATACGGTCCAGGAACCTTTTTCTCCGGATCAATTTAAATACGGTGAATGAACCCTTTTTCCGAATCAATTTAAATACGGTTCAAGAACCTGTTTTCCGGATCAATTTAAATACGATTCACTAACCTTTTTCTCCGGATCAATTTAAATACGATTCATGAACCTTTTTTTCCGGATCAATTTAAATACGGTCCAGAAACCTTTTTCTCCGGATCAATTTAAATACGGTGAATGAACCCTTTTTCCGAATCAATTTAAATACGGTTCAAGAACCTGTTTTCCGGATCAATTTAAATACGATTCACTAACCTTTTTCTCTGGATCAATTTAAATACGATTCATGAACCTTTTTTTCCGGATCAATTTAAATACGGTCCAGGAACCTTTTTCTCCGGATCAATTTAAATACGGTGAATGAACCCTTTTTCCGAATCAATTTAAATACGGTTCAAGAACCTGTTTTCCGGATCAATTTAAATGCGGTCCAGAAACCTTTTTCTCCGGATCAATTTAAATGCGGTCCAGAAACCTTTTTCTCGGGATCAATTTAAATACGGTCCAGAAATATTTTTCTCCGGATCAATTTAAATACGGTCCAGAAACCTTTTTCTCCGGATCTATTTAAATGCGGTCCAGAAACCTTTTTCTCCGGATCAATTTAAATGCGGTCCAGAAACCTTTTTCTCCGGATCAATTTAAATGTGGTCCAGAAACCTTTTTCTCCGGATCAATTTAAATACGGTCTTGAAACCTTTTTCTCCAGATCAATTTAAATGCGGTCCAGAAACCTTTTTCTCCGGATCAATTTAAATACGGTCCAGGAACCTTTTTCTCCGGATCAATTTAAATGCGGTCCAGAAACCTTTTTCTCCGGATCATTTTAAATACGGTCCAGAAACCTTTTTCTCCGGATCAATTTAAATGCGGTCCAGAAACCTTTTTCTCCGGATCAATTTAAATACGGTCCAGAAACCTTTTTCTCCGGATCAATTTAAATGCGGTCCAGAAACCTTTTTCTCCGGATCAATTTAAATACGGTGAATGAACCCTTTTTCCGAATCAATTTAAATGCGGTCCAGAAACCTTTTTCTCCGGATCAATTTAATTACGGTCCAGGAACCTTTTTCTCCGGATCAATTTAAATACGGTCCAGAAACCTTTTTCTCCGGATCAATTTAAATGCGGTCCAGAAACCTTTTTCTCCGGATCAATTTAAATACGTTCCAGAAACCTTTTTCTCCGGATCAATTTAAATGCGGTCCAGAAACCTTTTTCTCCGGATCAATTTAAATACGGTCCAGGTACCTTTTTCTCCGGATCAATTTAAATGCGGTCCAGAAACCTTTTTCTCCGGATCAATTTAAATACGGTCCCGAAACCTTTTTCTCCGGATCAATTTAAATGCGGTCCAGAAACCTTTTTCTCCGGATCAATTTAAATACGGTCCAGAAACCTTTTTCTCCGGATCAATTTAAATGCGGTCCAGAAACCTTTTTCTCCGGATCAATTTAAATACGGTCCAGAAACTTTTTCTCCGGATCAATTTAAATGCGGTCCAGAAACCTTTTCTCCGGATCAATTTAAATACGGTCCAGAAACCTTTTTCTCCGGATCAATTTAAATACGGTCCATAAACCTTTTTCTCCGGATCAATTTAAATTCGGTCCAGAAACCTTTTTCTCCGGATCAATTTAAATACGGTCCAGAAACCTTTTTCTCCGGATCAATTTATATACAGCCCAGAATCTTTTTTTTCTTTCGGATCAGTTTAAATACGGTACATGTTCCGTATTGAAATGAGACAATATATGCCTTAAACCCAATTTAAATTTTGCGAGGAAAAAGGTTCGGGGCCTCTTACAAAACCCAATAGAACCCATTAAAATGTATTGGTTCCTGAACCTTAATCAACCTTGCTTGAGACTTTTGCATAAGATTAGGCTGATATAGGAATTTTGCTCGAGCCACTACAACTTTCAACCTAAATATATATAGAGTTAGAGGCTGGACATAATTTCGACATCAAACTTCATCTAGTGTGTACTGCGTTATTTTATCTAAAAGGTTTCTTTAATATGATAACCACTTTGTTTTGCAAAAATATCTTCTTAGGACATCTGAAATGATAATAAGTTTTTCGTGAATGTTGAGGCTCTATTGAAGTTCGTTCTTTCGAACTAAGTCACCCATAATTACAAAAGAGAGTCTAAATGTGCCGTAACGGAACTCATGCACATTGCAAGCTTTTCACCATGCTGCACCTCTTAGTTGGATATTAGGGATTCTTGCTTCGCAAGCATATTTATCGAAATAATTGATTAGTATCTGCAAATTAATCTTGTAGGAAACAACTCAAGTGAGAAGCTGTCTGGAGAGCGTGGAGAACTTGCCTATTTATGTCAATTTATTTGTGATATATGTCTTTCAATTCTCATCTGATAAACTTGCAACGTGCACTTATTAATGCTTTTCCTGGATCAGCATTATGACAACATCTATGCATAGTCTAGGATCTGCAGTGCTATTGTTACTCGAGTTGCCGAGTTTTGAGAAGCATGTATGACAACTGATTACAGACATGCAAGCGTTAAATCTCAACCACTCATGTTAAATCCAGTCACTTTCATCCGGGAAATGTAACAGGCACCAAATTATAAATATTAAAAATGATACTAAATTGCCGCTTACGTATGTTATGTAGTTAAATTAAATTAAGTGTAAGTTTCTATAAGACTGCACAAGCGCGTCACCACCATTCGATAGCAAACTGTTGTCTGACTAACCGTTGAATGCTGCAATGACGGATGATAATTCAAATTAGTTCATTATATTTACTTTTAATTATAAAGATTGCTGAATCTGTGTTCATTATTACGAAGAAACCAGAAAAAAATTACATTTTACGTTAAATTACATTAAATGAAAAAAACCAAAGAGAACATCGTTGTCTAATTTCTTAGCTATTTTTCGAATGCTCTACCAGTTTATTTGAATTTTGAATTCTTAACAACTACAGTGTATAAATATGCACAGTGTGCTATCAAGGAATGAAATAAAGTTATGCCAACCTATCTCGTGTGGAAAGTACATGCCTCAAGCTAGCACACTTGACAATGAAGAATATGAATTTCATTACATGCGGGTTTATTTGAGAAGATAGGGCGGAACAATTTAAGAAGTGATAAATATCGTCAATCATCGCCCATATTTTCACATTTCTAGAATGTTTGATGATGCTATGGTGCTTCCAATGTTTTTCACTGTTTGTTTTCTCTGCGCAAATGGGAACTTTCTTCTACCATGCCTAGCTCAACAATTAATGTATTACATGAACGCTTCACTCGTCTTGGTGAGAAACGCACTTGAAACTAGTCGAACGTAACAAAAAACAACACATAATTATCTTTCATGAAGTTAATAAAAGATGTTTCCTCCAATGTATATATGAGAGTGGATCTTTGTCTTATATCTATTATGGTCAAATAAGTACTTCAATATTTTTTGTTGCGAACCTTGCGAACCCAAAATTCTAAGTTAAAATATCATCTGTGTGAAGAGAAAACTACAATGGTTTATCATGTATTAATTTTTTAGGTTGTATTTTTCTGTTTTTCTCTTCTAAGTTATCAGAAATGATTGGATAGTATGCTTTTGTTGATCGTTCATTTTTCTTACAGTGTTCTTACACAGAACTCAAAATGCATCGCATGCATTTTTGTACATAAATTTACACATTTAAACGTGTATTTCTGTGTTCTTTCAAACAGTCCTGTTTGATCGTCTCAACTGATGCAATTTAGTGCATAATGCTGAACACAAATTGATAAAAAGTACCCTTGATGCATTTTTTGTGCACCACAAGAGTGTCATTAACAGTTTATGCTCTTTAATGTGTTTATCTGTGCTGATTGACACGTTTTCTTGGTTCTCTGTGTATATGCCTGCAGTGTAACGGCTGACCCATTATGAAGACACCAAACCCCCTTCCACGTAGTACCCTGGACTGCATTGTGCAGCAAAACGACGCTTTGGCGTCTGGACTAACAGCCAGTTATTCGGAAGTGGCAGAAAGTCGAAGTAAAACAAAATATACAGGGTGTCATTTTAATGGCTCCCACGGACCACAGATTCGTATAGAGAACATCTAAGGAAACAACTTTCCTCAGTAACATTTTTCTCCTTGGTGCATCATTTCGGCGCTACAGCCGTTCAAAAAAGACCGTTTTGCCGCCTGGATGCTGGCAACCCAACACAACATTTGATCGTATCTGTGATGTCATTTCCTGCACCGAAACAGCGCACGGCAGGGTTGCAAGGAACACACAAATTTTGTGAAAATTGACAAACTACCAACCACATGATTAGGTGTAAACCGAAGCGAGAAACGCGTCCAGTAGACCGAACATCAAAGCCTACAAGTCAGAAGATCAGACGTCATCTCAAGGGAAGGGGGAAGTGAACCAACGATATGAGAATGGTAAAAATACGTATTCAAAATGAAGTGTCAATATCGGATTTTGTCTCAGCCTACATATCAAATATCAACAACAATACATTTTATTGGACTTACAGCTTACATGTGGCTGTTTACGCCCAGTTACATGTCAAATATTTGCAAATCTCGTTGCAAGGTTAATGTATACAGGTTTGTGTCCAGATGCCTTCTCATACTTCTGTGCTAATAACGGAAGTATCCGAGGTTCACGTTGTTACATTACGGCTAAAACACGTACAACCACAGTAACAATCTAATGATCAATCAGTAACGAATATACTGCCCTGTTCACAGTTGCAAACTATTACATGTGTATCCGGTGCATAGATAAACACATAGTCGTCTTAGAGCTTCTATTACTACTACTTATATCCCTGTATTTTCAACCATTTTTGTCACTTGCCTCATAATGCCCTGAATATACATTATATTATGTGTTGCTTACCTTTGGAATTTTGAGTTCTTTCATTTCTATTTTGTCATCTGTTCAGTGTGTCACAGACAACTAGTATCAGAAGGACGAAGTGGATAGACTAAATTGTAGATGCCAACTTGGTTATTAGAGTTGCAAATATTTTACATGCAAGCTGAGACAACATTCGATTAGACCACTTCCACTTGAATTCTATTTTCTTTCTACAATTTTTCGTATCGTTTGTTTACTTCCTGTTAGGTTACAGAACGTGTTTTCTCGTTTCCTTTTACGGAACATAATGTGGCTGATTGTAGCTATGTCATTTTTCACAGAATATGAGTTTTCTGGCAACCCTGGAATGCATCGCTTCACGACGGGATATGACGCCACAAATGCAATCAAATGTTGTGTTGGGTTGCCAGCATCCAGGCGGCAAAACGGTATTTTTTGAACGGCTGTAGCGTCGAATCGAGGCACCAACGAGAAAAATGTTACTGAGAAAAGTCGTTTGTTTTGATGTCCTCTATACGTTTCCGTTGTCCGTGGGCGCCATTAAAATGACACCCTGTATAAATCAAACATACATGCCACGAATAGAAATGTTGCAGGTAAAAAATGAAACAAAATAATGCAGATTCTATATCATTTACGTATCACGTGGTTAAGTGGTTGTTGTGAGGATGTGTATTTAGCACAGGATGTTAAGTTATTTTGGTACACATTTTCAATTATCTACTTAGAATATGGTATTGCAAAACCAATTTTTTTTTCAACTACTGTATTGATATTTTCTTTGCCTCGCTTGTCTTCCAATTTTGGCTAATCCCGAAGGTATAAATGAATGGTGATTACATGAAGTTGATGAACCCAAAGAAATACCTATACCATGACTAAATCTTGATAACAACTCGTTTGAACCAGTCTCAAATGCAAGTACTTAGGAGTAATACTAACAAATGAAAATGATATTAAAGAGGAAATAAAAATCAGGCTTAATTCAGGAAATGCATGTTAATTTTTTCTCTTCATAAACTTTTCAATATCTAAGAAACTAAAAGTTAAAATATACAAAACAGTAATTTTGCCTGTAATATTATATACGAGGGGCGATCAGGTTGCTCTGACCCTAACATAGAAAGAGCGGCAATAGGGTTTCAATTTTATTTTTATTTTTCAACATACTCCCCTGCAACTCCAATGCACTTCTCCCATCGGTGCTCCAACGCGTGGATACCTTGCAAAAAAAAATCTTCCGACTGGTCCTCCAACCATGAGTCCACAGCCCTTATCACCTCAGAATCATCAGAAAATTTTTGCCCACGAATGTCATTCTTCAAATGTTTGAACAAATGGAAATCACTGGGGGCCAAATCTGGGGAATAGGGTGGGTGGGGCAGCAATTCGAACGATGCATCTGGGATAGCGGCCCTCGCAATGCGTGAGGTGTGGACAGGTGCATTGTCCTGGTGAAGGAGCACACCACGAGTCAACATCCCACGCCTCTTTTTCTTGATGGAATCACGTAATTTCTTGATTAGGTCACTGTAGTATGTGCCAGTGATGGTTTGGCCTCTTTGTAGATAGTCCACAAGAAGGACACCCTTGCAGTCCCAGAAAATTGAGGCCATCACCTTCTTGGCTGACGTTTGCACCTTGAACTTCTTCGTTGGTGGAGAATGTGGGTGTTTCCATTCCATGCTTTGTGATTTTGTTTCTGGGTCGAAGTGATGGACCCATGTTTCATCCATAGTTACAAATCGGGCAAGGAAATCGTCTATATCAGCACGAAACTTGTCAAGAAGTTCTTGACTGATGAGCACTCGGGTGCGCTTCTGATCTGGGGTGAGGTTTCGAGGGACCCATCTTGCAGCAATTTTTTTCATTTGCAATTCCTGGGTAATTATGTTTTGCACAGTGCCATATGACAGGCCACACATATCAGCAACATGACGGATAGTGACTCGACGATCCTTCAGCACGATATCGTGGACTTTGTTAATGTTTTCGGTCGTCATGACAGTTTTTGGTGCTCAACCTGCATGTTCATCCTCACACGACTCTCTCCCACAATTAAATTCACGACACCATCTCTTCACCATATTGTATGAAGGAGCACTGTCCCCTAATGTATCCACCAAGTCCTCATGAATTTTGGATACCGTCCACTTCTTCTTCACAAAATATTTAATCACAGCTCTCACCTCAGTTTTCTCCATTCTGGCACATTGACACAACTTCACTCAGTTAAACCCCTGTAAAAAGAAAACTGTACGTTACTTAGACTTGCAATTCAGATTGAAAGCATATAAAGGATCACTAAACAATAACAAAATAAAAAATCAATCGTGACGTCATTCCTTCTATGTTAGGGTCGGAGCAACCTGATCGCCCCTCGTAGATGCGAATCTTGATCCCTTACGTTGAAGGAGTAACATAAATTGAGAGTATTTGAAAATAAGATCCTTAGGAAAATATTTGGACCTATAAAGGGATGAGGAGACAGGTGAGTGGAGAAGGTAACATAATTTAAAAGTACATAATTTGTATTCATGTCCAGATACTATTAGAATGATTAAATCAAGAAGACTTAGATGGGCAGGCCATGTGGCACGAATGGGAGAGGATAGAAGAGTTTACAGGATTCTTCTTGGGAAACCTGATGGTAAGAGACAAGTAGGAAGATCAAGGCGAAAATAGAGGGATGCTGTTGAGATGGACCTAAAGGAAATCGGTAGGGATGGAAAAGAGTATATAGATCTTGCTCAGGATAGGGACAGATGGAAGGCCTGTGTTGCTGCATCCATGAACCTTAGGGTTCAAGAACACTAGAGAGTTAGTTAATTTATGATTAAATCCTGAACCTACCACGAACATAATTTCATAAGAGTTTTTTTCATATGTAAAAAAACATTGAAACGAAATTATAGAAAGAATAATATAGCTCTATTTCCTCCTTGAATGTGAAATTCAAAAGAGGAGATTTCCATAAAAACCCTGCATAAGGGTAGATGGTTGGATATATATTGTAGAAGCTAAAGTTTCTTTTATGTCCACTTTATGCACAGATAAGGTAATCAGGACTGGACCTACAGTTTAAAATGGAATCGGAACCACTATGTACTTCCACCGAGTATCGAAACCGGTACCCCATGGTTTCAGGGCGACGCTATCGGGGAGGTCCACGTATTATGCATGATTGCACGCATGCTACTTGTATGGTATATGTAATGCGTATGCTTTATGCTACACCATTCCACAATGCTTCGTTGATATTTTCATTATAGTGCATAAAGAACATAAAGGACAATAGTCTATCTCCGTGGCGGAGTGGTTATCACAACGCGCTACGACAGCAGAAATATAGGGTTCGAATCCCGGCCTGAGCATGGGTGTACTTTGTGAGTGACACTTCTTCAATTTCATCATTCATCTTCATCTTCGCAATTAGCAAAAAGTTAAATTCAAGGAAAACAATATATCTGTTTTAATTACAAGTGCGGGAAATCTAACTATATGCTGTTTTCAAAAAATCGTATTAACTTTTACGAACGTTTACAAGCATTAGAAAATAACAGTGTTATTGCAGTAATAATTCAATTAGCACTTTCGGAAATCTTCATACGACTGGCAACCTTGGAATTCCTCCAGTGCAATCCCCTCCCCCCACACACACTGAGGTTCCAGTATGTTCTGTGCTGGTGATCTGATAACGCGCCAGGAATTTCACACTTTGTTGGATCCGTATCGTTGTAAAGCAGTCCTGAAACGTGACCAATTTTTCCCCAGTGTCTCGTATCTTTTACACGATTTTATAGCCATTATTGTGTCAAATCATTAAGCCCAGTCCAAGGGCGAATGGAGGGGCTCCACTCGTTGTCCACCGCACCGCGACGCTCGCAGAAGCGTGAAGTCAGCAGGCCAAACATTGGCGGTACAAAAGCTGGGGGGTCACTGAATCGGACTACAGTGGTCATCGTGCAAGGGCTGTGAATGGATCTGGGAGCCTGAATCGGCTAGGACGTTTACCAGGACTCCCCGTAACGTGTTCTGTTAGTGCGGGCAACAATGACGCCCAACAGTGTGTTGTTAGTGTGTTCCCTATTGTTGGGAGTATTTGCGTCGTACTCGGAATCCGACACCCAACAAGCATCAGGTTTCCCGGTTGGAAGATCACTCTTCGGCAGTGACGGCGATGCTAGAGTTATCATGGAAGTCGTCACCGAGTGTTTCCACATGGACTTCCTCAGCTGCATGAAACGCAAAGTCCTCATCGCCGTGGATCGGGCTTCTAGAACCTTCGGCGACATCAAGCTCTCGGACAGTGTGTACTTTGTACGCAATCAGAATGCCGACAAGGAGACCGATAAGGATGCCGACAATGTAATTCCCAGGAGTGACGACAACAGGTTGGATGGCCTTCTTTGGAAGAGGATAGGCAAGTTTCTTCACAGCCACAATATACGATTCAGCCTTCAGTGGTTGATGCCTGGCTATGCCCTGCAGTTCTCCGAGAACAAGGATGACAGAAAAGCCGTTGACCTCTTCCTCGTTCGTGAAGACGAAGCCTCCGGAAGAGCACTGGACACCGGACGTAAGTGACCTCAATCTTTTTTCCAGTACTTTTACTAAACCATTACTTTAACTTGAAAGTTATGGCTTAAAATCAACTTTTTTTATATACCATATGTTGTAGCCCTGTTTAATCACTATTACCACATTCTTGAAATTAGCTTAGCAAGGGCACCGACTTTTGTGTCTCAGTAACTTTGCTGCTGTTGGAATCGACAATTTAGATCACCCTGAACACCTTAAATCGCGGGTCCCCAATTTTTTTCGATTCACGGCGCCTTTAGTGTTTCAAGATTTCCCCGCTGCGCCCAAGTCAGAATTTAGGCCTATCTAATACTTGCATTGCCCAGTTAGTTTGGTTAGGTTGCTTGCCTTAAGTTGAAAAAATAGACACATATTTCAAATTCAGAAACATTTTAAATTTAAAAAGTACTAAACAAGTACATGTTTGGGAGTGTCATTTCAATGAGATATTGGAACATTTCGCGAGCACACTGCCTTAAATGACTAGAGACTAGCAACAGTTATAGCAACTTGAAAATATATATTAACAGCACCAAACCTGAAACATGACCTGTCTAACCTACTCACGAATGAATCTAATAGCAGGAGTAAACAAAACGTTACCTGGCTAACCTATTCGTAGGCTTATTTCTACTATTAGATGAGTACGTGACTAGGTTGGGCAGGTCAGATTTGATGATGCTGTTAGCATATATATCTCCAAGTTGCTATATTTGTCTCTAGCAGCCTGTCTTAAAATGTGGTCTTGCTTACCGCGACATGTAGGTGGCAGCATAAGCATTCAACAGATTCTACAAAAGAATTAAACGAAACCTTCCGTTTCTTCCTGTGTACAAAATTTATTTTTAATGTGTTAAAACTCGTCTTGCCTTACTTAAGAAGCAGGAAAATGTTTTATTTTGATTCTAGCACACTTCAACATTGACAACCGGCAATGTGCTATGATATGCGACATTTCTTCAAATTAAGTATTAAGTATATTTTCATATACGTAGCTTTTCTCTGTGTCTTCTTGACAAGTAGTCGTTGAGTTTTAACATTACTTTTTCGATAATTACGTTACCGAAATCACATACGGTATAAACGATTGCATTACTTTGATAAACGTAATACTAGTCAATTTACAAGCTAGAGCAAAACCAGATTTCTTTACAATTATGCATATCTTCAGCAGTCATGTGTGTGAACATGCATACGAGTATAGTGTATGTATGTAGGATAGGATTTAGTTGAAATTAATTTCCTTTTTAGCAAGGGAAACCGACTGGCTACTCCTTAAACAAAACTAATTTTTCAAGTTACTTTCTTCAATCTCTCTCAGTACAGGATACATATTTTATACTTACAGTTTTCCACAACTGAGCCAAGTCGTATGCTTTCTAGAAATATATAAAAAGAGACAAAGCTTTAAGTAATTTCATGATTGTTGGTAGAAGATACAGTAAAGTCTTTTGAATTAAGATTTTATAAATTGCAAAGTACTAGCGACACAATCCATTTAAATTATAAGGTAAAGCTAATAGAGTTTCCCCCAATTCTTTTTACATTACTATTTCTCAACACCAATCATAATATTTTGCGAAACTATATAGGCTACATAGAAAAGAAAATGTATACAGTCAACATTAGAAAATTATTATTAAAAATTTTCATTGCAATTCCCTTACCCGTCTCTTTAATCGTACTTCTGTGGATAGTTACTAAGGAAAGGAAACACCAATAGGTCGGCAGAAAAACCTGATAATGATAAGTTTAATACTGCGACATCTTTAAACTTTAATTAAGTTTAAGTTAAAGACATTGCTACATTAAAAATAATAAAGTTATGCATTCCATTGTTCTCAAAAACATATTGGATGTACGTCTTGTGAACATCATTGGATTTTGATTTTCAAAATGTGATTAACATTTTTTAAACATTGTAGATGCTGCTTGCAATATACCTACTACAGTATAAATTAAAAAGCACGAAAAACTAGTATTTTATACAAGTCTAAAGTTTCTATGGACATCTGATTTTTATCTATGAAACGTTTGTGATTTCTAAGTGATTCAAGGCTAATAGCATAGCATATTACTTCTGTTCGATATGGTTTCTGATTCAATATTCACTTGCTGAGATGGTATTTTGCATTACATTGTTACGATGTGTTGTACTACCATTGCAAACTGTCTAATAACATGGCTATAAATGGCTGTACATATTTGACAATGACATAGATTACTGCATGTCGATACATTATTATAGAATTTAAAGTAATACAACAATTATCGGTTGTATAAATTGGAATTTATAGAAAAGTGAAATAAAGAACTTGTAATGTGCTGAGTTCTTGTTACTTGCTACGTAAAGTTTAGAGCTTTCTTTCATTTCTCAAATAAATACATTTAAGGAATACAATTTACGCAACTGTCGTGTTTTATCCTCATATCTGGAGATTTGTATTTTTACACAAATTATCATTTTAGACTGTATTTGGCTGATATAAAATGGAAAAATATCGTACGTTCTAAAAGCATTAGTTTGTACATTCCAAGAGAAACAATGTTAATCACAATGGCTTGATTCGTGATGTCTAAGTATTGGTATCAGTATATAAAACATAGATGACAATTTTGAGAGAGGCATTTCTGCCCCTCACAAATTTCCCACCAAAGGCAGATATTGCGCGTATTTCTAAATGACAATTCTCCCCCCCCTTTAAATTGATATATAAAGTTGCTGGTCACTGATATGAAATAAGACACTGTTCTCTCTGATATCTTTGTGTTTGTGGTTATTTCTATTTGCATGTTGCATTTTCCTCCTCTAGGGTTAACCGCTACTTTGAGGATGCATGGGGAAATGTAACAAATAAAGAAACGTTTATGCATTGCCCAGAGATCGAATCTAGGACCTCTGACTTCGATGCACGCTTACGGTCAACACTTTGCCAAAAGGCTGGTTAAATGCAGTTAGTGTATTTAACAGCGTAACTTGGGGACGCTCTTCTATGAAAATATTCTTAACTTGTAAATTTTTAAAAAACCTGAAAATTTGAAGGGATGGTGCCCAAATTACACCAAGTTTCGCCTGATTGTATTCAGCAAAACATGTATAATAACGCCGAATCCATTTATTTGGGCCATGGAAAAAAATAATCCTTCAATTTCTATTTAGGATTATATACGGGGTGTCCACATGAAATCTCTTTGATTTCAAATTACAATTGTGAGGAAACAATTCGCCTTAGAGCCTTGCGGTTCGCGGCATCATGCAAAGCAACTTAAAAAGTTATTATTCTAATGTAGAGCGCTTCTAAGTGGGCTACTTTCGTAACCCTCAAAATCTCTAGCCGATACTCCATCTCGACCCACTGTCGACCTGACTGCCGTTAACATTCCCACTGGCTAGGAACTTGTCATGCAAAACCTTAATTATCTTTACGTCTGGTGGCTCCCGTCCAAACGCACGTCTGAAATGTCTTTGGACTTAAATTAGTGATTTCATCTTCGCATACCACACCACGCTCTCTCTCTCTCTCTCTTGTGCTGTCGTCATCGTTGCTAATTACTCGGCAACAAAATGAAGAAATAAACTTTTTGAGTTGCTTTACATGATGCCGCAAACCGCAAGGCTCTATGTTGAATAGTTTCCTCACAATTGTAATTTTAAATCAGAGAGGTTTCATGTGCACACCCTGTATATTGGTATTTAACTGAAACCAATCCTACTGCGATGAAGGATTGCAAACCAATTTTTGCTTTTACACTTAATATGTACCATCTTATATCCTTTTATTCCCTAGTCTGTCTATTGTCTCCTTTGAAGCCAACAATTATTAAATCATTCCACTTCCATAAGTGTGAGTATATCTAAAGCAAGGAAATAAATATTTTACTACTGAAAAATTGAAATGCAAATGTCCTGCTATTAGTTTTGCACACTGGGTGCAAACCAAGAACTCATTTATACTAGGACATTATTTGTTCTTTTGGTGTGGTAATAAAATGGAAGAAACTTGTAACACAATTTTAGTTACTGCTGCAGTTCTGCCTTTGGCAAACTGATTTCTATCAAGAGATTTTAACTTGTAATTTTGTTAATTTGCGTCACTTTTGGCTAATCGTAACAATGAGTAGTGATGGGTGAAATTAATGAAGGGACACTTGCAACAATCACTCATGCCCAGGCCAGGACACGAAACAGGGAACTCAGGTAACGATATAGAAAGTTGACCACTTAATGCTTTGAACCATTTCTATGAAGAAAGAAAATGTTATTGTTACATGCCACAAATACAACAATTATTGTTATTGTTTGTATATTGTTTTGCAGAATGTTCATTCTATATTTTGGCTCCGTTTTTACGAATATAAATATGCACTTAAGAGGGTGTAAGCATTACAGTCCACCAATAACAGCAGTAATATTAATATTTCCTTCAATCTCTTTCCAAGAGTGAGGTGTTTCTTAAGTATGATTTATTTGGAATAAGCTTAGATAACTTGATATAACCTTGAACGAATACTAACATTTAAACTATGCATTTCTGCATCTCATTTTATTTTCATGACGGATGTTTTTACGAATTTAAATTAACTTCTCATCATAAGGCATTACTTTCTTAGGCTTAATGCTTACTGCTCTATATCCCAATCATTAATCATCGTTATTAATGTACCATTAATATTCACACATAAACCAAAACGTGTCAATTGACTCCACTAACACATTTACGTGCATAAACTGAAAATAATGCACTTTTTATTATGTCAAAATATATGCAGAAATGCATAAAAAGTCACTTTCATCAGCTGATGTTCCGTGTGATGCACTAAAAATGCATCACTTGGGAAGATCAGACAAGATCATTTCAAAGATAACAAAATTAAACATTTAGCAGTGTCAATTGATGCATTAAAAGTGGAATCCTTGTACTACATGGTCTAGTGGCTAGACAAGCTAGTGCCAGGTCAATACACCTATGTTCCAACTCAGATGCTTACATATTTTCACATTTGTGATGATGATTTGGTTTATTTATCTTCGCTTCTCTGTCACTTAATTAATTAATTAATTAATCGCGAAAATGAGGATGAGTGATGATAGGATGAAATTGATGAAGGGAAATTTGTGATAGGCTAATCTTGGCAGGACCTACAGTTTGAAGTGGCAACACTGTATCTCCACCGGAGATTCAACGCAGTACCCCTTGATTAAAATCTGATGGCGTTACCACTACACCGCCGGGGAGGCAACATTGCTTAATCGCCACCGGGAAAATCAGGATTGGTGTTTGGTACCTCTACACTCCTTCCTTTATCTATCAAGATATAAAAGAATATGGCTCTAAATATTTCATCTTATGCTAGTGTTATGGTAATGGAAAGCTGGAATTTGCAATTTAACGAATCCTGAACGTGTCGTTAGAAACTTAAAAGCACCAAGTTTCCAGAACGATGTAAACATGGACGTTCGGAGGATTTTTTCCAGGGAGTAGCAAGGGTGGTAACTTTTTCAGGAGGGACACATTATCTCCCGCAATAGTGGCCCTCCTTACCCCCCCTACATCCATGGATGTGAATGTCTCTATGTACACATCACACTAACATCACATTGTAAAAGTCAAATGCCTCGTGTAAGAATGTTTTCCTCCACATTCCATATACAAATTTTCTTTCACAAAAACAAACGTCTGTGAGATTAGAAATGCTTAAATTTCTATGGTCGAGTTCGTTGAGAGGTTGACTCTCGATATCACCATTGAATGTTCAAGGTTCGAATCCTGATCATGTGACAGGTGTTTCTTTGTAAGTGTCCCGTCATCAATTTCATCATATCGTTACTCATCCTCATCTTCGTGATTAGCCAAAAGTGGCAAAAAGCGACGTACAGGTCACTTTGTAACCCTGCCCTTTTAATCATTCTCAACACTTTTTTTAAAATCTAAAGTAAGATATTAGATACAGGAAATATTTTGCTGTGTATTTTAAAGGGCGCAAAATGGCCAAGTTTGTCGACACACCCCAAAATTTTAATTCACTCACTTACTTAACAATAATATAAGTATAATATCTAAAAATATTAATACATAGTATTTTTCTCAAAGCAATGCATTCAAGCTATTTCTTGACCCCCATTGTCCTTATTAAATACCCATTTGTCACAACATAATCAGAAATATAAAGACATACACACACAAGTAAATTATATCTGCATGCTATGCAAATACATTGCTAAAAAAAGGCTCATTCTTCATGTCTATGTGCTTTTCCCAAAACTAACTTTTGATATATTTTAATGAAGCAGGTACTTGTACTTCAAGATCTAGGAGTTGCTTAGTTTTCAGTTTCAATACTTCGTTATTGCAAGTAATATCATATCAAAAATCTGCAGATAACAGTCCCAATTTATCGGGTGGCAAAATCACCCGGTCTGCAGAAAAATACTCGGGAAGGAATGCATCACCTTATTATACATTCTGAATCTTTTCATACTGCGAATAAACGCATTGTGACGAACGAAATTTAACTTCTCTCACGTGCTGCATGTGATTCCATGGCCAGACACATAATTAAGAAGTCCCGTCTTTTGAGAACAGTTATAATTATTTGTGCTCTCATTGGCCAACACGCGAGCAGGTCCTTCGCGCAAGACCAATCAAGAAACAGCCAGGCCAGGATGAATTTCCTTGTAGCCAAAAGATGTCATCCGATACACTCCCACAGATGTAGCTTCGAACACCATACTGTTCTGCAACAATACGCAGAACGGTCCAATTAAGGGCCCTTTCTTCCAACAGCGTATCTAATTAGTGCACAATCGCATTATATCTCGCAGCCATCTGTGTCGTGCTAATGCATTGAACTGGGAAGCAAATACCGGTTGCTTCCTTGTTGTCGTAGAGGTCCCTCGGTTTTCGCAGCCTTCTGGGCTTTGTCCAATCACAATGCGTGACCATGTTTTCTTGTTATTCGGTAGTTGCGGGATCACGGCTTGGTTTATCGTGGTTGTGGTTCGGAACACCCAGTGTTCCCATTCAACTTTTTGCTTTTGGGGAAGAAGGGAAGGCTTGTACATTCATGGACACTTGTGAGTGTTAATCCCACAGGGAGTCAATGGGATTGTTACAACACAGAGGTGTACCTGACTGTACAAGACAATAAGGAAATGCGTTCATTTTCTGTCTCTGTCTTTGTTGCTGATCATAATGTTAGGTTTTGCCCACTATGTGAATAAAAAGAAACATCATGTGGTCTGAACCGTTGAAATCATCCCTTTTCTGAAACTGAACTCAAAACCCTTTATTACAACTCTCCTCCCTCAATAAATACGTGTCCCATTGAGTTTTTGTTCTAAATCCACTTTGTGCACGTAAAGGCTAATCGGGACTGAACCCACAGTGGGATCGGAACCACTGTGTGTCTCCATCGGATATCGAACCCGGGACCCCTTGTGTGGTGTTTTATATTTTGGCAGTTCCTATTTATTCCCATTTGACTCATCATGATATATGTTGTTGTATGTTGACAGGCAGACTCAATATTTAACACACTTATGGTAAAATATTTTAGGACCTTGAAATATACTTTTTGGAATATTTAGTACAACGTGTACATTTTAGCTTATAAACAAACACTAAAGATACTGATCACCGCAATCGTTATTATATAATAAAACAATTTGCACATAACGTTTCAATCCTGTTTCAGGGTTAATCTGATGAAGACCCTGACATAGGGTTGAATCGTTATTTCTAAAGTATTTTGTTATTAATAAAGACTGCCTTGGTCATCATCTTTAATGTTTTTCCTGAGAGAAAAAAAGACAATCATTTGCATTTTATCTTGGTGTGAACCTTTTTTCTTTAATGAGTACATAAATAGAATGCAATTGCATGATTATGGATTCGTTAGCTTTCAACTTGATCAATTCAATTTTTTTAAAGTTTCTGAAACATACATCCAATTCTTAGGAAATAAATTAACACAAACTGGCCAAATCAAAACCCGAAGGAGTCACATTGTCCTCACCAATTTATTTCATATTTATTTAATATTATATCTCTACGGTCACTCCGACGTCTCCCTATTATCATTAGACCTACCAACAAAACAATTTTAAACTTAACTGCCACTTCCGAACTTGTTATATGATTTCTGTGAAGGTTCAGTCAGTATAGGGGCGGTGATAATAGGACTGATTGACATTTGGTTCCTACTAAATATTTATTCTAAAACTGCCTCTCAGACACTGATATTCATGTTCGAAGAAGAACCTTGACGCTCTCAATTTTAATATAAATTTAAACATCAACATGTGTTGTGCTTTTGACTTCGTTCCAGGTTAAAAATAGAACTAAAGTTAAAAAATATTGTTTATTTGCATGTTATAAGTTGGTAACGAGAATTTTCAACACAATAAGCAATTAGCAATTAACAACAATCATTAATATCTGATCCTTCCATTGATTCGCCATTGATGGGTGTGTATATAAAAGAACTCAACGATGAGAGAAATTGCAATGAACGTTCGTTCTCACTCGTAATTTCAATTCCAACATTTTAATTAGTTGTATATGCTACGAATTACATAGGTAAATAAAT
Organism: Lepisma saccharinum; assembly: GCF_977018435.1. NCBI lineage: Eukaryota > Metazoa > Arthropoda > Insecta > Zygentoma > Lepismatidae > Lepisma > Lepisma saccharinum. Next base: position 45,311,203 of record NC_139247.1, on the reverse strand, counting down.
TCGAATTATGAAATTAATTAAGGGCCATTCAATAAATTGCACTTTAAATCAACAATAAGCACAAAATTTATAATTTTCATGCTACAGTAGTTAATTCTCATTCAAATACAAGTTAACAACACGTCAGTGAATATTAATAGATCACTGTTAATAGGCTGTTGGTATTTTTCTTTAATGCGAGTAACAAACAAATATTACTTCATGGACAATTTATATTTTTACATAAAAAGAAACGAAATTCCCGCACTTTCGGCATTGTTTTATTGATCTATTAGCATTTTTTCAAGTTTTTTTCTGACGACAAGGTTTTTCCTAGCCGTTTATGAAATTCATCTTTTTTCTGTAAAATAAGGAAATTGCAAAAATATCGTACGCGGCAGCTGGCACGAATTTAGCCGGACAAATAAATATTAAAAATTAAAATCGATTGGTTATTGCACTCAGATAATAGAAAGTGCGTTTCGTACACAATTAGCCACTACTATTATTGTGTGTATGACAACACCAAATTTTTACTATCTTGTTAAAGCATTCTTTATAATTCACAATTATTTCTTTCATGTTTCATGTAAAAAAATTTAATATCTTGGCGGCATTGTTCAATGCACTGATATATGTAATGTACAGCTACAATCAGTTGCATAAAATTAATTCAATACGTCAATACTGGATTATTGGTACCAATTAAGTCACTGTAGGGTAGGATTTTTATTTGTCATTGATTATGGAGTACAGTGTTTTTATGTGTATTAACCAGTACTGTGGAAAACATGTAATTGATGTTTCTTAAATTATGAAAATATTTGTTCATATCCACATAAACAGGTAGGTAATATGAGATGTCACTAGAGAACAATGCATGTTCATACAAATCACAAAATATTATTGATATAATCTTTATCAATTCAAAAAGATATTCAAATTTCTCTGTGGAACAACTATCTTTGTCCCGTGATGGTCACATAGTAATCCAGGATAATATACATATTATGTTATGTGAAACATATGTTCGTTAGTACAATTTTATCCATACAAAACAACGAGTGTTGATGCATCGTCGATAGCTGTTGCTGGTGATGTTATCAGCAATGACAAAAAAAATGAAAACACAAATATTACTAAAGTTATATTTGAAGAACTGCAGATGATTTCAGCGAAGTACCTACCTAAGAATTAAGACAACAGAGAACCACTGTGGAAAGTTTGGAGGTAAGATATCATCAGTACAAATCAATAATGCACAGATGCGTCAAGTTTCGTTGGCACCAAAAGGCACCTCAAAACACTGCACCATCACATAATGTGGACAAAATGATTGATAAAAACGGATTTATTGGCACCAAATATTAGCCAACACACATCACATCCACGCTATATACGTTTTCATTTTTTTGAGCGCGTATATGCAATGGCACTTAACATGAGTTAGTTATCCAATTGGTTTGGTATGAGGGACTCGCAAGTACATTACAAAACAAAAGTAATTGGAAAACAAATTGAAAATAAATAAGAAAATTCATCTATTTATACTATGTGTATGTGTATATGATTATCAATACTAGGGAAATAATTGAAGCAGAATAAAATGTAAAGTTCTTTGTTTCAAGAAAGAAATGTAATGGTTTTTAATAGTAATGATATAAATGCTTGATGGCAATCATATATTAATTTACTATTCGTGTCAAGTAAAAACTTCCATACACATAGTGTTTCAAATGAATTTTCAACACTAGAAATCATCCGGCACATTTGCACCCCCATCTGCACAAGACTAATTGATAAAAGTATGATTTTATTAATATTGCTAAGGATGATTATTCTTGATTTTTAAGCATAGCACAAAAACAATCTTATTTAGGGCAGAGTTTCACATTGCTTCATTTCTCAATGTACAAGCTGAACACCATTTGAGATGATTTTTAACCCGAAACAGAAATCAAGAATTTGATTATCTTACTTAATCATTTCTTTAAAATCATAATTGCCAACATATCAGTCATTAAAATAATGTACTATCTTTCAAAACCTTAATGTAAAAAAGAGAATGGTTATCTAATTGTACTAGTCAAGATCTTAAAGAAAATGTTATTGAATGTGATTAAATTATGAACAATGCTGATAGAGCTAACTTATATACTATCAATATAATTCAAATTGTTAACAAGGGAATCAATAAGTTAGAATTCAAATATGGGAAAATGGTTTGAATGCAGTTCATATTATTATAATATGAAATATATAAACTAATGATAATTTTAGAAACAAGATAAATATCTTTCTAAATTAAATAAATACAATTATTGTGTATAGAACAAAGAAAAATTAAGGTGATTTTCCGTGTGCATGTCTCCATGTAATAATATTTGCATGCACAATAGAAATTATCTGAATTTTTTATCTCTAAATTGTTGTTAATTGTAGCCGATTTTGCATTCTTTGAAACATAAAGACAGTTACTAAGACATGCATAAACTCAATACATAAATTTCATTACACCTTTACTGTGATTGCATATCTTAAAAATATTTTTTGTTACAACAGAACCACTATAGTTTGATTAGATGACACATTTCACTTCTTTTAGTAAAATAAACTTGCAATGTTTTGGTTTAAACAAATTACTGAATTTAAAGCCGGACGAATTTTCATCCATTAATCCAGATTTAATGTATTAATATAGCAATATTCTTAGAAATTTATTAAAGATGTATCACATCTTTGAAAAAGACATTCTAATTTAGATATTTAAAGAATGAGGAATATTTTTGCATATGTTATTAAAAATTTAGATGCTGACCAATTATATTGATTTTTATAAATTATAGGAAATTTATATTATATATTGAAAATATTTTCATATGATTTTGTAATTAAGAACAATTAGAATGTGAAAAACATCTAAATTTTTACACGATAAAGCTCTCGCCATAAATTTGGTATTTATTTTGTAATCTTACTAAAATATGTATATATTTAAGGATCTGATTTAAGATCCTTCTGCAGGATTAAATCATGTTATTTTAATAATATGGTACGATTTAATACTTTTTATTAAACTGTCGTGATTTAAATTTTGAGGGTATTTATTATTATGTGAATAATATAAATTTAAAGTATCATTTTCAAATTAATTTTGAATGTGACATTAATTTCGTAGAAAATTACTTAGAATAGAGATATAATTCTTATTGCTTTGATTAATAATAATTATTGATGAGTTTGAGATACATTATGATTTAAAGGAATTTTAACAATATTGTTAATGTTACTGCTATAGTAACGGAAATTGAATTCATTTTGTTAATAGAGAAAGATCTACTGATTTTAAAGCTAGTGTCTAACTCTTGTTTTTTAAGATTGTTACCTTATGTAAAAAAAAAAGTTTTAATAATTATGCGAGAGGTTGCATGACTGTAGATACAGAAGTAGAGAATTGTTCGCCACTGAGAGCTCTCAGAGGAAACCTATAACTTTGCATTTTCTTTTCCAGGTGGTGGTGGTGGTGATGATGATTATGATGACTACGATGGAGGAGACGGCAAAGATAAAGGAAGTGATGGTTACGGATTATGGGGTATGGGAGGAAGTAAAAAGGGAAAGAAAGGAGGAAGTGGATTCGGCATGCTCATAGCTCTCAAGCTTATCACATTTGGTGTCATGGGACTAGGAGCACTTCTGACATTCACCACCAAAGCTGTCATGCTTTCCATACTGGCACTGATCCTCTCCACTGTTCTAAGCAGGAAAGGAAAAGATCAGTCTACTTATGAAGTCATATCGCACAACTCTGGAGGTCATAGGAGGAACGTCTTCATGTCACCTGATCACGAGATAGTTGCACATGACATGGCATACAATTCGTACATTCCATCAGATGATGGTGGTGTCTAAAAAAGGTTGGCTACATCCTATCTTTCTTGACAAGAGACCACATGACGTTACGTTTCATGATACGACATTTAGTTGAATTCTATTCAGCATTAATAGTTAATGGAAACCTACTAGACATTTTGCATGTGACAGAAAAACTATTATAATTGCATGGTGACAGATGAAACAAAATGAAGATGTTTAGACATGCATGATACAAGCAAAGACTTATCTCTCTATACTAGAATTTTACATTTAGAAAATGTGTGAAATAACTGGAATAATTCTGAGTGAAGTTTCATTAATGTCGTGACGTTTGACCCAATGAACAAAGACAATTACTACATTATGCATGTACAATGAACATAATTCAAATTAATTCCAGCAGGTACCCGTATGTTTTCATGCTCGAAGATATCACGGAGGGATATTAGTGTTTAAACTAAGTTACGAAAACTAATGTTACTACAGAGGACTTGCAGAAGAGTACTGTGGACTTTTAAAGTTGATTTTAATTCATTTATTGACTTGATGTGCTCAAGAAAATAACTAAAAAAAGTGGAATTAGGTTGTACATGTATCTAAATATTTATAATAAATTGTTTATAGTATTGTTGAAAAATAATTAATGCATTTTTCTTCACGACACCAGAACGACAGGTTGAACTTTGTGGAAACTATTTTCAGGTAACTATTAGTGTCAATTTTGTTTTCAGGTAAGTGATAATTACAGTTAAGCACAGGTGCAGGTTTGCATAATCAATATTGCACTTTGCTTCTGTTCACGGTTTCATATTAAACAAGCTTCTGTGAACTTTCTTTAAGATAATGGACAATTCGACTATATGACAAAAAAAAACTTGAAATTGTACCGAAAGATATATGCAATTGCAGCACATGCACTTCACCAACTTAAAATTTAAGGCTGAACTTTATAAAAATTCTTGCCTTGCAGCATATTGTGGTGCCAGCAACTAGATTCACGATTTTTGTCATATTTCAGGATACATTCACAATGCACCAGACCACATGAAAATCGTTTCAACATTTGTGTATTCAAATATTTGCATCACCCACCATAGACGCATTGTACTGTTTATAAACATTCAAATTCAATTATTTTTTCACTTGCACTACAGCAAGTACACTGCTACGTTTTACTGTACTATGATAGTGCAGTCGCTATGTAATTCTTTATTCCTCTCTATCTCTATTACAATCATAGTGTCTTCCACACTGACAAGCGAAACAAACACACTGAAAGTCGATACAGATTGGACATGCAGAATGACAGACTAAATATTCTTTAAAATATCAGACTAATTTTTCTTAACAGGCATCATTTTTCTCTTGGCTTTATAGAAAAAACTATTACTACACCTGATAAAAGACTTTCCAGCTTAAATTTCAATAAAGCTTTTTTTATTTATTAATACTTCTTGAACGAATCACGAAATATAGTATGATTGCAAGAATCAAATGTGTTGTGAAACAATGTTAAATAATAAGTGATTACGAAATATAAATCACAAAATTTTAAAATTAGTGAGTCACCGTATGTGTACTTTAAACAAATTATTAACATAAACATGCTTTATACTGACTTTTTCAATCTGATGTTGCGTTTCATTTCTAATTACGAAATTCAATTAATTTGTTTTCATACATTTAGATAATATTACATAAAATATATTAGTAGGATCTATTTGCGATTATTTGTTGTTCTATAATTAATGTAAACAAACCGAACTTGTATTTACTGCTAACATTTATTATACATGTAAATTTCAATGACAGGTATTTAAGGATATATCTTGAATTAGAACAAATGTGTCCATAAAGATGATTTTTATTTATTTTAGCGAAGGTGTATGCATTAATTTTCCATGTGCTTTCTATGCATCTTTTTATCAAAAATCAAAGGAGTACAATTTTAGTAGCTGGCATTTAAACTGATCATATTTAAAATTGAGATACTTTAATAACATATCCACAAGCAAACATTATTATCTTGAAGAAAATTTTCATGTTTTACCTTCAAAACTGACCTAATAGAATAATGAATTTAAATATAATTTATTAATGAAGTAGGAAGAGACAATGGTTAAAAATATGATTATGATATTATACGATTATTAATGTTGTCACAATGTTATCATTACAATACTACTTTGAAACTTGGCCTCATAACTCTTACAAGAAATAATTAAGTAAACTCTGCCTATGTCATACTAAATAATACAAAATAATAAATGTAACTGCTAACTAAATCCCGACTAAAAGACATTTTGAACTTCAGAAAACTATTCCTTCTCTTCTGCATAGCACCATTGATTACATGTGAACTCTTCCTTTGATTAACAGGTGGAGGAGGAGGAGGGGACGATGACGACTATGGTGGTGGTTTTGATTATGATAGCAACGAGAAAAAGGGAAGTGGTGGAGGATTTGGTTTCGGCGGATCCGGCAAAAAGGGCAAAGGACACCATAATGGCTGGCTGATGTTGATCAAGATGAAGATGATCACTTTGTTCACCATTGCATGCGGCTCTCTAGCACTCATGGCTGGGAAAGCCATCATGCTCAGTCTTATCGCTATGGTTCTTTCCATCGTCCTCAAGAAAGGCTCTAGCAAAGAACATTCGACTTACGAGATTGTCAGCCACCCTCAGTACAGCCACAGCACTTACGATGACAACGGGAGAAGACATATGGTGTTGAGTTCAGAGGAGGAGGCCATTGCTAACCAACTGAATTATGACACTTATGTACCCCAATCTGGCACCTATTACCAATAACATTTCTCTGTGCATTTATAATATGTACATTCACAGACAGTATATCGAAAATCATGTTTTATCATCAATTTCATAACATTCTTTACATTATACATTAAATTATTATGTAAGTGGAATGTGTTTATGTACGATTAATTAAATTTTATAGTGCAACCAGATGAAAATCAATAAAGATATACATATAAAATTTGCAAACAATAACATTCATGTAAATGTCAGGGAGAACAATTTAATGAAAACTGTAAAATTTTCCACAAACAGCAATTAAATAATGAAACATATTTGTAATTACTCATCAACGTACAGGTAAATGTGCTTTGTAAACGTATGCTTTACACAGTTAAAACATTTCAGATTAATTTTGATATGAAAATAAAAATTCTCTAAAAAAATATAAATGTCAATATTACGGTTTTACTTCATGTAATATAAAATATGTTACAAACATTTACACATATTTATGTAATAAGATACTTAAATAAATTATTCTAGTGTCTGTTCCATATGTTAGTCATTTTTGTATAATAAATAATAAAGATAAAATCTTTAAATCAAACATATAAATACTTATTATCAATCCTAATCATACAAACCTGTTAAACAGGTAAATACTAAGGTTCTAAAGTTTCTTTCAAGTAATGTAGTAACATTTGTTCCTTATAATTTATTTTTTTGGAAACTTCAATACTATAATGCCAAAATACATGTTGTAATGTTGTAATTGCTTGGAGCAAGGTACTGCAAGAATGTATTTTCATTTAGAAACTATCTTTTCAATTTGTTTTCAATGTTTCACAGTGTAAGTACACAACTGATATGCAAGGTTAATACATTTTGTATGTACATATGTACCATATAATGTAATTACTTTAGTAACCATAGAAAAATATTTAAGTCTGGAACATCATTTATGGAAAAAAAATACAGATGAGCATAATAGCATGGTTTACAGCGTTTTTTACATGCTTTGTTAACATATTTGTGTTATGAGTAGGGAACGGAACTTTATGTGCTAAAAAACTCAGAAATATTTATTTTTTATGTGTCATAAATGTTGAAAATATGTGATAAAAACAGGAAAATATGTGACAAAAATAAAAACATTTGGTAACAAAAACAAACTATAACATGCATTTTAAACACCTGAAATTAGTTTCTAAATGATTACCTCTTAGCGACCTATTTTTTGGAAGAGTTGCAGCGGATCACCATAGTTTTTTCCAAATTCTCCATTGTAAATCTGTGACGATTATCTCTAAAAAGCATTTATATTGTGAGAAAGATCGCTCCACGTCACAAGAAACAATTCTTGCATATTTGAAGCACGAAATGTCACTAACGCTGAAGTTTTCCAAAGCTTCCTCTTCCTCTACTTCACCTCCTTCCAAAACACATGCAATTTGGCACAATGTTTGAAAACCTTGGTTTTTCCCCAAAAGTTCTGTACATTTAGACATTTAGATCCAGTGAGTTCTTTCAGTTTCGTTTCTACTATACGGACTTTACCAATGGAAGCTGCCAAAGTGTTCGCGGACGATTCAAGCTTTCATATGGAATTAGAGAGAATGGACAGGTTTGTTGAGATGTATGCCAATTCGACTTTTAAGGAGGGCTCCATCAACAGTTCTTGCAGAATTCTTCTTTGTCGAGATCATTTACAACAGATACATTTTTTTTCAAAGTTCTGGGCATAACATCTGCATCGCGTAACTACAGGTGTAGGGGGAAGGGGAACCTCAGGACATTTTTGTTTAAAAATGTCTATTCTTCTAGGCGACTTGATAAAAACTTTCTTCCCATTTGAAACCAGTTTATCGACATTGGGAAAAAGAGCTCTTATCTTTTCACATATTCTATGCAACGCATGCGCGACACATGTAACGTGCACCATTTTGGGGTAGCTAACGGCAAGACCACTGCATGTAAGCTGCAGCATCTGTCAAGAGAAGAACATTGTCAAATTTTATGCCTTCTGGCCACAATAGCTGCATTGCTTCATTAAAAAGCCTTGCTATCGTTACGTGTAGCCAGCCCCAGCTACTCACAGCTATTTCTTCCCAATAGGATCGTAGGCGAGGTGCCAGAAGTCTGCCAGCGAGGGTGCTCAAAGACAAAACAAACCTAGCACTCTCGATATGAAAGAGGTGGGGAGAATAAACATTTTTCCTTCGAGGATTTCGAGGTAGATGAAGTCAATGAGCGATTTTATGTATTTAAAATGAAAATTCGCAAAATATGTATTTACATACGGAAAACTGGAAAATATGTGTTTTTATGTAAAATAAAATTTGCTGTGTTGACATATAAGGCTATGATCAGAATTTTTGCAAAAATGAGGGTCTCTATCTTATCGCAGAAAAAACATTTATTTACCTGAAGTTCCTTTCCCTAGTTATGAGTGATAGAGGAGTGGTAGCTAAATTATTACAAATGTCTTATGTATTCTTGTGTATGGATTACTTGATTCACATGTTTTTCAGGTATCGCAGAGATGATAGTCGTTTCCCCTTATGCTATATCTATTTGTCAAGCTAATGTAGAAGGACCCATTGATGTTTGGTTTGTTTTCCAGGTGGTGGTGGTGATGATGATGACAGTGGTGAAGGTGGCTGGTTCGGAGGCGGCGGAGATAGCGACGGCGATAAGAAAGGCAAGAAGGGAGGTGGAGGAGGAGGCCATCACTCGATGTTCATGGTAGCTGTAGGAGTAACCATGAAGGCCATTTGTGCTGCTGTGGTAGTTGGTTTAGCAGGGAAGGCGACCCTGCTCAGCATTATGGCAATAGTGATTGCAGCCATTAATGCAATGAAGAAGAAGAAAAAGGAACACACAAAATTCGAGGTTGTCGCTCATTCAAAGAATTCATACGGCTATGGTCAAGAACAATATGGCAACGACGGTTACAGAAGAAACATGTATTTGGATTCGTCAGACTATTCACCACATGGAATGGCATACAGTGGATATGACCCTACAGGCTATGATGTTGGTGGCATGCAATAGTGTATCCATTAGGAACTAATACAACGGCCAATACGTTCCTCCATTGTTAAATGGCTCTTTTCATGGATATACGTACTATGATTACTTGGCATGAATTGGACAAACTTAAAGGATGTCGAAAATGTAATTGTAGCTAGTGCATTTACATTTTCATGCTTTACTTCATCAAGGGACTTGCTATGACATATAATCATCCATTCTAATCATTTATCATAGTGAAGGGGACCTGTTTATATACACAATATTATTTCTAATAACAAGACAAAATTCTTGCTTTCCTTAGCTACGTGAATTTGACACCATAGACATTTTTCCACAGAAAAAAATGCCATTGCAGGAAAGTGAGAACATGATCTGCTCATTACATTTTTAACGCAAGAACACTTCAAAGGTTGAATCTCACCCCATATATAATTACAATATCTTACAAGTAAAATATCTTCTGCATTGTTATTTATTTTGCTCAAATGTATTTATTAGGAAAAAATAAATTATGTTATTTATTGATTGTAATTAGAACTCGTTTTCAGTAGATATTTGAAATGAATATTTTACCTACATACCTTACTTATTTTTTGGACCCTACCACTTGGTTTTATGTCAAACAAGTGAGGAAAATGTAGAAATTTAATTGTATTTTATTCTAATTGAAAATTTCATATTGGCATTGTATCTTTATAACAAACGATATGACACATGACCGGGAATAGGAGAACAATGTCAACTTGAAATCTTGTGTAAGATTTCCAGTTTCATCAATGCAGCATCCTACCAAACCAATGCCCATCGATCAGATATTCTCATTTGAATGGTGAGTTCGCTAGACTATGTAGTCAAGTAAGTTTCTAAACACGGAATTTTTTAAAAAAAACATTTGAATGTTGTGAAAACAATTTGTGATAAATTCCTATTAAAGCATAAAAATGGTTTCTCTGGCTCCTTCAAAACAAGAGTGACTCATTTTCATCAAGTAATTGATTTGATTGATTGATTTGTTGTTCTTAAGTCTACTTTATGCACAGTAAGGTAATCGGGACTAGACCTACAGTTTAAAGTTGGATCCGAACCACTTGTGCCTCCACCGGGTATCCAACCCGTGACAACTTGATTACAAGACGACGTCGCTACCACTGCACCATCGGGGAGGCTCTTTAATCAAATAATTATTCCATTCATGAACAATGTTTCCTTATTTATTGTGACCAAACTTACGAACTCATTTCAGTTTTATTTCATATAATATTAGTGTTTTAATATTTTTAAACTTTAGATTGGTTCACAGTAATGATGAATCACCAGATGTACAAACGATATAATTCTCTCAATATTACAAGTCCACAATCCCCAAGCTGAAGGAATAATTCATAATGCATAATTCAACCAAATATTTATGAATCTAATAAGTTGTAGTTACGGTGGCCTTGTGGGAAAAAAATAGAATAAAGATTATGTTTGCTTTGAGTGCAAAGATTTGTATCGAAACATGTATCTTTAAAATGAGACATCTGAACTAAACATGACAAAAATGAGATTCGACATTCAACATTTGTACTTGCATTTCAGTTTGTATTCATTATTATTGATAGGTACTATTTTTTAAGTCAAGATATTACACAATTCTTATATTCCACAATCTCATACCACATGTGATCACCTCTTGCACTTTGCACACGCTTATCTAGCACACTAATTAGAGTACATTTTTCTTGTCTTTGTGCATTGTACCACCTTGTGGCTTCTGCAGTTATTTTTGTTGAAATAAGGAAAAGTCTATGAAGAATGGAACTATTTTCATTCACAGGATGTTGAACACATGATAGTCCCAAAGTTGTGCGTGCACGGTCTTAAGAAGCCATGATATTCGGTATTAATGTTCTCATTTCTCTTTTCAACAGGTGGCAAAGGAGAAGGAGGTGATGACGGAGGTGACTATGACTATGATGAATACGGTGGTGATGATGGTGGTGACAAAGGCAAAGGAGATAAAGGAGATAAGAAAGGAAAAGGAGGTAGTTCAGGAGGTGGAATGATGATGATGGTGAAAATGAAAATGATCACCTTGTTTAGCATTGCCTGCGGTGCCTTGGCCTTGATGTCAGGAAAAGCCATCATGATCAGTTTAATGGCAATGGTTCTGTCTATTGTCCTCGGCAAGAAGCACACCAGCGAACATTCGACCTACGAAATTGTGAGCCACCCTCAGTATTCTCACTCCCATAGCCACAGCCACAGCAGCCACGAGGAACATGGTGGGGGTGGTGGCGGTGGTGGCGGCGGCGGATACTTTAGAAGAAACATGATGCTTACTCCTGAAGAAGAAGCAATTGCCCACCAGCTATCCTACGACAATTACATCCCCCCAACTGTCACTAATTACTCATAGTGCATTCACATGCGTTCCTCAAGTCAAAATCACCAATCCTTCGACCTCTGTAATTACTGGTTATGAGTCGTTTGTTTTTTCCCATCATCAAAACTACCTCACCTAGTGATATTTGGACATTAAACACATATACTACTTACTGACTTACTGAATCCGCTAAAACAATTGAAAAATGTAAAGGAGATTTTCATGGAAACTGCATTGGACATTAATTGGTGGACACAGACTTTAAAAAAAATCAAAAGAGACTTGAAATTTATGAAACAAATTCTTCCGCAAACGATCTGCACTTGCTTCGATTAGAAGTTCAATACAGTGATTAGTTAATGACAATTATGCAAAAAATACTTTGATCGAAATGGATGCGCCTGTTTTGCATTACAAAAGCGGCGTTATCCAAGAAGATTAATGGTGTTCATGGCTACAAAGTGCAATTGCAATCAGTGTGAAATATTGAAAACACTCTGATTTAATACCTCACTGAAGCTCACACTTAATCGTAGTGTACATAAATGCATATCGCTCTTGCCTATTTATTATTT